>NC_090982.1:38066777-38369807 GCF_040807025.1 Struthio camelus
CCATTTAATTAGAAAAAGAGGGGGGAGAGGGGCTTAAAAAACCTTCCATACATCAAATAATCAACAACAATAACAGGAAAAAAGCTAAAATGTCCTGATATAAAGCAAATGAAATCTGAAGTTTTATGAAACTTCTGTGGTAGGCTTGGAACTACAATCAAATGGAAAACTTTTCTACATCTGGGGTGCTTATTCTCTTGCCTGTCATTTTTAGTTGTGTTTTAATAGCTATAAAGCATGTAGACTGTGATTACTGCCTGGTCATAATAAATACTGTGCTGACAGATCTGGCTGTTGACATGGCTTGGCAAGAAAGGGAAATCTACTGAATACCCTGCTTAGGAAACTTTGTCTACCTAGAAAGGAAATATAAAATTAAGTTAGAGTTTCTGTCTGTTAGATAAAAGATATTATAAGATGTATGCTTTTTATATTCTCTGAGTGTTAGTGCAAGACTGTACCTATTTATCCTATCCTTTCCTCCTTTCTTTTCTAGTGAGTATGTTCAACTTGGGAATTTAGATTCTAGATTATATTGTTCTTTATGTAAGCAATTAAGTTCTTTGTAGTGTGTTTGATAGAGTATTACAGACATCCAGGACTAAACTAGGGAAGGAATGGGAGCAAAACCAAGATTTGTGGGGAGGCTAATAGTCACCTTTAGGTTAACCATCTTTTCCTTTTACATGACAAAATAAGCCTTGCTAATATTTCTTATAACTGTGCTAGGTATCGCTGATTTTCAGCTGAGGTTGATCTTAGCGTTTCCAAACGAAGTTGAGCTACGTAATTGGGAGGGAGAAAGATGGCAATATCAAAACTACTCTGGAATAATAGGAGCTCCTTAGAATCTTCAATTTATCATCTCTTACATGTTGACTTTAACATAAAACTGAGGTTTTAAATGGATTTATGTTGCCTAAATATGCCATTAGAATGTAACGGGATTTTCAAATTCAGCTGGATATCTAACTTGATGGAAATCAGGGAGAGTGGTTTAGGTGCTTTTGAAAATCCTGTTAATCGTCTTTAGTGTCTCGTAATACCTATTAAAGGCCTTGGACGCGGGTCTCTCCTCATCCAGGATAACCTTTGACTTGCTATTAATTTGTGGGCTTAAAGAACACAATCTAGCACCCTTTTAACATGGTGGAGTTTAATAGAAGCTCTCTAAACTGCTTGAAGGGTGAAAGATGTGGCCAGACCGGCAGTGAGATTGGTTTAGATGCTTTTCAATTTCTGTGTTTGATGGAGGTTTCAGAGCAGGAATTTTTACACCTGTGTGAAACTTTTGTTGAGATGATGGTTCCTCTAGCTAGAGCAGTTTCACTACATAAAGCCTCCTGCACAGGGTGATGGACAAGCCAGGAAACTTCTTAGTGGAGATGAGTTGATTATAATTAGTATAGATTGTAATTAGTGATTTTAAAGTATTATTTAATGGAGTGAGGTCTGCTAACTAGTAGTAGGTCAATAGGAATACATTCAGACCTTATAGTGTTTTCAGTTGTTAAGGTGATAGCGATTGTTGGTGGTCTGCAATATATTTATGATTAAAAGTAAGGTTATCTTTTTTTAAAAAAAAAAAAAGTCTCTCTGGGTTTACTTTTTCCTTAAACAAAATAGGGAAGCACGTTTTAAGTATACATCTGTTGTAGGACTTTCTGTTGATAAAGAGTTATGCCTCAACAGGTAATAAACTGACAAAGCGTCAGAGTAGACCTTGCATAAATCAGGAGATTGAGCTGTTTTGTATTAGGATGGACTGAATAGTGATGTAAGGAAAACAACACTGATTCCCTGTGCTGGTCAAGTGCTCTAAATCAGATTCCAGCTTCTCGCTTTTAAGTCAGCTAATGGAAAACGCATTTCACATCAGTCAGTGGTATGTCTCTAATTTCAACTAAACAGTGAAACCACACAAACTTTCACCTCTCTTGCCTTTGCGTTTAGGATGTAATTATAGAGAAATTTAATGTGGGTGATACACATTGCATCTTTTTGATGCCCATGATAATTCCCAGAAGAGTGATGTCGGTAGACTGCTAACACGGGTCCTCTGTCTGCTCCTCTTTGATAAAGAAAAGGTGACCTTTAGTTGAGTACTTCAGGGAGGACACAAGTTTACAAAATCTTGTCTGATTTTTATCATGTTCGGCATTGAAACACAGCTTCTAGTTGGGTGAGAAAAGGGAAAAGGGAGTATATAAATTTTGCAGGGAGCATATTTAAACTTCTCTAATGGGACAATAGAATGGTTGCTTCCCTATCAGAGTCGGATCTCATTTACTCATATTTTCCTAAGTCAGAAGTGGGGTGCAAGCATTATGGGAATAGCGTTGTCTCTACTTGCTTAATGTATATGTACAGGCATTTTAGGCACTCAGCCTTTTCTTGGCAACTTTTCTGTAGGAGGAATTTGTTCCTCTTGTGACCCCCAGAACTTGAGGAGATGTGCTTTGAGATTATTTAATTCTCTCCAAACCCAGAGTTATTTACAAAGGAACTGTGCTTCTTACTTGCCATCTGCTTTTCAAGCTGTCTCCTCCAAGATGCATACTTTAGAGGCTCCCTTGTTGCTGTACTGGCTCTTAATGTTCTCAGGCTCTCTTTTGGTGCATTTGCTAATCCACCAGATTACTTAGATGTGCTCATTTGGATCTCATTCAGAATCTGCGTTTAGCCCTTAACTCTTTCCTGGTGCTGCAGTTGCTTTGTGCAGTGGAACTCCCTTGGCAGGTGAGCGAGGAAGGAAGGTGCGACTGTGATGCATCAGAGGGATAGCAAAAAAGCGTGGACATTGTGCACACATTGCAAAGCGTGGAGAGGCTTCCCTGAGAACTTTATAAAATTAGAATCTAAATGATAATATGGAAATAACGGACTACAGAAAACCATGTTTAGGGAAACTACACAAAATCTGGCAAGCCTGGCATTTGGACATTGACCTATACCTCAAGACAGCTTTATGTAAAGGATGGATAATCCTACCAAAAAGACACCTTAAAGTGCTTCTAAAATAGCAATTAAAAAAAAATGCTGTGCACTGGGACTAATGAGGCATACTGTTTATATTAATTCAAAACTCAGATTCTTGCTAATGTTTTCTGCAGGGCTTGCAGTCTAAAATCTGTAATTTTAATGCTTTTAAATAGCTTGTTTAATAGACTGACATGTCCAATTGGGAATGAAGTTGTCTATCTGTTCTTAGTGATCAGACCACCATCCGAATAGGTCATATTCTGTTCGTCTTTAAATGTATCACAGATGCCAATTGTACCAAAATTCAGTTTCCTTTACCTAACTTACCATGACCTCTGCACGTACCTATTAGATGTCCCAGTGAACTGAGAATTCTTTGTTTGGAGTTGTATGTTCTTTTCTTGTTTAAAGAGAAGCTGTTAAAATATTTTGGTGTTTTTTTCCTGTAATTTATGATTAAGGTCATTGTTAATAACTGTCTCTTTAAATGTGTTCTTCCTCAGCAATTTGTAGAAACAGCTGTGGTGATGGATTTTGTTCCCGGCCTAACATGTGCACTTGTGCAAGTGGACAAATATCACCTACTTGCGGATCAAAATCTAGTAAGGGCTTATTATGTTTATTTTCATGAAAAATTTCTTTTTAAGTAACCTTCCTTATGTTTCAACTTAAAAATAACTACTCTGTAAAAGCCTTCAAAAATAAGTTGTCGTTATTGCATGCATATGTATAATCTATGCTTTAGTGTGTCATTAGTTTCACTGCTAGAGATTGATATGCACGTGTGCGTCTACTCTGCGTGACAAAAAAAAGTACGTTTAAGGAAATAAGCATATTTAAATATAAATACATGTAGTAATAACATGTATATGGTTTTTATCTCTGTTTGTTTCTTGATACGTTATTAACACTTTAACACATGTATCTGTCTGTCTGGGTTCCACCGTAGTGCAACAGTGCAGCATCAGGTGCATGAACGGTGGTACTTGCTCAGATGATCAGTGTCAGTGCCAGAAGGGCTACATCGGAACTTACTGCGGACAGCGTAAGTAACTTCCTTGTCGCAAATAGGGCTAAAAAATACGTGTAAATCCTGCAAGTTAGCTTTGTTATTTTAGGTTGTGGAGGAAGGTTTAAAAAAAAAAAAAAAAAAAAAAGCAGAAACATAATGAAATACCGAGAAGGATTTATTATTTTTGGGCGCTGTGTTTAGCTGACAGTTAGTTCACACATAAAGTGCATTTGGATCCTTCAAAATTCAAGTCAGGGATTGAATTCACCAAATAACTTTGACTGGAAAAATCTTTTGGGGGCAATGGTAGCATATATCCCACTCTTTTTTTCCAGAAGCTCGGTAGTTTTCATCCTCTTTGCAGAATACCTTCTCCGTGTCAGAAGAGTAGCCTAACTGCTAGCTCATAGCATATTTTTCTGTTTTTCCTCTTTGAATGAAGAAAAAAATGTATATGTTTCAGTTCAAGCTTTTGGATGCTTCTTTGGTTTGGCAGGCAAATTAAGAAGTCAGTCATTTGCACAGCTCTACCTATCATGGGACAGTGTTGACAAGGTATGCAAATTTAGTGAACGATAAAAATGTCTAAGGCCTACATAGATGAAGAAAAACTCAACGACCTAGTGTATTCCGAGGGCAACTGGTTACTAATTAGCTGGGAAATTAATTGCTGGAGATAGTCTGAAAGAAATACAGACAAATGCAGCTATGTAAAGTACACTTAGTCTAAATAGACTGTGTAGAGCATCCTTTCGTCTGAGTCATTTTTACAGACACTGTAGAGAGAGCAATCTTGTTTGGACTTTATTTCTGTCTGGATGAAATTCTCTGAAATTTTAAGTAATAACTGTAATCCAAAAATTTTACTCCAATGACACTCAAATTTAAATGTTGCTGGCCCCTCCCTGCTCGTTTTAAAGTGTAAGGTCAAAACCTGAATGCTCTCAGCCAGGGCAAATTTCCAATGAATAAATGAAAAGAGGTTTGAATCTTTAAGCATTGACTCTAAAGTGATCCAGAAAATCTGCTCAAACTGTAGTGATTGGTCTCAGTGTATAGCATAGTTAAAATTTTAAGTAAGATTGAGAAATTGACTTCTAGACACAGTATGGATTTGAGCAGCTGAAAAACATAAATATGGTTTTATTTATTTTACTGAAATGTATTTTTTCTGAAATCTACTGTAGTTTATTTTTAAAAATTAAAGCATCATTGTCCATTAATTCAGTAATATAACGCATGCACAGAAGTATCTTCATGCATAAGGCTTGCATTCTCAGAAAAAAGTAATTCACTTTTATAGTTCTTGATAAGAAGTAGGGCTTTATCATATTTACAGATAACAGTACATTTTTATGCTCCTCATTGCCCTATATGGAGGCAAGGGTGCATTTATTTCCAGTTTGAAAGATTTACCATCTCTAGATTCCTGACTTTCTTTCACGCTGGGTACTCAAATACTTTATAAGCCCCATCTTTAGTCAGGGGAGACCTGAGCAGGAAAGCAGCCTTGAAACTTACAGACCAAAAACTCTCTTTGCTCTTGTTCAGGCCCACTTAAGGACAGCGGAACCATCTTTTAGGTGAAACATGGTGATTTGGAATGTGTGCTAATTCTGAACAAAGCTACGTCTCCTGGAAGCAAAGAGCACGAAAATACATAGAACTGATTAAAGAACTTTTATTAATGGTGTTTTTCAAAGTAGCTGATGAATTGTCTTCCTCCGTCTTTCCTGGAGGCTCTGTGGAAATTCTTTTTGACATAAAAAGTGAAATTTTGCTTAAAGGAATAAGCTACGTACCTGCCATATCATTTCCATTTTGCAAGGAAATTAGGAATCCTGCTAATAGTATATAAGTTCCGAAGATTTCAGTGGTCTGGAAGGAGACTTGGTACTTGAGTCACACCACCGATAAATAGTGCGCGTTGGTGCACAGAACGATACAAGTATCTTCTCTATATTGTGCGTTTATACTAAGAAAAAAATGGTTATAGTTCTAGTTGGGATTTTTTAGGAAAGACGGTTCTTGAAGGTACCTAAAGGTGTGTTAAACGGGTGATTCTTTTCCCCTTGTTCTAAGCATCCCTTCTTCTGTCCAGCAGTCTGAATTGTGTCTTCCTGCATGTTGTTTGTATGGGAATTCCTGTACCTTATACCACTTTCATTCTCCCTTCTTGAATGATTTGTCACTGTTGTGACTGAGTAGCTTTGGCACAAATTAACGTATGCCAGGCACGAAATCGTTGAGTTTATATTTGCTAACTTCTGTGACAGATCCAAGTTCTTATGATGTTGACTAGTGGTGTACAACTGTGTAATCTTTATTGCAAACAGCTGTTTAATTCATCATATTCACCAAAGCTTCTTAGCAGATGCTTAACTTTAGTATAATTTTAAACAGGTACGAGTGCTACTGGAATTTGACCTGAAGAATCATTACTATTGCTGGTGGTTGTTAGTGGTGGATAAGGAGATCAGTTTAGCCTTAAGGTGCAGAAAGAGAGCAGCTGAGGAAAAAAATTGATTTGTGAATACCGTGTGTGGGGATCTTTGAAATGTCATTAACTTTTTTTTTTTTTTTTAAATGCAGCTGTCTGTGAAAATGGCTGCCAGAACGGAGGACGGTGTATTGGACCTAATCGCTGTGCATGTGTCTATGGATTTACTGGTCCTCAGTGTGAAAGAGGTAAGAGAAATACAAAGAAAGGCAATTATGACTAGGTATATGGTACAGTGGTGTGTGTTCCACATAGGTATTTTGTGCAGTGTATTTTCCAGCTGGGCCACTAAGCTTATGGCAAGCCATTTATTATTTAAAATTTTAGATATTGTCTTCCTTTGGAGTCTGGCAGCAACAGTTCAGATTGACAAGTGAAGAGACGTCACAGTTGATAGGAACTTGAAATAATTTAGGCTACGTATTCTGTTCGTATGATAGGGAACATGTAAAAATGAGCTACGTTTTACTCTCAGCTATTTGAAATAATGTTAGAGCAAAATTATGCTAGAACTGCATAATCATAACTAAATGAAGAATTGTTTTTTTCACGTAATGCTGCTTTCTCAAGAGAATCTTGCAAAATTATTTGTTCTAGTAATTGTATCTTAGAGGAGAAAGTAAGGGGATGGGGAGAGAACCAATTACCATAATACTGAGATCAGTTCCTAAAACCGTTCCTATTCATAAAAAAAAAATCTTAAACATGGCCTAATTCAAACTTCTTTCATGAATTGGGGGCTAAATTAAAATGTGATTTTAAAATTATATTGAGAAATCTGTGAGCCTTCTTTATTATGAGCATGGAGATACTGACAAAGCCAGTTTTAATGATTCTAAGCAATATTTTTCTTTTAGTGATATGTGGCTAGTATACAAATATTTCAGGCACTAAGTTCTTATATAATGATTTAGAATAAATCTGATTTCACTCTCAAATGTTTTTGCTTGTTGCTTTTTAATAAATGGGAACATTGTATTTTGAAACCAAGAAGACTTCAGAAAAATAGTAATGTAGAACCACTCAACTTCAGATATAATTATAGACTGCATTCTACGTACATCAAACAAACAAATGTAACCCAAATTACTGTCTAGTTAGAATGAATTTTTAATGAGTGGCTATACTGTGGATTGCTTTTCAAAACAATGATAAGAATCATACGTCCCTTAATGTAAAGCTGTCAACCATAATCAAAGCTGATTCTGAAGAGTTTAGCAGAAATAGTCTTTGTCTTTCTGCAGTTTGGAGTATTTGCAAGTATGCATTCTCATCAAAAAGCATTCTGAAGAACTGAGTTACAGGGGTGTGAAATGCTGCGTGCAAGTGTACATTGTTACTTTAATCCGTTAACATATTCAAAAGACTGTCAGTATTCAAAAAATGGGGCTCATTTACATTAAGAGAAAATAGAAAACGTAGGATCCTCATCTAACATCACATTCTTAATTCATATCAGCACTGGTAAAGACATCGACTCAGGGCAGAAATAGACTACTTAAAATCATAGAATAATTTAGATTGAAATGAGTCTCCAGAGACCTTCTAGTCCAAGCCCTGCTCAGAGTAGGTCTAGTTAGATCAGTTTGCTCAGGGCTGTGTCCAGTTGAGTCTTGAATTGCTGCGTGGATGGAGATTCCGCAACCACCCTGGGCGACCTGGACCAGCATTTGACCACTCTCATGATAAAACTTTTTCCCTTGTATGTGTTGTCTCTTGTCCTGTCGCTGTGAACCTCCAGGAGGAATCTGGCCCCATTTTCCATAGTTGTAGATAGCAAAAAGGTTGCCTTGAAGCCTTCTCTTCTTAAGGCTGGACAAACCCAGTTCTGTCAGCTTCTCCTCATAGGTCAACTGCTCCAATCTGCTGACCAGCCTAGTGGCCCTTCCCTATAGTTACTTCAGTATGTCCATGTCTCCTTTTTTTGACCAAGGAGTCCAAACCTGGACACAGTACTCAAGATGCGGTCTTGAAAGAGCAGATTAGAGGGGAAGAATCACTTGTTTGGACCTGCTGCCTGTACTTACTGATTCAGTCCAGGATGCAGTTGGCTGCCTTTGCTGCAAGGGCGCGCTGCTGATTTGTGTTCAGCTTGTTGTCTATGAAGACCTCCATAATCCTTTTCTGCACAACTGCTTCCTAGGTGGTGGGCCCCCAGCCCATATTGTTGCATGGGGTTATCCCATTCTAGATGCGAGACTTTGCATTTGCTTTTGTTAAACCTCATGAGGGTCCTGTCAGCCCATTTCTGTAAACTACCCAGGTTCTGAATAGCAGCCCTGCCTTCCAGCGTGTTGACTGCTACCCCCAATTTGATGTCCTCAGCAAGCTTCCTGAGAGTTCATTCTGTCCTATCATCCAGGTTGCTAACGAAGACAAACAGTTATCGGTACTGGTCCTAATCCCTGAGGGACTGCACTGCTTTACTGGCCTCTAGCTGGACTTCACACCACTGCTTACAACTCTTTGAGCCCAGCAGTCCAGCCAGGTTTCCACCCACCTTGTCATTCACTTATCCAGCCCATATCTTGCTAGTTGCAGACTCTCTATGCAAGACTGTCAAAAGCCTTGCTAAAGTCGAGGTACTCAGCATCCGCTGCTCTCTCCTTGTCCGCAGCACAAGTCACCTCAGGACAGAAAGCAGTGAGGTTCACAAGACATGATTTGCCCTTGGTAATCCCATGGTGGCTACTCCCGAATACCTTCTTGCTCTTCATGTGTTGAGAAATGGCTTCTGAAGTGAATCCTATGTAACTTCTGTGGTTCAAATTCAGCTCTGAGATAGTATTCAGAATAACATATAGTGAAACTATCTCGCACCATTTTAGGCATTTGTTGACGGAGAAAATGGAAACAATTTCCATGGTGATGAAGGAAAGAAGTAAATTAACCAACCCCTGGAAAAGCAGGAATTCCTATTTGCTATTTCAGGCTTGTTTTGAATACCCACTAGATGTCACAAGCAACAGAGAAATATAAAGGATGAATTTGATTCTTTGCCTCTAATTGCTTGTTACTTTCATTCTTAAAGCCGGATGTAGACTTCTGTTCATCACTGTTAGGTTAATTCTTGCTGTTATATCATTCAGTCTATTCTTTGTAGTACCTTCTTGTAAGCTGAACTCAAGGGTCAATTCTGATAGGTTTTGGTCAGTGTGAAAAGTAAGGAAAATCAGTCTGTTAAGAACTCCAGTAATATTTACAGCTATTTTGAGAAATCTCTCTCTTCTTGGTAGAATGTATGCCTGCCTTCTAGCTAAAATAGAATACCACTAAGTCTGAGCATTTAGGATGGATTTTCATAGGATCCTGAAGAGGCTGGATAATGTTAGGCTGCTTTACAGTTTGAACCTTAGTTCAGATGGAGACAAACTCTGGCTGTGATGATGATTTAGAGTTTTTAATAAGGATGATTATACTTGAAATATTCTTGTTTCTTTAAAAGATTCTAGTAGTTATGGGTACTGCAACTACATTTCTTCCTATATTACGGATAAAAGTATTGCGGTCTTTCTTGTAATTCATTATGAAACTTTAGGCTGGAGAATTCAGGTCACGTAATGAATTTGAACACCTGTATTTTGGCGTCTGTGTTCCTTAGTTGTCTTTGAAAGTCTTGACCTTAGCTTACAAAAAAGTGATGTATAAAACGTTATAGTAACATGAGATTTAAGTTACAACATATGATTATTTGGAGATTGAGTTATTTTAATGGGAAGTCTCAAGTTCAGTTCTTGAAAATGGAGGTGGTAGGCCATGTTTGCTTCTGTTACCATCGCAGAAGTATAACTGCTCTTGCATCAGTGGACAGAACTAAGTAAAGTTTTGTAAGTAAAGTCTTTTATGCCACATGTTGTATAGACTTCTCAGCTTGATCCTGGTATCAGGATATAAAGCCATATCAAAAGAATGAAGGATGTACGAGGTCAGTAAAGTTCTGGCTTTGTGATCCTTAAACAACTTCACTTGCACAGTCATAATTCATGATTGCTGTGCAATGAAACATCATGATATGAATTGGTAATGGGCAATGGCAAACTATTCATGTATGGTTTTTAGCCTATTAGACATTTTTAAAGTAATGAGCAAACCACTTGTGGGTAAGGTTTTATGATTTATTTGGAATGATGTATGCATATTTAAGTGTGCTTGTCAGGTTAAATGGAAAAAGTGCGCCTCGTTGCGACTTCGGTGTTACACTGTGATAACTTTGTGGTAAGGGATTAATTTCTCCACCAATGAAAATATTTTCAAAATAAATAAGCAGCTTCTCTGTTTTTTACAGCCACCTAAGACTCAGTTTTTTTTTGTTGTGGCTGTTGCTCAGTAGACAGAATCTAACCCGTCAGATTACAAGAATTTATAAGGCTTCACTTTATTTTCCTTCTATTCCTTGCTCTTTAATCAGTTCTCTTGCTTCCTTCTTTATGGAGGTGACTGCCAGCTTGAATGTTTTCTGTATATTTCCAAACATAAATGGCAAGTTATAAATATTAAAAAGAAAGTTATGAATTCATTGCATTGTTTTTCAGTGAAAGAAAGATGATTACTATGGCGTATCTTGGTAAAACATCTCTTTTATAATAGTTGGAAATGTTAATTTTGTATGCTTTACGTGCACGGACGTACATGAAAAATCTGTAAAAGGTATCTTAAATGCCTGTTCTGCTCAGTAGTAGTTTGTAATTTACACTTTTAGCTTATTAAGTTTATTTTACAACAAGATGCAAAAGGCATTGCTATCGACAGATGAAGAAATCAATAGGTGCCTCATAATACTTGACAGTAAAAAGGGCCTCTATGGTTTAATTTTAAACTGAGTTTAGCAACGGTTCGTAACTCTTAAACTAAAATTTTATAGTTAAAGGTTACGTGAGCTTCCCTTGCAAGCCACATTGTAGTTATAAGAGACTTTGTTTTGTTTTGTTTTTTTTACATAGCTGTGTTTTAAATGCATACTTTTTATTGTTCTGTAAATTAAGTTATTTTAAATTAGGCATTTTCTCCCTAATATAGAACATATGTAGCTTTCCTTCAGGTTGGCCTCCCAGACTCAGTTATATGATAAAACGTGACTGCTTGTTCAGCTATCTGGGTTCCTAGCAGACTAATTTCCGGGCTGGAGACAGGAGGCTGAGCAGTAACTAATGACTGGCATGATTACAGTATTTAACTTGAGGCTTGCTGCTGGTTTAACAAGAAAGCAGAACCTGTTTTGGAGTGCCTGCCTTACTTTTTCTGATATATGTAATGACATGTTATATCAAAACCTGGTCTTGTGGTCAGCTTCTCATCTTTGATTTGTAAGCACACAAGATTCAAGTGTTTGATTTTTGTCTGTTTTGTTTAAAAGAATGAAAAATTTAAATGCTGAGTTTTTTCCCTCTTACTCACTGAAAAATAATTGAAAAAAATGAAAAAGATTAATTGTTAAGAGCTCTCATCCTCTACTTTCTACTTATATGCAAAGGTAGTCTTTTCTAACATGACCAGTTCCTTTGACTTTCTTAAGGCTGTCTGTATGAGCAAATCATGTTTGTATTTCTGCACACGACCTGTAGTTTTTCTTTTTTAACTGATGATCTGTAGAGCTGCATAGCAGGAACGCAGTTTGTGGGGAAAAGCAAAGGTGTTTGCTTCACTCTTTATCATGCGTTGAAGGGAGGAAGCAGCAGGTGGGAAGGAGAATCCTATCGCCATTTTATATTTGCCTTCATCCTATATTTAAGGAGAAAGAACAGTGCTGCTTGCTCTGTGCAAGAGATGTTAGTCAGCTGGCTTAGAATGTGGTGGGAAGCAATGGGTTTGGACTGAGTAGAAATGCATGCAGCGCCTGGGGAGAAGGGAGAAGACGTTAGAGGAACGCACAGGTACAAGCTTGGGCAGGTGAGAAAAGAAATAGAAATAGAATAGTTGAATAAAAGGCAAGAATTTTTGAAAGGGGGAAGCTTTTGGCCTGTTCTCAGGAAAACATCCTTCCCCGTTTTTGTTGGTATTCCCAGTAAAAGAGTCCGGGCATTTTCTCTGGGCTGTCAGAATTTTGGAATTTCTGTCTATCAAGGGAGCTGAGCACCTTGACCTCATAACAGATCAAGGAAATCGGTGATGGGGGTGACTGCCTCTATATGGGTTCTTACTGGGTCGTCAGCTAAGAATCTCTGCAGGTTCAGTTATCTAATAGGTAGTAACCCTTCTCTGTGCAAGGCAGCAATTTTTATGCCTGCTCTGCAATGTGTACAGGAACTCGGCCTGTGGAATTGAAACGTTCCTAGGAGAGAACCAGACAGAGTAAGTGAAGGGACCCTGTGGCTGGAGCAGCAGGATGTTGTAGAGGAGAGTGAATGTGGAGAGAATCCTGACAGGGTGATAGGCAGAGGATGTAACTGAAGTAGAGGTTGATTATGTGGCATAGGAGAATATACATGCAGCATCACCTTACGTTCAAGATCAGTTGCCCTCACCTGACCCTCCCCTTACAGGAAAAATTTCAGTGATCCTATGTCTAAGCTTAATGGGGGGGGGGGGGGGGGGAAGATTTTCTTCAAGACTGGAAGAGGATGGAGAAGTTAATCAGTAGTGAGGAGAAAGAGGTGGGGAGAAGCAAAAAGCATATTCATTAAAAGTGTCAAAATATGCAGTAGATAAGGTAAAAGAGAAAAGAACAAAGAAACAGAATGCTGAAATAGAGGTTCATTATGTGGCATTGGATGAGTATGCATGTGTATGTGGAGGGGTGTATGTGCATGCAGGTCCCTGCTCTGAAAAGCTAACTAGACAAAGGAACTATTATTACTGTCTTTTCCCTGCTGCCAAAAAGGCTGAGGCGCAGCAAGATTGTTGCTTCTTGAAGGCTGAGCAGGAAAGCTTCTGCAGATTTAGCAATCAACCAAATTTCCTGTGCCTCAGTCTGATGTTTTAACTAGAGGGTCATCCTTCTCGCTTTTTTTAGGTAGTGTAAGACTGTTGAGATTTGTGTACCTCAGGAGTGAGGATAGCTGAAAATGCGTGACGTTTTATGAAAAGGCAGGAAGAAAAGTAAGTTAATAGGAGAAGTTTTTTAAATTTTTGCTAAACACTGCCATCAAGTTATCCATCCAAGCCAAATATCAACCGGCATTCTTTGCTTCTTGCCATAGGGCCATAGTGACTTGTGATATCCTGGTGTTTTTTCGTTTGGAAGTACAGTGTGTTTCGGTGCACAATAAGTGGAATATTTACGTGCTGAACATCATTTTCATTCATTTTCAAGTCTGCTTTTAACCATTGGGAAGTGGAACACGTGGTGTTGAGACTGAGTTTCTGCAAGTTTGTAAGGCTGTCACTTGGAGCCTGTTGATAATGAAAAAAATTAGTTCACTGGCATAGCATGACTACAGAAGTCTGTGCAGGTCACAGGAGGTGTTTGTCACTCCTAAGATAAACATGGAGTTACACTGTCAACTTAACTATAAAAATAAGTTAAAGGTGGTTTAAAGCTCAACAAAAATGCAACTCTTCCTACAATGTCTGACTTTTAATCGTGTTTTCCTACCTCATTTGCTAAATTTTCTTTTAAAAAACACTTTTGTCAACTTTTTCCGCATAGAATGGAAGACTGATTATAAGCAAAATGCCACAGTGGTGGTATTATAAAAAAGCTTCAATTTAAAATAAGAAACCCCCAAAACCCAGCGACAAAACTCTCTAATTTCCTTCAGAGAGAGTAAGAGCGAACACGTTACAAACGCTTGCAGTAATAAGAGGTAAAACATTTTCTGACAGAAACGTAACAATTATATGTGTATTTTGAAGTTTTTCCCATGCCTGGAAGAGCAGAAATGTAGGTATCGGAATCAAGAAAACAGGTCAGACTATCTATATTGTAAGAACCTGCTAGTTACTTTAATTATTCGCCTGGGACTAGCAGTATCCTCAGAGGTTTAGAATACATGTAATTAAGTGCGGTCCATGTTCGGAAAACTTGTTTTCATCTTCATTCTGCAAGTTTGGTCCTGAAGGTATATGCGCCCATGGCACTAGATTGCCTGGTTTAGCCATCCATTTTTATCTGCAGTTTTATTTCCTTCTCTCCCATTTCACAAGTTGACAAATAACTACCTAAAGTAGTAAAAACCCCACAAGGTGCCTACAGCGTGTATCTTTATTTCTTGTTAGCAGGTGGCTGAAAAATTCTCTTGTTTGACTATGCAGAAGATTTAACGTTTTGCAGTTTTTAAAAAAGAGGTGGGCAGTGCTGAACAGAGTGTTGGCCGTAACGATTAAGAAAGTAACGTAAGCCCGGTATCTTCCTCCTGTTTCCCTCTTTTCTCTTCTTTATTGACTTCAAAATTTGGTTAGTATTCCTTCTCCCTCTTACTCGCTTTTCCTCTGGTTATATTATCACTAATACTGTGATACTTTTGATCACAATCAGCAATCTGTTAGATAAGTATCTGGAGCAATGGGTACAGCAAACAAAATCACTCTCTACCAGAATGCTAATAATATTTAGCATATGCTTTTAAGTTAAGCGTTAAGTGTTACAGATGTAGGATTATTGCACTTTGTTAGAAATAAAACTAGAAATTGTATGCCTTTAACGTGGGTCTACAAAAGGAAGATGAAAACATAGGTGTGAATAACCTCTTCTGCAACTTGGACACTGGGAAAACGTTGTCACTTTAAGTCTGGGATCAAAAGGGGAAGCACTGTAGCCATACTGCTTCAAATTACGAAATAAATGAGTGAAAGAACTAGCAGAGTTATTATACCCTGTACTTATGATGAAAAGGTGCAATATTTTGATCATATATAGTTTTTATATATATGTGTGTGTGTATATATATGTATATGAAAACTAGCATTTTCTACTGCCCATAAGAGGAACACGTCTAGGAGAGTATAAAATATTTTTTGTTTGATTCATCAGTGGGACTTTGGCAGATGCACTTTAAAATAGACTACCCTTTGGGTTATGTTCTGCATCTAGAGATGCTTCACTGAAAAATGAAATGAAGGGCTGGTAATAGGGAGCAACAGTCCAACAAAAAAGGGGTAGGGAATGTATTGTGGAGGGGAGGGAAGGTGATGACTTAGGAAAATTCTGTCCAGTCATGTCTTTCATTCCTCAGTGAAAAGTTTACTCTTAGTCAGATGTGTTAGACTATGAGTTTTCTTTTGAGTTCGTTGGAGTGTGGGAATACAGGAGCTGAACCAAGCTGTAGATGGCTTTTTTGGAGCTTCAGAAAAAAATTCTTCAGAAAAATTAGAGGAAAAATTATTGTTTTTATTAAAATATTTTAAAAAAATCTGCAGAAAATCAACCTTAGGGGAGTTAGACACCACAGTTTCTAATTTTAGCTGAGACTGGGATGAGTGATAAAAATGTATGCAAAATGTGGATGTGAAAGGCATTGCCTTTCCCACATTGTACTCCCAGACAATCTAAAACGTTTGGGAACTGCTGCTACAGAGGATATTAAGGGCACCAAGTAGATGAGTTCTGGAGGTGGGGAAGAACGTCAGTTCCTGAGCAGTTTTGTAAGGAAAGCTTTCCAACTTTAAAAAAACAAAAAAACCCCAAAAAACCGAAATTAATTCACTTAAGTGGAAACTGTATACCTGAGAGAGGGGGAGAGAAAAAAAATGGAAATGTACAACTAGATCACGAGATCACTACAAAACTGAGGCAATTGCCAGCAGGGACAGTCTTTAACAGAGCAGGCGCAAAGCCGCCAGAAATACTCAAGCAAACAGGACAGCTTTTGTCTACTCCAGCAAGTGCTAAGGTTTAGTATTGTTTATGTGGACAGTGTATGCAGATTTAAGAATAGGAAAAAATGAAATATTTAATTAACCCTGTTCTGAAGTACTGCAAAAATTAATGCAAAAATAAATGCTTAGCTATTTTGTCTGTGGAATGTATTAGGGCAAATTAAGACAAAGGGATAAATTTACAGTAGTAAGTAAAAAGTAGTGTGTCAGAGGAGATCCACTGGGGAACTTGGGAACCTTGACAATTGCTTGCTTATTTACTATCACGGTTACAAATGTTTGAAATTGTGTTTGACTTTTACATTGCCTATCAGTAGTAGTTCTTGTATTTGGTTGGGGGTGGGGGGGGGGGAGGAAAAGAAAAACTCTACCTTTAGAGAGTTCCTAGTGAGAAATAATCTGAAACACTTTTTATGTTGTATGCAGGTTTATGTTATGTAAGAACATAAAATGAGTAAAAAGAAGCTCTTGAAGATGGCTGGACAGGAAGACATAGCGTACATAAGAGTTGTCAGATAGAATCAGAGCAAAGGGCAGTCTAGCCTAGGATCCTGTTATTGACAGCAGCCAACAGTTGGTGTTTAACAGGAGAAGTATTTAGTGATATTTTCCCCAGAATGCTTTCCCAGAGTCAGATAGTCTTGTGTTTCAGGATCTTTTGCAGCAAATGCCTTTTTTTTTTTTTTTTTTTTTTACTAGTGCTTTTATTACTTTGTCATTCATTTGATTAGCTTAGTTTGTCCCTTGCCCCATTTTCTAAACCGTTATGGAAAATGTTAAATAGCATGGGTTACAGCAGAGATCCCTGTAGAATTCCATTCCGTTCCTTCTAAATCAATCATATACACCTTGTTCCCATTTCCTGTTCCTTACCCATGTAAGGAACTTCCCTTGTGTTTCATGTGGTTGTGTTTTCCTGAAGAGCCTTTGGTTGAGATCTGTTTGGAATCCAGGCAGACTGTGTCAGCCTCCTTGTTCATAGGCTTGTCGATTCATTAAAGGACTCGAGGTGGTATGTAGGGTGTGATTTTCTTTTACAAGGGGTATTGTATTCCTGCCTCATTTAAAACCTAGCTGTTGGAAAAAAAGCGGACTTATGGCTAACTTCTTGACTCTGATTTTTTTTTTTTTTTTTAAATAAACACAAGTGGGTGTATGGGTGGATTGAAAAGGAAGCTACAGGAATTTGGTAGTTTCTTGCATATCTTTTGCATATGAAAGTATATGAATTTCTCCGAACTCAATGTGATCTGACTTTGGCAGGGGGGCTGTGTCTTTCTGTAACCTTCTGACTTCATCTGCTTTGTCAGGTTGAATTAATCCTCTTGTTTGTAAATTGCAGTAATGGAGTGTTTATATAGAAATAAATAAAGTTCTTGGGGAAAGTGGCATCTTCTCCAGCTCTTCTGTATGAACATACTTTTATTATTAATATTACATTTTTAAAGGATGCCATTTTTAGATGGAACACACTTATCTTTCCTTAGAATACAGCATGGAAATGCCAGAAGGTAATTTTCAATATTTTCCAATCTGTGTTTTATTAGAACCTTCAAGTCTTGTTTGGGTGAATCAAAAAGTAATTTAGTCTCCTATCCTTAATTAGTCATTGACCTGTATGATGGTAGTATCCACAAAAAGCAATTGTTGCAAATATGGGAACCGGATAGAGGCCATCGGTCCAAAGATCCAGTGCCTTGGATTGTGGCCCCAGAATATACAAATAGTGAGAACAAACCAAATAGCTCCTCAAAAGCTCCCCGGACAATAGATATTTATAGGGGACTTTTTATTTAAGAAAGGAAAGGAATGGATATAAATTTCATTTACAGTAACAAATTGAAAAGCAAATTAATTTAAATTCAAATTAATAAAATTAGAAAAGTAATTGAATTATTCGCACAGTGTAGCAAATTGAAAACAAATTATAATGTCATCAGTATCTGCTGTATCTAATCTAAAGCTTTATACAAGTGTTTTATGACTCCAACAATGTTAAGCATTGGGTCCTGAATTTGTTCTGTATGCACAGTTTCAGGTTGTCTCGTAACTACAAATCCTACAGTGTTGTGTGCATGATTTGACATGCATTTGTATGCCTAATGAACCACTTAACTCCCCCTTCCCCCTTAAGCTTTGTTATTTTACTTGTAACCACACGATAGTTCATATATAATTGAGCATCCAAATTCTTGTATAAAAACAGGAAGTTTCAATGGTGAGCAATACTGCTATTCTGATAATAGTAAAGTAATGGTATTCTTCTAATTATTACAGTTTTTAAAGGTTATGTGGGGTGATGTTGGGCCTATTCTTTCCTCTAACTGCCAGAGCCCTATTCCATCTGGGTTTTGCTGTACCCAGGACATTTTCATAGAAAGACATCTAAATAATTCTTTTAAATGATCTGGTGAATGCTTGTTATAGCATTGTTCGTCTTACACAGTTAAATAGTTGATTGTTCTATGACCTCTGTAGTACGTTGTCAATGTGTTTATCTGTTGCTTTAGGTATTGATGAGTAACTACTCGGAAGTATCGTAAGCCTTCTTACTGTTCTTTTGGAGTAGTATTCAATACGTTGGTTCAATATTAAATATATTTCTTATGTAGTTACTTTTCATTGTCTATTAAAGCTAGAAGAAAAAATGACATTTTTGGCCAAATATCTCTCTTAAAAAAAATTGGTTAGGAAAAGTTTTATCCTCAACTTTTCACTCTTTGTTGAGAGGATTTTTCATTCTTAATTCACTACCTTAAATTAACTGCCTAATAGCCAGTGATATGCAAAGCGTTCAAAGGATGAAAAGCCCAAAAGAACGACAAAGGAAAAGTCGGATGGAAATAATAGTGGGAGTTGAAATATTCATTGTGAAGCAATGAGCTGTTAAACAGAAGAAGGAAAACAGTCAAGAGTGAAATTGAATAGAGTAGAAGCAGTTTGGATAAGGGGTAAAACCTGTGCCGGACAGGAATTGACAGAAGGTGTCTTGTCAAGTCCCATGGAAAATGAAGACCTTAGTGTGTAAGGTCAGTTCATAATCAAGTGTCAGCACCACGTCATTTCACAGTGGTAGGGCACTGCAAGTTTGCTGTAACGCTATCGGCACATTTGAAAAAGCTATAATAAAAGTATTGGCTGGAAGTCATGACATGCTGCTAAACTCACTGAGGTGTTAAAAGCTGTATGACAAGGTTTTTAGATAAATTTCAGAGAAAGCAGAAGGGAGGTCAGTGAAATCAATTCTTGTTTGCCTTAAATTGAAGGGGGAGGAGGGAAGAATAGGTATAATAATCCTTATAAAGGAAATATTACTAGAAACGTAGTGGCACAGGCCTGCCTACTCCCCTCTGAATCTTCAGCTGTTCTCTGTGCACCATTAAGGACACGTGCTACCTTCAGCACACAACTTACCGGTGCTGTGACGTTCCTGTGTTCCTTTTAGTTTCTTTCTTCTTTGTGTGTGTTTTTTTATTTTTTTTTTTAATTTTTTACTACAGGTTTTCCAGCATGCTCAGTTAAATATGCTGTGGTGTGAAGAGTGAGACTTTTGTATTTTGAGCCTAAAATAAGATCAAACTGCAAAAGAAAATGATGATGCAAAAGGTTAGACATCACTTTAACTTGCAGATACTGCTACTAAATATCTGCAAGCTAAGGGTAAACCTCACTGAGGATCAGAGCAATTTTACCATTAGCACCACAGCCACATGTTCTATACGAGCAGGCTGTAGGAGTTAGTGGGCTTATTCAGCAGTTTCACTGTTGAAGTGTGGAATTTATTTTCCGAAAAAAGAAGCCGTTGACTATTTATTTTGTAGGTTACTGGGCAAATCGCTGCTGTGGCTATTTCATCATCTTCACATTTAAATAAACATTTCCTTATGGTTGTTCTTTTACTATGGAGCTGAATACGTGACACAGACTTTCCAGTGTGTTCATAGCTTTGTATTTTATGTGAGCTTTCAGCTGATTTCCGGATAGGATATGGTATCCGTTGTGTCCTAAACACGTGGTTGATGACAAAAATTGCCCCACTCTAATCAGTGGCTTAATAAATATGGTCCGCTGCCCTTCCTCAGGGTTGAAGAAGGATAGAGAATTTATTGCTCTGTGACAATGAACGGTCTATTCTCTGCTTTTTTTTTTCCCCCCTTCTTGGGAAACAGGTGTGTAATGCCATTTTAATACGAGTACAGCATTAGAGTAGATAACGTCTGCCTAGAAAAGCTGTTTTACATCTGTCTCGCATTTTATGGATTCTTAGCCTGTCAGAATCAAGTAAGATTAAGTGTCTTGATTTTCAAAAGGTGATGAACATCCGCATCTCTTATTGACTTCAATAGGAGCTCCAGGTGCTTCTTGAAATTCAGGTTCCAATATAACTAACAGGCTTGCAGAGTACATCCAATTCTTTGTGCTTTCAAAGAATGCAAATCGACAAGGAAAAATATACGTACAGCTGGTGTCCAGACCTTCACTTCATACCTTAAAACTGTCGAATGAAACTAAGACCTTTTCTCATGTAGGAACCTTTGCTCTCTTTCTCCCTTCTAGGTAGCTATAATTCTCTGGCTTCTGAGAAACCCGTACCTTCCCTGCTTTAAAAAGAAGCATCATCCTGCTTTCAAGATACGCAGCCCTGCAGCCTACTTTTTCCTTTTTGCTCTCCTGTTTCCTCCCTGATTTTCTCTCTCTTGGGCTGAGGCTCAGTAGGCTGTTTCTGTTCTCCGCACTGTGCTTCTGTACAGCCGAACAGTTGCAGGATGGGGGTGCCATTCCTCAGTTCCCCCTGCGTTACTCTGAATCTGTAGTTTTGTTCGTTTGTTCTTAGGACTGACATTAAGTGATCTTTGCCTTTGAGCTAAAATTTTGCTCTTGATCTGCTTCAAGACTTTGAACTGTGTCTACTCTTGATATGTTTGAAACCTAGTATATATGCTAGACATAGGGAGTATTTTTAGATTTTTTTTAGCCTTTATTTCTTGAAGCATAAAATACAGGAAAAATAGAGTACTTGTTACTTTTTCATCTCATTTCTGCTATTTTAAGTGATCGATCATAGCGTAATGTGACTTTCTAGACATTGTACTGACGCATCATGTACCTACCTCACATTTAGCAGTCTAGTGCCCAAAAAAGTTCATTGCTTCAGACTATTTGTATAATGCAAGTTTAATCTGGAGTATCTGCAGTAGATGGAAAGTTTAAGAAAGACCTCCCAACTAAACCAAAAACATCTGAAAATAATAAAATGTAACAATGGAAGAGCCTTTTTCCAGTATAAAAATTGTATCATTTGAAACTATAAAATGTTTTCTTTTCTGAGAAACAATTCTATCTGAAACCCTGGCTGACTGAAAAGTTGGAAGTCAGTAGTACGAAATTAAGTCTCAGACTGTACACTTCTAGGATCTGATCTTGCATTCACTAGGTAAAGGATCCTTTTGTTTGACTGCTGTATACAAATTTGACATTTCAGGCATGTGCATAAAAAGATGTTCCTTCTCCATTTTGGAGTTAAGATGTATAATGCAAAGTTCTTGATGGATTAAATTTAAGATTGATGTATTTACCTAAAATTTTCACTTTTTAATGGTTTGGTAGAGCAGGAATGAATGTTTCTCCTTTTAATCCCCTTTTCCAGACCCTTTCATTTGCTTATTATAAATTCAGATTATGTTTTGCTACTTTGTACCGTTCTAGAGCTATAAAGATCCCTAAGGCCACTGGGATCTTGCCAATGGAAGAATTTTCACAGTAAGCTGTGATTACTGTTTTATTACTGTAAAGTGACTTAAATTGCTCCTATATATCCCTATCTCTTGCCCACAGAAAAAACATTTTGTTTGAGGCAGAAGAAGGGGCTCGACTAAAGTGATGTTTATGATTTCTAACAGTTGCTGGAGCAATCTTTCACAATCATTAAAAAAAAAAAAAAAGTATAGGTAAGATGATTAATGCTGTTTTAAATTTGCTAGACATTAGCTTGCTCGCAGGTGAGCCAGGATGATAAGCAATGTAAAGCTATCTTTTTATGTCCCCTTGGCAAGGTATCCAAAACGCAATTTGAGTATGGTACTATGAATAGCTGGAGTTCTTTGCTCTTTTCTGCCTAGAGGATCATTTTACTTCATTTCTTTTATATAAACTCTAAATTATAAAAACTTGTATAATTTGATGAGAAGACTACAGGTCTTCTCATTAGGTAAGCAAAAACTTTGCTAACCAAAGAATTTTCTTTTGTTTCATTTTCTGAGCCAGCAGCTTTTAAATTGATACAGTAGTTTTCTTCTGGTGGAATTATATTTCAATACATTTCTCATTTATTAGTCTCAGAACATTTGCTCCAAAGATGTCATTCTAGTGCTCTATTGCGTACGTTTCAGAATTCCCTATTCTCTCTGTTGCCAGTCCTCTGCCCAAGTTAGTCTACTTTTTTCCTAAATTAAATATATAGATTTCAAAATTATAATGAACAGAACCGTAAGCATAGATGCTTAAATAATACATACCTGTTTGTAAAGTATTTAACACCATAATAAGCAGTAGTTTTTTTTAAATACTTTCTTACATTTTTAAGAGTTCATGGATGCTTTAAAAATACAGCTCTTCCATGGTTTGTTCTTTATCTCACCTCACGCTTTACACATTAAGAAGGAAAAACAAATGCAAGAAAAAGCATAGAATGGATTAGGAGAGGAAAGATGTAGTGACTGCCTATAAAAGAAATGGAAGGAACCTGACACAGAAGCTTGGACCCAGACCAACTATACTGAAATCTAAAGGACAGATTTCTGATAATTTCAGTAGGGTTAATTAAGCATCCTGAGGAGGAAAGGAAAAGCCTTTGAACACATGAGATAGGTTTTTCTTCTATGTTGTTTTCTAACATCATTTGAAATTATATTTATATACAGACACTGATTTAAGCATACTTATAGAGATGCTTCCTAAAGGAAGGGCTGGAGGGAAAGATACCTCTTACTAGAGTGGCTTATGTAATTAGACAAGATATACAAGGCCTGAGCCTTTTTAGATGTGATAAGTGGACCCACATCCCAACCACTTTTCCATTTTTCTTCAATCGTATCAGTTTTGTCTAATGACTTATTCTACTAACTCTTTACTAGTTCTTAATTACTAATTAAGTGCTTAAAGTATTACTTCTTAATTAGTAATTAAAGATACTGTTCTGATCAAACCAACCAGCCAACTCATCCCCATCAACAGTACTATTTCTCTTTTGAAAGCTGGAAACATGAAGTGATGGAAATCTCATACAAACTGAAGAGGTGTGAAGGGTGCATGTTTATCCCCTGAAATTTTTAGCTTTAATAATAGTCATATTTATTGTCAATGTTTAAAACAATGGCAGGAAATTGTAAACCATGTTATACAGATTGATTGTTAAGCCAAATTTGCTTCCTAGCAGAAGGGAGTCATAGAGGAAAAAAAAATGAATCAAAAAAAGCAAACACAAGCTTTTAGCATTAGTGCACAGGCAATTACAATTTCAAATAATATAGCAATAGCTAGCTTTACACTGTGGGTAGGCTTTGGAATTCTCACTGTGTTTTTTCTAATATTTGTAGCAGGTTTCTTGTAATGTGCGAAGTTTGATTGTCTGTCTCATATTGAAAAAATTATCCTGCCAGACTTCACAACAGATGGGAAACTTAAGCTTAGAGCCAAAAGGAAAAAGTGACACATTGTCAGTAGACTTAGAGAGAATTTTATTGTCAAAGTGTTCAAACTTGCAGGATGTGTTGGTAGCATTAATTATGTGATCATTCTGGGTGTTTTCGGTGGTTAGTGGTTTCTATATAATTATGCCCAAAATCTTATACAAGGCTGTTCAAGATATATATTATTATATTTTATAGATAGTCTAACCTACTGTACAGTTGACAATATTGTGTGTGTAACTATGTGTTTATACATATATATGAAGTACATATATATATTCATATATGCTTTTATTTATAGAGAGACAGACAGACAGACGTACTCTATGTCGCTGCTATCACATAGAGTGATCTCAATTACTCTTTTCGAGCCCATGAAGATGGATATCATACAACTCAATTGTAGAATGGTTATTTTACTTAGGGTATATGCGTGCATATTCTATGTATGCATGGATACCAAATCAAGGAGGTTAAAAGAGGACTTTGAATATTCCTTTCTGTTTTCTTTTGAAATATTGTACTGGAGTTTAATATTTGAACAAGAGGTAAAAGTTGAAAAATATGAATACAGTTTAATAATGTCTGAACAGCTTTTTAAAGTAGGAAATAATCATGGAAATTCGAGTTTGAGAAGGAAGAATTGGGAAGATCTTTCTCAGTTTGTTTACTTTTCTCTTAAAGGGCATAGTCATTCAGTGTAAACCCCGTATTTGTTTTGAGTAATAAAAAAAGGATTTAATAAAAACGTCTAAATGCTGAGCCCACAGGATCAGTATGGCGGGCATAAAACTATGTGTGGCTCTAATGAATTTCTGTAGTTGGGGGCTAGACAAAGAGTTTTGCATCCAGAATCTGCAGATTGCCTTAGATCTGTCAGATGTCAGATACTCAGAAATAATTTTATTTTTCTGTTTTTCCCTGTGTGTTCTACACTCTTTCATATTTCTCACTATATGTTTTCTGCTAACGAATTGTATTCTGCCTGGCAAATTTTCTCTTGGAGATGAGATTTTACAAAATGCCGGGGCTCATAGCATCCGGCTGATCTGGTCTAAGGAAATAATAACTTTGGAATATCTTTCCCACTTACTTCTGGTGAGGATGAGATGCGTAGTGCGGATGTCCTTCCTTCCTTTGCCATAACTTCATTGCCTGTCCCTCTGCACAGCTTTCCACCTCCGTGGAGTGCCCTTCACAAAGCAGATAGTGTTGCAGTGATCACTCATTGTTGTGTTGGCGGAGAGATGAGGGTCTTCTGTCTTTGCATGTTCCCAGGGAGTAATCGAAGCCAATGAAAATAGACTTTTTGGGTTCAGTCCTACACTACTAAATTTGGCAGAAATCCCAGGGAAGCTACTGGGCGTTTTGATTAAGAACAGAATGCAGATTTAGGGCCACTGTTTGGATTTAAATATAGATCTTCCACTTTTGCTCCCTAAATGCTGTAGCATTGCACCAGAGTTTAAGAACCGAGAAGGGAAACTGAAAAGTAGAAGCTAGGAGATCAGTTTGAAACAGTCAAAAAGTAAGCCTAGTGTAACTAGTGAAAAGTGTATTAGATTTTAGAATTAAAATTTTAATGGTTTTGACAGTGAAGTATGGCACAGCAATAATGCATTAGAAAGAAAACTTTTGATTTGAACCTATTCTTCAATGCAAAATGCATTAAATTTGAAGGTTTTAAGTTCTTTAAACTTCATCTGCTTTAAATTCTCAACCATATCTGTGCTTGTTAGCATTAGCTGGGCAATATCTTAAAAGCTGTAAACACTCTAATAAAATGATAGGGGGAGAAGAGTTATCCAAGGATCACCAGGGCTATGGCTTTCTGAAGCCATTCAATAGAATTCCAGCTCCCAGGCTGTAAAGATACTGGAGTGCTGAAAGAAATCTGGTTTCTTCCACTTGAAAATAAGAGGTTAATATTTGAGAAATGTGTGTAAGGTATTTCTTCATCAAAGTCAGAGCTGAATCCTCTAAATTAACTTTTGTCCTATTTTTTGATTGTTAAAAGATGCCCTGCTTTGTGGTGTCTCCCTGAAATATTGTGTAAGCCAAAGAGGTAGAGCTGTGGTGGGAGTTTCTTTTGTTTTGCTGAACTAAAACCAGAGATATGGAGAATAGGGAACTATGCTTATGCCAGTCCACAGGAAGAACTATAGTAACTGACTGGATTTTTAGTGTATTATCAACTGCAGCAAAGTATCAGGATAGTCTAGACAGTCATCTGGGGAAATGTGTCCTGCAAGCTAAATATGATGTTTTAAGAGCTATGTATGAAACAGTTATTTTTTTTTCTTTTTCTTTCATTACATTAACGAAAGAATTCAGCTGCATATCTGTGGTTTTCATGGGGCTTCTGATCTGCTAAGGCTTTTTTGATGTAACATGTTTTTTTTAATTTATACAGAAATTGCTTCTGAAATAATTTCCCTCTGGTTTTTTGAATACGGTTATATTTTGGAGGCCTTCTTAATGGCTTGATGAAAAGAATACATTCAATGGAAGAGGCTGTGTGGCTGCGTTAGTTCCTTTTTAGTCCTTCTCTTTTTGCCTTGCACCTGACTTGAGTAGAGGCTCCACTGTGCATAGTGGTGCCTAACTTTGTTCTGCCTCTGGGTTATGACCGACGGGGCTAACGTGTAAACGTCATTCGTCTTTATTTTTTGGCTTGCCAAAGTAGTATGCTGGTTGCAAGGTTTTTTTTTTTTTTCTGTTTGTTTGTTTTAAAGCCTACTTTGCCATCTACTACAAAAATTTCAGGTACATTTAGCTGCCTCTGAGTTTAACCACTGTAGCAAAACATGTACATTTGCAGCCATATATTGTCCTGACTGCTATTTTACCTTTGGCTAACTGAAAAAATGTCCCAATATGCCATGGTGAGATCAGAGTTCCTGAGAATAGTTAAATATTCACTATGGACCTTTCTGGCAAGCTTTTCTCCATGTGGGTAGTCTTAACTGGTATGAAGTGCCTCATTTTCCTTAGTGGGATTGATTACTGGCGTGAATAATGACACTGAACTCCAAGCAGGGGGCCAGTGTTACACTACTTCAGTGCTCTTAAAAGTTTATCACACCTGCAAACCTGAATCTTTACATTTCCTCTTTGCTGATAAGGGTTTCTGTTCCTTTGAGGTTGGACTGTACTGAATAGCATTGATTTCCTGAGGAAAAAAAAAAAAGACTATAGGAGGTGTTCAATTCAAGTTTTAAATGTTATGGTCCAGAGAAGTCGCTTATTTTCTTTACAGGGATATAGCCAAGGTATTGCCTTCTTCAGTTGTTGGGATATGAAGAAATTCAAGAGTATGATATGCATTTCCCTGGCTTTCAGGAGTCCGTGTTTTAACAAGTAGTATCTTTTTATCATATGGGAAAGTCTTGGCTTGTCAATAAAATCTGAATACAGGGTTTTGTGCAGGGGATGGAGTTTCAGCAGAGGTAAGGATATTCCTTTGTGTCATAGACGATCAGCTGTCCAGCTGTCAGGCTGTAATGAAGAATCTTTCTGCCCTCCCATGGTTCACCTATGAAACTGTTGAGAGTACAACATGCTCTCCCAGTGAAATAAATCTGGATTTATTCTAGCTGAACTGCTAAACCTGAGGCAGGAATATGCTGATGGGCATTTTCCTTTCCAGCTTGCAGGAAAGAAAGGGTGATAAAGGTGAGAATAGTTTTGGGAAAAGATGAAATCTAGGATTGCATTCTCTTTGCTGTGGAGATATCCTTACAAAGACCTTGATGTTAAAAGACAGCCAGGAAGATTCTGATTTTTTTGTAGTTTTGTTGCAGAGGCAGCAAGGTATTGCTGGCGTTTGCTCCAATACAGATACGAAACTGATATAAGTGATCTCAGCTTCACTTGAGTTTTTTAGTATTTTCTGGATTTAAGTCTTATTCTGTAGACTGCATGATAGCTAGGAAAATCTCTTTTCCCTTCCATTAGAATTGTTTGTTTTCTTTTTGTTTTGCTTGGGGTGAGCTGGGGGGAAGAAATGGGACGGGAAAATTAGTTGTTATTTGTCATGCAGTAGCTCTGAAGGAACTGCTGTTCTGGAGCAGAATGTCAATATTCTGGGAATTTTTCTAAGTCAAAGAGAAACATAAGAAAAGGGGGGAGAGTAGTAGGCAGTATGATGCATAGAATTCCTTAGCTGCTTTGAATTTAGTAGACATCTCTGCACAGTCAAGGTTTAAGAAGAGATTAATATCAGGATAGTAGATAAGAATTGCTGAATAGGGAACGTTGCAAAAAGTTTTTCTTGTGATTTATTACTTCTTACGTTTTGCCCCAGGGGTAATTCAGTCTATAATTTGTTGTAATAGCGGATGATGAGTATTTCCTTGTGTGTTAGCTATTCACTCATAGAGGTATTGCGTTAGAATCCAAGATTCAAACTCA
Source organism: Struthio camelus (assembly GCF_040807025.1). NCBI lineage: Eukaryota > Metazoa > Chordata > Aves > Struthioniformes > Struthionidae > Struthio > Struthio camelus. The sequence goes on from NC_090982.1 coordinate 38,095,126, forward strand.
GATGCGAACTCTATATAGTAACAGTGGTTGTGGAATTATAATATATATATACACACTTGGAGGTCTTCACTAGAATCAAAATTTCAGATTAGAGATTGTAATTTCACAATTTTTTCTTTCCCAATTTTTATTCTACACAATAACAGTTAGTGTGCAATACTGCAGTTGCCTGTGGCAAAAAGTTTCCTCCAAGTTCTCCTACCATTTTTTTTTATTTATGGGTTTTATTTGCTCTCAGAAGCAAAATATTTTCATTTATCTATCTTTCTCTGCTTTTTGTATATAGACTTATAAAACATACTTTTTGAACTGTGAGTTTCTTATCTAAAATATTAGGAATACTTTCTTTAATGTTGTTCATGTTAATTGGAGAAAATTGCACTTTATTTCAGAAATAATGTTGAATATTTGGTGCTCTTGCTGTCTTTTTCCATATGCTTAGGTACATTATTTTTAATTCGAAAAATGAGCTTTCTGATCTGCAGATGATATGAAATTTCTACTATCCTTTGTCTGCTAAAGCTGACATAATGTCAATTATGTTAAAATGGGTGTGCAAACGCTGGAATGTTGTTTTTGGAAAACAGTTGCTTTCTCTGTTCCAGCAAGAGGAAAATGAGAATGTGTTTAGAATGGACATGACAGCAGTACTGGTGGAAACTGGAATTTTGCTAAAAGCTACAAAGCCCACATGGACTGCTGCATTAAACATGCTTTTTTCTTTGATTTAAAGCTGTCCTCCACCCCATTTTTAATTGCCCTGTGTATATTAAGTTGCCTAATCAATCACCGGAGTTTGTGTGATGGAAAGTATTGCATCACAGGAGTCAGTCTGAAATGGTCATGTGGGACCAGTAGAGTAGTAGTAAAAATTCAACCTGAAAATTAAAGCTGTCAGCTGTACAAAAATGTTCAAGCCTTCAGAATATATTTGGCTTACATACTCAACAACTTTTTCAGCTCAGCCACTCTTCTTGAACATTACATATCAAATAAATTTTATAAAAATCCTTGTTTCAGATGATGACTAAAGAACCTTTAGGGATCCTTGTAGGGATTTGTCTCAACGTTGCTGCATTATCCACAATTTAAAATTTTATATTTGTAAGACTTTTGTGTTAATTATCACATCTTTTATGTGGATTATAAACTGAATTGTACTAAATACTTAATTAAGGACTTGATATAAATTTTCTTCAAAAAAAAGAATTGGGGGGCACACGTTACTTTTCAGGCTTTGGTTTATGTGAACTTCTTAGTCTAAATAACTGTACTGCCCAGAGACTCTTTTTTTCCAAGAGAAATTAACAGCCCTGCCAAGTCTCTTCCATTTTCCAAGAGACTAGCTCTCATTTTCGGCCAACAATCTTTTCTCCGCAACTTGTTGGATGTCACCTTTTAAAAAAATGCTTTTTATTTATATCAGGCCTGAATCAGTACAATCCATCTAACTTCTTGTTCTAAACCTTTGAAACATCCCTTATGGCAGACCCTCAGCATTGGCAGCTAAGCATTACTGCAAAAAGAGTAGTTTTCCATATTAGCATGATTAAAATATTGAAGGAAAAACAATTTTAGATAATCTTTAATAAAACAAACACATGTACCTTTGTAATGTTTAAATTTCTTTATGCTTACTGTGGCTTATGATCTGCAGATGGTGAAGCAGAGTTGAACAAGAAGGATAATATTTGCATATGCATACGTTTCAGATTTGTGGTCTGAACTCGAGTACAACTATGAGTATTATCAACCCTTTCTTTCATACTGAGATAAAAGTTAATCCAGGAAAAGTCCTGATCTCCCATTTTTCGGAAACACAAAGGTTCCGGCAGGGCTGTCATCTCTACAGAATCAGTGGGAAAACGGGGTATGTCTTGCTCTGCCAATCTCGCTGATTAGGCGGTGGAGTCGCACGTTGGGGTATTTGCCATTTTAGGAAGATAGAGCATGGTTATGCTTTTAAATATCAAAACATCTAGATTCTCATTGCAAAGGGTACACCTGAGATCCTGTCTCTTGGAAAATCAGTAATCAGGGAGGAGGTTTTGCAACAAGCAGCAAGAGTAAACTTAAGACTCCTGGAGCCATTTGAATGTTAGTGGAAAGTGTTGGGAAATTTGCCACTGGATCCTATCAAAGGTGTAATAAAGGCAGTTGCTGCTCCAGCATGTTTCCTGTTGGAGCATCCTCTAGCAGGGTGTATTTTAACTTCAGATCTTTTCCAGCATAGACTTAATCGCTCTGCCTTGGAGGTTCCCTTACACAGAGTCCAGTTTCTTGGACTTTCTGAATTTCATCAGCTGTGATCGTTTTTCTTTTGGAATGGAATAAATTTTCTTGTGGATCCTAATGACAGATACTACTTTTCCAGCCTTCAGGTCTAAGATTTGCCATGTATTAAATTGGTTACCTAATAATGCTGATGTATGGGATGGATTTTTGGGGTGTCAGTAATAAAAAGCTGTTTACTGTACTTCAGCCTACAAAGTGAAGGGGTGGGTAGAGGATAAAAAGATTTATTTTTCTCATCCCTTAATTATTGCGTGATCATACCTGTGAGAGAGAGGCTCTGTAAAAAGCCCTTTCAAAGGGCAAATTTGTTTTACATCAGAGTGAAACAGATTTGCCATGTGATAGGTTTTGTTCTTTAATTGCTAGGAGGGGAGGATGTGTTAGACTTTATTAAATCCTTTACTCACTCCTCATGTGGCTCAGACTGATCCACATGCTTAATGTTTTCAATATGTTATTTTTAGGAATAATAGTATCAATATTCCAAATAGCTTATGGTTAAAAATATTTACTTGCAAAGACACATTGCTTCCTTATTTTGTTATGGTTATGTGGAGTTTTGTTTAAATAAAAGTGATGGAAAAGATTTCATAGTTCCTTCCTGCTAATCTTTCTAGCACTCAGACATGAAATATAGGATTTATCATGTTGCTCCAGCACTGCAGACTCTGTCCTTTTAGCCTTCTGGAACTTTTATCTAGGCTTTATGTAGGTGCAGGAAAACTACCACTGCACAACCAGTAGTGTTTGTGTGTGTAGCCAAAAGCACTTTATGCAGAAACAGTATTTTGGTCTTAGGGGCCTTCAGCTAAAATTTTAGTCTGTGCTTTCCTATAAAAAGAAACTTCACAGTTTAATGTTCTTCAAGATAACTTGTAATGGACGTTCCAAAATGTCTAGGTACCTTTTCCCTTTCCTTTTTCCTTCTGTTTCTTGTTTTTACTTCCTAGTTACCTGAGAAGAGGTAAAGATGTCATGGTCAGGGGTAGTTAGGTAGTAGTCAGCATATGGAACTGTGGAAGCTAAGACTGACAAAATCCAGATAGAAATTGAATCCTTATATATGTATCCAAGTATCTTAACTTTTTGTCCTTAATAACAACAAATATGAGTTGGGATGTTAAACATTGTATTTCAAGGCTTGAGCTAGTGGGTGTTGGACATTGGGGGACACTTAATGTAGCAAATAGATTATCCTATGCCTACTTACAGCACGCTTTTTACACCTTCGCCTGAATCATCTGGTTTTGGCCAGAGGTACAGGAAGAAAAACAAAGTAGGTGGATCTTGGATCATATCCAATACTAGAATTCTTATGTTTCTACTCCTTGTTGCAAGCTCCTTGTCAAGCAGCCTTTTTAAAATTACAGTTAGAATTAGAATTAAGTTAGAATTTTTGAAGAAGGACTGAATAAAAAAAGATCCTGAGAATGCTGGTGTATCTCCCATGTGGTCTGTGTGAATACAGAATGCATGCTTCTGTGAAAGGACAGAATGCTGTAGTGTAGTTCAAAATTAATTTACAAGTATAGTATGCTATTTCCAGTTTTTGTGCCACAGCCAGGAAAAATTACCTCTTTTAAAAATTAATTATATTAACAATTGTGATGGCCAATAAAGGTTGCTATTCTTCAAATCATAGTGCATATTGAATATAGTTTTCTGAAGTTTTAAAAAAAAATGCATAACACATGTGCTGAAAATCACTTTCTTTCACCAAGGCAGTTACCCTTTCTAAGCAACAAATGATTTATAACATATGTTCTAGCATATGTTCTTTTTGGCAAAATTATTCTGCAAGGCAGCAATGCTAGGGAAGGAGCAAATGAAGAAACCTCTAACAGTAAGATAATCAATACAGAGAGGATGATTGATTCATAAACTCAGGGGTTTTCAGGTCAGAGGAACTATTACGATAACCTAGTCTGATTAATTATGTAGAACAGACTGTGGAATCCCACCCACTAATTTTCGAATTGGATCCATAGCTTCATTTAAAATTACAGAGTATTTTCTAGAATTGCATCTAGTTTTGATGTATTTGCTTCACATAAGCAAAAATATATTAAGTGACTACTTGCTTTTATGGAAACAGTTCTATTTTGCTTTTAATCTGGATATGCCTTCCTACGGCTTCTATTTTAAAATCTCATTTATGGTTTTCTCTTAGGTTGGAAAACTAAGCACTACTGGTACTCTTTCACACTTAGTGTTATCAAGTCACCTTTAGACTTCGTTCTGGATGAACTGGATGGATACAGATTTTTTTTAAATGGATGCAAGTTCTTAATTATTATATTATTTTTGGTATTATTATTTTAAACCATGTTTCTGAGACCTTAAGTTATTCTTCTGTCTCTTTTCATAATTTTTCTAGTTTTCCAACATTCCTTCTGATGTGCAGGTGCCAGAACTGGGCAAAGAATCGTTATTGGCCTGTGCAGAGATCAGGTTGCTTTCCTGTTGCTGACTGGAAACGGTTCTGCTTCTGAATCTCTGCTTCTGTAGCCCAAGATCACGAGGCACACGTTCTGTTAGGGGATAGGCTTGTTGGTTATATGTCACGTTATGGTTTTCCCGAAGTAACGGGGCTCTCGCTGCATTGTGAGTTGAATTATTTTTATTTATAAATCTAAATGGCAGTTAAATAACATTTCCATTTGCTGTTCTACAATTCAAGTTGCAGTAGTCAGACTTTCTAATGCCATCCTGCAGATTTCCGCTGATGGAAGTTGCTTGGTTATAGAACTTGAACCTTAGGGCTTATGCCTTCTCCTTTTATTAAGGCACGGGTAGGTGTATATATACGTAGCATGTATTTCCTACTTAATGGGAAACATTAAGCAATCAGTGTATTGGTGTCCTCCCTCCTTGTATCTAACTCATTGCTTGTTTTCCTGCGCAGGCACTTTTTCCTCTGTGATCTGGTTATACTCCTTAATGTTTCTTTCAGTCACACCTTCCAAAGTGAACTTTTCATTGTCAAGGTAGATAGAGTATACACATAATCATTTGAAGTCTTACAGGAAGCTAATGGAGGTCAAGTACACTTCACGCCTCAAATTTAAGCTCCAGGTTGAATCTTGTCTGATAAAATTTCAAACTCCTTAGCATGGATAGTCTTCGTCCAGAATATTTCTATGCATCATCAACCTTTAAACAGAAAAACACATAATTTATATTTCTATTCCAATTGTTCCATGTTATCCAGGACTGGTTATATATAAAAGTGTGCCTCAAAAAACAGATGCTATAAAAATTCAGTACTGTCCGGAATAGCTGCTTTTTTTCTGAATAGGAATTTCAAAGTCCTGTAGGATGTTAAGTTTAGCAGACTGGATGAATACGAGTTTTGGAAATTTTAAGGATGCACAATAAATTATTACTTGAGTTCATTATAGGTGGCATTCACCCATGAAGACTGCACTCCATTTTTAGTGCATGGAGCAAGAAGTGCATGGCCATTCACTACATTTAAGTCCTACAAACAGACTGCACGTTTGAGTAGCCCTCCAGGAATAGGTCTATGCATATATACTGATGCAGAATACCGCTTCAATTGTAGGACAGGGCTTGGTGTCCCCATGAAGATTTGCATGGATCCAGAGATCATGGTGCCTTGCACAACTGGAAACCTTGCTTCTCTTCTGATAGTGTTTATATTTTATCATAGGATCCTTAGTGTGGCTAATTACTCATAAATGGTCTTTTAGGGTTTTCCCATGCACGTCTCTTTATTTTTCACCTTCATGTTTTTGAGAATCTTACTGATGAGTCTCAAACCAGTCTGAAATTTCAGGAAAGATTCAACCTTTATTGATCTGACTGTAGTCATCACTTTGGCAAAAATGCTGCAGTACCCAGGTTATGGACAAACAGTTCTCAATACAGAGACTAGACTATGGATTTTTCCAGAATCTGTGTGTTATTTGTACTTCAGTCATTAATGAAAAACTGAAATAAGTGGAATGTTTTTAATCGTTTTATTACTGTAACGTTAGCAGTTTGTTTAATTTATTTCCCATTAGAATGGGAATCTACTCATTGAACAGTTAGTAGTAAAAGCTTTTTCTGTGCATATGAAGAACATTATTTTTTCAGTGGGACATAGAGAATATTTTTACAGATGATAGTAAGTAATAAATTATCATACAGCTGTTTATGAAAGGGTGCGATACTGTTTTCCAAGGATGAAATACTGTTGTCGTTGAATTCAATAGCCAGGTTCCCATTTACTTTCAGTGGGGTCAGGATTTAATTCCGTTTCTCTCAGTTCTTAAAATCTGAACAGTCCTGTTTTTCTTTTGGAAGCAGTCTGACCACTGCTGAAGATTTGCAGATCAAATGCTATATATCACATATTTCCCTCAGTCTTTGTGACACCTGAGTAAACTTTATATGAAAGAAGTATACAGCCATAATCTATGGTGGCGTTTTTTCCTAACCCTTACCCCTTAACTAAAATCCAGACAAGATTACTGTGAGTTCATGGAATTTAAGCCGTTTGTGGATGGATTTTTTTTTTATTATTATTATTTCAAATATTTATCATTCTTATATGAGGCTATAGTATGATGAGATCACTGTCTTCTGCTATTGGTTGTCAGGGTCTATATTTTACACGAAAAGTTTAGCTGTCTCTGATTTGGCAAGGCCCTTGGAGTTGGTTAAACAGAGACCACTTTGAAGCTGCTCGTCTTCCAGTATCTTGGAGGAAAGATCATGGAAACCTTTTTTTAATATACAGGCCTTCCTTTTTATTACGTACATGTTTTACCGAAGAACTGTTTCAGCGACCTTACAAGCGCAGGGGAAACTCAGAGGTGTAACCCCGAAGATTATTTGCTAATGAAAATTTAGAAAGATTGAAATACACAGTCTTTACAAAGCTTTTGAAAACTTTTAGTCTCCTTTATTTCTTACAGATACTTATGTGCATGTTTAACTTTACGTAATGCAAACAGTGCTGTTGAAATTAACTCATAACGTTTATAAATAACTGTGTGCAAATGTCTTTCCAGGACTGCTATCTGAATGAACCTCATTAAAGATAGCAAGCAGAAGACTGACTTCTCTTTGAGTTAATTTTAACTTTAAGAGCATTATCTCTTAGTGCAAAGAAAACTTAAAGTTGGTGTAAGTGGGCAAATAGCAAGATTGTAAGATAGTGGTAAAAATACTGTGCTGTGAGGAATATGCCACTCGAGAAATTATAGATCTAGCTTCAATACAGCTTATGATAATTTTATCCATGGCAATGTGGGATGATAACTGTTAGCAATGAATTCTTTGGAAAGTATAAATCACATAGCAGTGTCTTTTATGACATCTGATGTGTTTTGGAATTTAAATATTTATATTACATAAAATTAGTGTAAATAATTAATTTTTCAGCGTGGAACCAAGCTTGAAATTCAGACTTTACTCAAGCAGATGGAAATTTTGCCATTGACTGCAGAACGTACAAAATTTCAGTACAAGAGGCTTGAGTAAGCTGACATGGAGCTCTCTTACAGGGAACTACTGATGACCCACAACAATTATCTTAAATAGCTTCTTGTCACACAAAATGTTCCAGTTTCAAAATGATCTGGATTCAGGCCTTTACAGGTATGGAAGTTAATAAGAGGTCTCATTGGAAAGAAAATTTTCTCCCTTTCTGAATGTGTCAAAGCTCTTATTTTTCCTTTTCAGGAGAAAAGTATCAGATTATAGAAAGCATATATTGTCCAATTTACAAGTCAGTTGTGAGCCCAACTTGCATGCTCATGAAAGGACAGAAGGCAGCATGTGAACCACCGCTTAGCACTGGAATTTGTTTTCAGTGGGAAAAAAGGGAGAATAGGAAAGGACAACAGGGAGAGCAGCCGTAACCCCACTGTTATACCTTCTTCCACGTTGCTGAGTCTGAATGGAAGCTTTGCACTTCCTTTCCTCTTTTTTCCCCTCCTGAAGTTTCCGAAAGGGTATGAAATCTGGCTGAGAGCAGCCATCTGTTTCTCATTTGTTCCTAGAGAATTTCAACTAATTGTTGTCTCCTGTTTGTGTTGCCTCATAAGGTCAACATCTTTCCCTCTTTATGCAGGTTGAACCTCAATGAATTAATCATTTACAGGAGTTTAGTTTTTCGTGTGTGTGTGTTTATATATGTGTGTGTGTGTATATAAAATTTTGTATAGGTTGCGTACTATATTCAGTACATTTAAAACAGCTTCAATAGGCTATATTATTTCATGTTATTCCTCTTTGAAAATAAATGTTACACCAGTTAGTCCTCTCTAAGTAGTATTAATTTTGCCCTAAGCGTTCCAGCAGGAATGTTGATTCTGTGGCAGTTTTTGGCATGGACCTGATTAATGTGAAGTGAACAAACACGTGGCTTCAGTGGTCTGAAGTTTCCTCTCGTGAATTGCCATAAATTTGCAGAATTTGTAAATTTGTTATTTGTAGAAACAAATAACCCCAGTTCCCTGCCCTGTGTGCTTGATCTGCCTTTATTTTCTTTACTCCTTCAGTTACGGATTTTACTGTGTATACTGTCACTGCACAGATCAGTTTTGAGGTCCAGCTGCCTTTCATTACTTGCATCTATCAGAAAGAAATAAATTGAAAGACTATGCTACCCTTGCAAATACGGTTACCTTCAGTGGAAGGTGTCATGCTGTTTCTGTAAGCAGTAACATAACGTGCGTTTCCAGGTCCTCTTGGTATTTTCTTAATGCTGGCATCTACTGGATTAAAAATGGAATCCTTCTGTAGTTATAGTGACTAGTATAGAGACTTAAAATACAGTGATTTTTTTTTTCCTCTTTTCCAGATTACAGAACGGGCCCATGTTTCACACAAGTTAACAACCAGATGTGTCAGGGCCAGCTAACTGGAATTGTTTGCACGAAAACCCTCTGTTGTGCTACCATTGGACGTGCATGGGGTCATCCCTGTGAAATGTGCCCTGCTCAGCCTCAGCCGTGTCGTCGTGGTTTCATCCCTAATATTCGTACTGGAGCATGTCAAGGTAAGCCTTCTGGTTTAAGTTGTGCATACGTGTTGTGTTGCTGATACGCATCTTGAAAGCCTCCTCCACTTAAAATAAAATCACCATTTTCCTTGTGTGCATTCTATATTTAACTTTTCATAAAATTCTGATGCTTCCAAATTTTAGCTAGCGTACATATAGAATAAATCTGAAGTGTCTAGAAAAAATGAATGCCAATCAAGAAGTCATAAATACCGAGCATGAAAGAGACAGAATGTCTGAGCATAGCCGTCGGCTAGGGCAGTAGAGCACCAGTTAGACAACTGAATTGTGTTTTGGTCTAGCCCATAACTGAAAAAAGCACTACGTACATGACTGTAATGAGAAATTTGGTGTTTCTTGTTACTGAGTAATGTTCCTTGTGAAAGGCATTGGTGCTTACTATGTAGAGTTTTTTAATCACGGAGTTTTGATGAAGCACTCGTGAATCTTCTGTTGGATACTCCATTTGGATTATTTAAACAGGGCTAGAGAAATGAATGAAGTAGGAAGGGCCTCAGTTTTCTGTGTTTGCATTCATGAAACGTAGTCTGAGAAAAGGGAAAACCTTACTTTATTCATCATCTCCTGCTGCGGTGATAAGAGACTTGCTGCTTCTCCCTTGTGTCGTTACTCCAGTATGGCTATCCTGAAAAATAGGTATCTATTCTGCTGCTGCTGTTTGGCTAAATTTTAGAGCAAAATGCATGAAGAATGCAATAGCAAAGGATAGTAGAAATTCCAAAGAAGAACGTACTACTTCTCTTGTTACAGATTAATGCACGAGGTCAGTTTGTAGGCTGTATTGCCTTAGAACCTCCCCTACGAGCAATAGGAACCAAGTAGGCAAAGACACTAGGAAGCGTTTGCATTTTCTATAACTTGGCCCTAAGACACTATCAGCAATCAGATTCATGGCTGAGTTGCTATACCTCAGAGACACTTTTCATGAGACATCTCTCAACAGTGCAGAGTAAGTTTAGAATTAGGGCTGAAATCAGCCATTGTAAGCAACACAGTTCTTTGAGTTTTGGTTGTAATCAATATGATGATACACATTAATAAAGGGAACCAGATCATTTCTGGTGGTTAATTTTTGGAATAAAGTAGTGGAAGTTTGAGTCATTTAGGGGAATGTATTTCTTATTTGTTTTCACAGAATCACACAGAATGGTTGGGTTTGGAAGGGACCTCTGCAGTTTCTTTTTTTTAATTTGACAAAGCGTATATATACTGCTCTGTCCCTATGTATCGGTATCTTAGGCTTTCCAAAATCTGTTTGATGAAGTACATCCAGGTTATTGCAGGCATTCTTTACATAAACGTATCTCTGTAATATAGCTAAGATAACTCTTAACGTAATGCAAGGGAAGTGATGAAGCTGATTAGAATGATTTACTCTAAATGTTTGTAATATTTATTATCTCCTACAGTGCTGGAGAACTTTTTATTCAGAAAAAAACATACAGTATCAGGGTGTGTGTGTGTGTGTAGGTATGCATAACCAAGGATTTCTATTATGTAATTCAGAAAAATATCCTGATTCAGGCAGATTTTGTAACTTGCAGTGGTATCCTTCTTTTCTCACCTTTATTTCTCTGTTCCCTCTCTTTCAGAGTTTTTTTTGTCTTGTGTATTGCAGCATTACTCTTAATGCTGCTTTCCTTTACATCACATCATAGTTTAGTGACTTAAAGTTGCACAAATCTAACAAGATCAGCTGTTTTTCTGGAATTCTGCTTCAGGACTCCTGCTTAAGAGTTCCTGTTAAGCGTTCTGTTAACTTGAGTTGAAAAATGGAGGGGAAAATTAGGATGATTTAAGAGTTTTAATTCTTCCAAATTAAAACTAGAAAAAGTTATCAGTTTTAATTCTTTCTTCAGTTTTCATTCACACAGTGCTATGATTGACCTGAAACTACGATTGGAACTACTAGTTCCAATTCAGTTTTATAGAGTTTCTTCAATATTTTAGCAAAAGCATCTATTTTATTTAAAATACTAAGATTAGTTTAAAACAACAATAAATCTCTTCATTTTTCCTCATTTCATGTGTTTGCGTACCTGTTTTGCTGATCGTACTGCTTTAAGCATCCAAATTTTACTAGGGAGGAAAAATGCACTTTTCCTTCTATGTCAGAAATAGGCCTCTGTGTGCTTTTAACAGCTTGTGCCTTACTGTTCATCTTGAATTGATTAATATGTTTCAAACGTTCTTTTCCTAACACTGTTGTAGATAGGAACGGCTATTGAAGGCATGGATGTTGGCTACAGTGTCACAAATGAACTCCTTTAGCTGGTGAAAACATTGGCCAGATGGAATGAACTCTTAAAACTCCTGTGCCAAAAGGAGCCTAGCATAGCTTCTGGGGCTTCATTGAAACTACGTGAGCGATCCAAAGAGCTCTTTAGCATCCATGCCCTCAAGAATGTTTCTAATACTGTTTTCTTTTTCTGCCAGTGTGTTGTGTGTAGCAAATAAATTGTTAAGTTATGCAGTGGACATCATTGCTGAATTCCACTGGGAAACATTAAAACAATGTGGTGGTCTGCTTTATGTTGTGGATGAACAAAGGAAGTTTGAACAGCCATTATTTTTACTACATTTGGCATATAACTACTATCTAGGAAGATTTGATTGTATTTAAGTCCGCAGGAGTTAGCATGTGATGTTACAAGATGATGATATGGCACAAATACATGAATAAAAGTTAAATCTTCTGTGCAGAAGAGAGGAAGAATTTCTTTGTTCCAAGAATTTGTTACTTTTAATTCCAGCAGTCAAAATAATCTCCTAGAAGCTCTGAGTACCTGTAATTCCCACCGACTTAAATTCTGTCGTGTTGGCAGGTTGATGGTGTGTTATGTACTGTCTGGAATTGTCAGAGCACTCTCCTGGAGGTAGTAGCACTTGACGCTGTAGAGGCTGTTTACCTTTCCGAACTCCTCATTAGGATGCATCGTCTGTAGAAATAAGCTGAAAGATTTAGGTGCGGTTAGGTATGAGAATTTAAAGAGAAGTGATACAGCGGTGTTATTCACAGGGGATCAAAAAAAATACAACTCACAACAGCTAGGTGAGGTGGAATCCTGAGGGAGTTGAGGGGTATGCCGAAAAACCAACCTGGAACTGTGGCACTTGCTGCCTTATGGCAAGGAAATGTCAGAAAGGCAAGTGAAGAGATTAATCTGAATAGAAGGAGAAGCGTTGGTAGATCTGCGACTTGTGCATAGATGGAAGCTTCAGTAGTGTTAATGGGTGAGATTACATGCAGATATACTGCGAATAAGAAAAGAAAGGTGTCAAGAATGGAACTCAGAGGAGTATTTCAGAAATTTTTACAAATGTGGAGTATCAGCAGTTCAGGAAATGATGGTTCTCCAGATGTGAAAACTGCTATCTGAGGAGGCCTCATTTAGTGAGATAAAAATGTCAGAAGAAAGTGGCATTAATTAATTTCTCTAAGGATTATAGAAACACATGCAGGGACCTGGCTAAGGTCATCAGTACATCAGCAGAGTGAAAGGCACTGACATAACATCAGATTTACAGAGACTTGTATTAAAGGACTGCAGAAAACCTCAGCATTCTGTAAAACTCTCCCTTTGAAGCAAATTGATTAGATCAGACCTGTTCAGTGGGTAGTTTGACTGTACAATTCCCTGGCATATTTGAAGTGGATGCTCACATCCGCACACTTCTGAGTTTTGGAGTCAATACGAACAGGCTGAAATTGGTTGAACTTGCGAGCCTTATTATTGGAGAAAAGAGCATAATTTCGCTATTCATAAAATAGCAGAAGTTTGGCAAGGTTTAGTTACAGGTTATGAAGTTGCTCCTATTGTTCACAGAATGTGTATGTTGTATGTTGCTATTCTGGTGTATCTTATGTGGCTCTTCAACAGGAAAACAGGTGAAAAGGTGGGTGATAAACCAGCTTCCTTTTCTTTGTAGTCAGTTCACGTCATTTCTAGCTTACCCGTACATAAAACAGGATGTGAAGCTTCCCAAGTGAGTATGTCTTCTTCCGAGTTAATTATGTTCACTGAGTACTGTGCTTGTGTAGAAGGTTGTTATTGTTACTTTGCTATTACCACGACCAATTAATAAGAAATTAAAGAAGCAAAACCAAACAAAATTCAAGTTTTCTTTTCAACAATTTCTATTCATCTATTGCTTAAAAAACAGGATTTGCAACTGCTCAGACATCCCTCTTCCCACAAATTCAGGCAGGAGGAACTTAAGTGTTCCACTTTAAAATGCTTTATTGCCTTTGCTGTACGGCTGTCGAAATAGCGTAATGGCAGAAATCCTATGTGGGACATTTTCTCAGTTCCTCTCTGCATTCCTCAACAGTCCATTTCTCAGCTACACCCTTTCCCTTCAGACAGTTAATTTTTTGCACTAAGGAGAGAAAAATAGTCCATGGCTGAACAGCTTTTGAAAAATATGAAACTGCTTCTTTCTGTTAGCACTGCTGACACTGTTAAGGAAGTAAAGCCGCTACAGGAGATAATATCCCAAAAAATCTGTACTATAGTAAGAGTAGTGTGTATTGGATGCTATAGGCACTGAGACAGACTGGATGGAATTGAGAGGACAGGTAAAATTTCAAATTCATAATGCAGAGCAATAGATGGTGATTCTTTTAAAAAAAAAAAAAAAAACTAGTGTTTGGAATTAATATGTCTAATTTAGTGACAATATTAAATTCACATCTCGGATGCTATCCTGCCATCCTGAAAATCAATATTGCAGTAGAAGAATATCAGATAAACTTATTATTTCTATGATGTTTTTATATTTGTGGTATTTCTCTTTTCTAGGATGTAGAAGAAGCAGCAATAGTTTTACACTATTTTGATTTTGAGTTCCCATGTGCTTCCAAATCCGTTGCAGAAAAATTCCCTATACATATTTATAGGTAGAATTCAAGAAAACATTGATATTGGGGTTACTGTTATTATTTAAAAAAAAAAACATGCCATCTCCCCTAAATTTTGGTATAAAACCTGACGGGATTTCTTTTTCCTGAGCTTTTTTGTTCTTCACAGTTTTCTGAGAAAGTGTCCACTCATCAGAAAGGGAAGCTGAGTTTGGCTGTGTTTTCAAAGGTACATGTTTAAAGTTAGCTGTGCAAATCCTGCAGGCAGTTACCATTTACTGAGAAAAGTCTTTGCAAAAGCAAAGAACCTTTTTTCACTTGCCAGATACTATCAAACCCCTGAACACATGGAAACGTTCTACCTAATCTGTAGCATACTGAACCTCTTGGTGTACAGAACTGTATCTAAAGAGTTATTCATCTAATTTTGTGCTTATGGCAAGAAGTTTATTGTTTTAATTTGGCTGGGATTTGAAAGTGTGAGTAAATGGGTAATTAATAATTATAAAACTGCTGCACGGCAATGTAAAACAGAAAAAGAAGTTTGATTTCAAATTTGTTGTATTTTCAGACAAATTATTCTTATGTCTTAAAGTGACGTTTAAGAAGCAATTCATAAAATATGCCTTTTTAAGAAAACGTTTTGTCCTTTCTAGGTTTTTCTCAATTCCAAAAGGCTAGTTATGTTGCAACAAATTTGGATTAACACGGGAAGGTTATATAACATAAAAACCAGCATCATACTTGTTATCATATTTATTTTGTAAGCTGCAAGTGGGTTTGAGTGTATTTTGTTTCTGTTACATTTAAATATGACTTACAAAATTTTCCGTTTAAGTTAAAAATATAACCCCCACAAACTAAGACTGATTTTAGCACAGAAGAGCAAGATAGCTCGTGTTATTCAAGGATTTACAAGATCTCACCTTACATAGTGAGACCATTTGTGTTTTCTTCACTGGACAAGCAACGCACTGTGTTGCATCACTGGGACTGGCATTTCAGGCTTCAGCAGAGCTTGGTATTTATTTGTTCTTTTAAAACCATAGGATTTTAAATAGAAAGAAGTGAATGAAATCACTAAATCTTAAAAATTTGTTCACTTCAAGGCTTCCTTGACACCTTTTCTATTTCTGGAAATACTCATTTCCTGCTGTTACTCCAATTTTTTTTATTATTGCTTGATATCTTTGACTTGTGGAACAGTGAAGGATACATGTGCGAGAATCAAACAGATCCTTCTTTGTTGAAGTAAAGGCCACAAGTGAGCTCGGGTATTGCTGTTTCAGATAGTTGCTGCTATTGGCAACATCAATAAGTTATTTTTAACCACTGATCTGCTGCCATAGTTGGCTTAATTTAAATAAGCTTTAATAAATAACACAAGACACGGGCGTGCTGCATATCTTGAATGTGTTTTGGTTTCCAAGGGTCAAAAGACAGAAACACTGTATTAGCTGTACGCAGAAGGAAGCTACTGGGGGGACTGGGTGTGATTAAATGATGAAACTCATCTTCTGTCTAGATATTGCTAAATCATGTCCAGATTCATTAAAGTACTTCAGAGAAGAAAAGTTTACTTTCCAAGTAAATTGGATCACACCAAGCACTAGTTATTTAAAAGAAAAATGGTTCCAGAAAGTTTATGCCTCCAGTGAAGTCCTTAATCCATTCACGATCTAACTGATGCATTTGGACACTACTGTGCTAACTAAATCAGCACAGCTTCAGGAATAATACATGAGCGTTTCCAGCAAATGTGCTGAAAAATAAGTCCAGTGATTACAAAAAAAAAAAAAAAAAAAAAGTTGCCTCCTTCCTTGCTATAAGAAATTGCTTAAATGGGAAAGCTGGTGACCGGACAAGCATATATTGTATGCTTTATCCTATAGGACAAACACCAGGGGTAACAAGGCTGAGGAAATGCTAATGTCCGCTAGCACGGGGAGGGCGGATTTCAGGATCTTTAAGAGCTTCAGATAACGAATATCCATCTGAAGAAGAGAGTACTGTGTTCTACTATTAATATGTTGCCATACACCATCTGTGTCTTTATTTTTCCTACTTTCGCAGTGGCAAAGAGCTGGCTGTGGTAAGGAAAAGGGTAGACAAAACAAACTTGAACACAAAGAGGGGATGCTTTTGTTCTGCATTTTAAATAATGCTTTACCAGCTACTTGATTTAATAGTGCATGCAAACTAACAGGAGACGTGACCGAAAACGACAAGTAGGATAGCAGTCAAAATTATTAATTTATTTGGCACCTAAAGGCTTTAAATGCACATGTAAAACATCAGAAAAAATGATGAAAATATTTTTCCTAAATGCTTTTAAAATATAATAATGCTAAATAGATGTTTCAGTCAGAACAGAGGAAGATGTGAAATGAAAGTGTCTTTTAAATAGGCAGTGTATTCCTTAAACATTATAATTGAATTCCGTATTAAGTTATAATCTGAGAAGAGAAAATAATAGAACGTTGACCTCGGCACAGAAGGTCACTTGTAACGGACAGTTTCCTTTATTTCTGTTTAATTTTGTGGACAGCTAGCAGAAGCTGTTGATTTTTACCTCGTCTGTGAAAGGGTCAACTGTTTGACAGGAAAAATTACCAAAAATCTTTCTCGCAGAAGAGCTCCTGCAGTTTTTGGAACAAAACTTCCAAGCCTCCAGTCCTCTATGAGTGTTGAGAAGCATATTAAGTTTTGTTGGGAAGAAATTAATACAGATGTTTAGTTCTGAGCTCTCTGATAGCTGTAGATTAACTAAACTTTTAGGAGTAGTAGCTAGGGCTATTGAGAAACTAAATATCCAAGTATAAATAAATAAATATGTATGTATGTATGTGAAAGCTACGTTAGTCTGAAGCCTGTTCTCCCTTTCTTTTTGTACAAAGAGTTTCCCTGTCTGCTTTAGCACTGGTTATTTCACAGAGTACTCTTAGGTCCTCTGTATTATTTTAACTGCCCATTAGCACTTACACGTTGAGTCATGTGGTAGTTTTGTACAAAAACCTACAGAAATACAGGATGTTTTATGTATAAACAAATGAGAGTGGGGAAGAAAACACAATTTGAAGTGGAAATACAGGAAATTACTGAAAGTAAGCTCTAAAGCAAGAATGGCAAATATATTTCTAAGAGCATTTATTGAAAATGCAGCTTGAAAAATATCTATGAAATTCCAGTCCTTATTACTTCAGTGCATACAGTCTGCGCAGATTGTTTGCAGTACAGCTTATCCTGGTTGAATAGCACGTATTTTGTGTTGACTTCAATAGTTTGATTTTTGTCCAGAAAGAATATCCTGCAAGAATTATCACATATAGTTAAGGCAGATTTTTAGGGTAGTCCATATGTATGGTTAGAGATTCTTTCAAAATTAGAATCTGCCTATGTTGATGACTGTACACAAGGAGCAATCTGAGGGTAAAGGACACCAAGAGTAAGCAGTATAAATTTGACTTCAATGTACTTTTTAAATATTTAAAACCATGTAAGTCATAAGTCAATGCATGGAAAATTTAGAGCTTATTTGGAATGGAATAATACATGAATAAAGGTCAAAGTAGTGTTACTGCTGTATCATACGGTGGTGGTGAGTTGGAGAAATGTGCTGGGGCTTGTTGTGGTTATTTTTAAGAATAATTTCAAAGATACAGCTTTTTATCTATCACCATAAGCCATGATGAGATTTTGTATTTTATGTCAAATAATCTTCTTTTTTGTCCTCGTAGATGTTGATGAATGCCAAGCTATCCCTGGAGTCTGCCAAGGAGGAAATTGTGTTAATACAGTTGGTTCTTATGAGTGCAAGTGTCCTGCTGGTCACAAACAGAATGAAGCAACTCAGAAATGTGATGGTAAGTGAACGTAATTAGAGCGCTCATACAAAACACGACCAAGTAAAGCAGGTCTTAGTAGTATTTTAGAGTCACTATTAGACCTCTTTGGTAATGAAAGAAAAAATTCTGAACAGTTGCAATATCCGATCTGGACAGTCATAACAACACTGTTCTGTGCTTTGTATTTCTTCTTGTTTATCATCTGTTTCTATTTTGTTGTTCATACTTTGCATTAGATCTTTTTCTCCCTGGCTTGTCAGATTGGTCAAAGACAATGTTTATCCTGTTTCTAAATTTAAAACTATAGATAAACAGTAAATCTGCAAACCGCATAATACAGTAACTGGGCTATTAGGGTTTTGTTTTTTCAAAAATGTCTAAAATATTCTAATATGGATAGATATTGTCAGCCTACTGACCACAGTATGAAAAGCAAATATGGCTAATTTGGTAACAGGTTTGAGAAACTACTCCTATGTACAATTTGTGTTGAAGAAGAGCTTGCGTAAGTTGAAAGTACATAGCTAGCAAATGTCCTTTTCAAGATACAAACAGGGTTTGTGCTTTATTTTATAGATCAATTTGAGACTGAAACACTACAAATAGGGCATGTTTATTCAGTAACTATATTGATTTAACTAACAGCAGAAATGCTGTGTAGTTGAAAGCAATATAACAGAAAAAATGGTGAGTTCTCGTGGTTTTGATGAAGACTTCACTGTTATAATAATTTGAGCTGTTCCTCCAAGAGATGCTGCTGTAGTTTGCATAGGTTATATATTTACAGCAATGAAGTTTGTTTATAATTGCAAGAATTACCTATTACCTTTTGATGTACATCATTGTTTCATGATTTGAGTCAACTTGCCGTACTTTCAAGGGAAACTATGACTGTGGAACTTTATCCAAACCAATCAGTGAAGATCCCTTCGTATTTAAATTACATAGGTAAGAAAACTGCTTGTTCAGGGCTTTGGCCTGTGGGTAGGCAGCAATTTAAATATGTTACCGAATGTTGTTATACTTAGTTTCGGGTTCAAACACGTGGTGTTTAGCTTATTTCTGAAGTTGCCTCAGAGTTTTCTTTGTTTTTTCGTACAATGCAGACTTCCGTCATGTTTTAGGGGAAGCATGTGTATGTCCTCTTCTAAAAATTCTGCAAAAAACTGTTTGCAAAAATAGAACTGCTCTTATAGAGAGAGAGAGCTGTGAAGGCGTTTCTTATCATGACTGAGGAGAAATGGAAGCAACTTGCATATGTGCCTGTCATGGGCACGTGTATGTGGGCTTACCTGTATATGTGAGTGTGCTAATAAATGTCAAGCATATGCACAAAGGTTGAGGGCTCTGCAGCCAGGGTACACAGGGTACAAGAGGGATGCAACAAGGTATGTGCAGGTCCATTTGAGCTGTTTTAGAAGTCAGGGAATACCAAGAGCCTTTCTGAGACTCTTGGAGAAAGAATCTCTCCTACCTTGATGACCCGCATAGAGCAGTAGAACAATAAGACCCCATCTCCATAACTTTTTGGAGGGTCTAGGGAGAGACCAGAAGACACCAAGCAGGAGGAGAACTCCAAAGGAAGATGTCTGAAACGGGAAGCTGTAATTAGACCCACTTCCACTGGGAGAATTAGATCCAAGACATCTTACCAACCCAGTGCTCAATGACAACCTATAAGGAAAAGGGCTAAACATAGAATGGACAGCACATCTTAGAAAAATCTTTCGTTTTTCTGTAGCAGACGCAATGGGAATGGAATCATAGGCAAAATGTAATGGGATTTTTCTTGCCAGGGAACAGAACAGGAATAAGTACCTGGGTAGGCTACAAGAGATTGGTAGGCCCTTCCTGAAGCGTCAGCATACGGGAAGGAGATTTGTAATTAGAGGAAAAGGAGGAGGGAAGAGCACTTTGTTTTCCCTTCACAACCCATCCTTTGGAATTGTATGTGTTGGGAGAAAGGAGGGAAGTGAGATGGTCTGCTGCTGCTGGTTCCAGAAAAGAACATCATGCTTATGAGCCTGTAACTCTTGACTTGGCTTCTTTCTCCCCTCCATGCTTTTGGAAAGAAATCAAAGGACTGAGCATCCCTTTCCATCATTCTGTAACTGCTGAAACCCCAGTTGCTGATTAGTTGCCTGCACCTGGATTACTCGTTCTTCAAATTCACAACTTCCTTTTTGTTTCTTCCTCTGGTGGTAGTGGCGGGTGTAGCAGCTGCCATTTTCTGTGCCTGCATATCACTTGCCATCTGTGATATGTTTAATTCCAGGGGAACTGATGAAGCTTGCAGGATAGAAAATAGAGAAATCCAGAACTGTGGTTACCACTCTTATGGGATAATTAGAAACTGGGTGAGGGGAAAGGATAAGAACCACTGCTTTTGAGAAGCGGTTGCCTGCTGTTCAGCTGGAGAGTCTCTTCAGTGCTATCAGTTGGTAGATGCTCTGTACTGTCTTGCTCCAGTTTCATGTGATCGGGGTAGGGTGGCTTTAAAAGATACGGCATATCGGTCAATATATGAAAGATTTCTGTCATGCTGGAGCTGAGGCAGAGCAACTTGTCTTGGCAAATTCTCCTTTTCAAGGTGGGTTGTCGAAAGTTTCACAATGTTTTTCTTGTGAGTCAATGTTCTCATTGCTCAGGATGTTGTAGAATGCATTTAAAGGAAACATTAGTAACAGCTAAATCAGAACACCAAGAACGAAGATGTGTAGTAATAATCCAACACTTGTTTCTACTTACTTTTTTTTTTCTGATTTCTTCCAAACCTAACCATTTGGAAAGGTAAATCAGCAGCTATTTTTTTAACAGTTACGTGTGACTGTTAACTGCAAGCACTACATATTAGTTCAAACATGGTGCTGTACTGATGTGGATATGCAGCTTGTACGCCAGACCTAAGGTGTATCTCACCAGCTCAAAGCATAGGCAGACAGAATTTAGGGGGCTGTCTATATCCACCTTAAATCTGTCGTGTATCTAACATAATTCATTTAATTAGTATCTTAATGCCATCGTAAGCTATGAAGTAATTCCGTTCTGTAACAGTGGCTACGCAGCATTTAGCAAGTAAACAGACATCCATGGCTTGATATTTTCTTGGCATAGCTGGCTATTTTTACCATCATTTTTGTGTTGTAGGGGATATGCAACTACAAATGCCATTTTCATGGTTTTGAAAAATTCTGGCAGTACCGTTTATCTTTCAATACAATTCAAGCCTTGGTATGATGAATATCAGAACATAAACTCCACAAAACTCGGAAATATTTACTTACAATCATACTATCAAAGGTAAACAACTGTGGGGCGGAAGGGCGGGGGGGAGCAAGTGCTGAATATTTTTCAAAGAGCAACTGTGATGTCTCACCCAAAAGAGAGGATTTGAAAATGTTAGAACAAACTGTAGTCAGCTCTTCATTTCAAAGTGGAAGCAAAGACAGTTGTAATTGCTAAACAAATTTGTAGCGTATTTGATTTGTGTTGGCGATGTATACCTTAGAAATGTATATTTTGTTGTTGTTGTTAATCATCTTAGTTTCATGTTTTCCATTGCAAGGCTTTTCACTGGAAGGTTTTTATTCAAACTGCAATTCTTTGAATTGCATTTGCTAATTTTGACGATGCTCTCTCAGTTTGACAATGTTTAGAACTTTTAGTAGTATTAGTGTAATGATGTTACAGAGTACCTTTTACCTATTATGAGGAATACTTACTTATCATTGTTCGTTAGAAGTGGACTTGCTTTTTTTGAGTCTCTCAGTCGTGGTACATGTATTTTTAATTCCATGAGACTTGTACAGCGGGAGAAGGGCAATGGAGCTTTTGCCTAAGGCAAGTGCTGCAATGTTAATTCCAAAAAATATATATTTCTAATATGATAAAGGTAGCATCAGAGCAATGACAGCACAGGTATCTGTTATGATGTACTACTACCTGTTCTCAAGTCATTAGGTGAAATGCCTGTTCAGATGATGTTTGTAATCTGCCTATGGCAGTGCTCATGGGTTTTTTTTTGCTGTTAACCCTAGAAAAGCTCCATATGAAGGAGATCTACTGCCTCCTCCGTCCAGGCAGGGATGCAGTTAAATACACCAAATAGATGTTCTCATGGAGATCCAAAAAAATTGTAGATCCTCCATGATGCTTGTTAGATCCAGGCAATGTTTTAAAGTGGTAACTCTAGTATGATATGTCAGCTGGATCTTAGATTTACTGTGCTAAAAAAAAATTCATCAGCAAAATAAATCAATGTTAGAATAAATAATACATGCAAATATTGAATATTTTCCAAAGTGGTTAAGTTTTCAACAACATTTATTGACCTGAAAAACTCATATCCTTCTTATTTTCTGTTGTTCTGCCTGCTGGAGTGAGTGCTCCTGTTAATCTGCCAAGGTGCTCCCATTTTTTCTGTCTCCTCACAAGGAGAATTCAGAGTTCAGAAACAGACTGGGAAGTAAAAACTGCCGCTACATTGAGTGCAGCTAAACCAGAGTTTACTCACTTTCTTCATCTGAACTCAAAAACCAGAACACAAATTCATCTCCCTTCTTTTATCATAATATTGCATCTGCAAAAGTATGACATCGTTGGAATAAATGAGATGTGGAGATGCCTGACATGTATGCCTGGAGTTCTGTGATGGACTGATACGGGCTCTTTGGCAAAGACAGGCAGGGAAGAAGAGGAGGGATTTGCCTTTTACACAGAAGAGCAAGTTGAATGCAAAGTTGTACGAAACAAGGGGGAGGCTGGTTGAGAGCTTGTGGGTCAGGATCGGAGAGGAGGCAAAGAAAGGGTAACATTGCAGTGAGAGTTTGTTATAGACCGCCTGATCAGGATGAGAAAGCTAATGAACTTTAAGCAATTCAAGGAAGTTTCTAGATCACAGTTGCTTGTTCTTATGGGAGACTAACCTCCCTGAAGTCTGCTGGAATGACAACGTGGTGGGACATGAGCAATCTGGGAGTTTTTAGGATGGCCTGGGGGCCAATTTCTCAATGCAGATGCTAGATGGCTCTGGCAGGGGTGATAGTTTCCTGGAGCTGCTACGCAACAAACAAGAAAGAACTGGTTGAGGATGTGATATGGCAGCCTTGACTGATCATGAAATAGTAGAGTTCCTCACTTCGCCCAAGATCTTGAAGGAGAGGAGCAGAGCAGGACTTTGGGAGAGCAAACCTTGACATATTCAGGGAACTGGTAGCTGGAATCCTGTGGGAAGCAGCCCTGAAGGGCAAAGAAACTCAAGAGAGCTGGCAATTCTTTAAGAACAACCCCCTCCAAGCACAAAAATGGTCCATCCCAAAACTCTCAAAAACAAGCAGACTTATCAGGAGATCAGCCTGTCTAAAGAGGGAAGTCATGACTAAGCTCCCTGCAGAAATGCGTATTGGAGGTGGAAACAAACAGACTGTTAAGGAGAAAGTTAGAAAAGCAAAAGCTCAACTAAATTTGAAGCTGGTAAGGAGCATCAAGAGCACCAAGAAGAGTTTCTCCCACAGCATTAGCAGTAACAAGAGTGAACAAGGAAGAAGTGGGCCCACTGCTGAATGGGGTGGGTGGCAGGGGATGCAGATAAGGCTTGGGGTATTCATTGCCTTCTTTGCCTCAGTCTTCACTTCATCTTTCATGCCTTCGTGCCTATAGACAGAATCGAAGGAGGAGAGGAACTACCAGTAGTAGAAGAGGATCGAGTGAGAGATCTTATGTGAGAACATGACTCATACAAGTCCTTGGGACCACATGAGTGCTGCGTCCGAGGGTGCTGAGAGCACTGTCTGATATCGTCAGGCTGCTCTCTATCACCTTTGAACGGTTATGAAGTTTGGGGGAGGTCCCTGGTAACTGGAGAAAGGCAAATGTTGCATCCTTTTTGAAAAAGTGCAAGGATGATGATGTGGGGAACATCAGGCTCCTTAGCCCCTCTTGAAGTCCCTGAGAAGATCATGGGGTAAGTCTTCCTGGAAGCCATTTATGATCAGGTGAAGGAGAAGAAAGAGGGTGACTGGGAATAGCCAGCATGGTTATATCGTGGGTGAATCGTGTCTCACCAACCTGATTGCCTTTTATGATGAAACCTGATTGCCTTCTATGATGAAAGCACAGATGTCACTTACCTTGGCTTTAACAGGCTTTCGATATGGTGTCCCGCAACATCCTTGTGTCTGAGCTGGGATGTTATAGTCTAGATGTATGGACTGCTAGAAGGATGAAAAACTGGCTGGATCGTCCGGCTCAAAGTCTAGTGATGAAGGGTTTGTACTCTGTCTAGAGGTTACTAGTGGAGCTTCTCAGGGGTCTGTCCTTGGATCTAGCCTGTTTTAACATCTTTATCAGTGGCCTGGAGGAGGAGGTAGAATGTACTCTCATTGGTTTTGCAGATGATGCCAAACTGCGTGTTGGGAAACAGTCAATATGCTCTCAGGCAGGGCTGCCATTGAGAGGGACTTAGGCAGGTTGGAGAAATGGGCTGAGAGGAACCTCAAGGAGTTCAACAGGACAAATGGCAGGTCCTGCACCTGGGACAGTCTGACCCCCTGCAGTGGGATGGTAGGGTGGGGAAAGTGATTATTCTTTGCTCAGGACTCATTTGACCACATTTGGAATGCAGCAACCAATTTGGGGCCCCCAGTAGGAGGAAGCTGTTGAGAAACTGGAGTAAATTCAGTGCAGGACCACTAAGATGGTCAGTGGGTTGGAGCACTTGCCCTGTGAGGAGAGGCTGAAGGAAGGAGCTTGTTCAGTTGTGCAAAGAGGTGGCTTTGTGGGGTCCTAACAGCAGCTTTCCAGTTCTCACAAGGAGATTATCAAGAAGATTCTTGAAGGTTATCAGGAAGGTTCTTCTCAGTGGTGCATGGTAGGAGGAATGAGAAATAACAGACATAAGTTGAAACAAAAAAGCTTTTGACTGCATATAAGGAAAAAAATGCACTCTGTGGATAATTAAGCACTGCAGTAGGTCACCCAGAAAGGCTGTGGAGGTTTTCAAGACCTGAGCAGACAAAGCCCTAAGCGACTTGATCTGAATTCAGCATTGACGCTGCTTTGAGCAGGATCTTTGGCTAGATGGCCTCTGAGGTCCCTTCCAGCCTTTTTCTGGTTTTGTGATTTAATTGCTTTTTTTGATACTGCACTTGAGAATAGAATTCACTTTAGGCACCTGATTAGCATCTACTGAATTGTCCAAGATAGGTTATATGCTAATACTTCAAGTTACGTTTTTAAACAACAATTTCTATTATTTTTCTTTCTTTTTGCATGATACGTATAATAGAAATGAAAATGAATTCAACAGCTGAGTTCAGCCTTTGAAGACTAGGGATTTGGACTCAGAAGGGTTATGTAGTAGTAGACTTCTGGAATTGATTCAGATATTATCTGAATTGTAAGGAGAACCATACTGTACTCTTCTCGCCCCAAAGTCAGGAAACTGAAATAATTAATATTTAATAGAAAATAATAATTCAAAAGCTCTCAGTTGAAAATACATTCAAAATAACTTTTTTCTTTGACTTTTCCCAAAAGAGGATAGATTAAAACCATCCATTCTCAACATATAAAACATTTAAAAACAAATTAGATAATTTTTATTTGTTTAATATTAAAAATACAAATTTGAGGACTTTTTGCCCTTTTTTTTTTTTTAAACTGATGTTTTAGAGTGGCAGGTTTTTCAGCCTAGTTGGGTCTGTGTGGCCTTGTGTTGGCATATTATTAGTACTCTGGATGGCACTGTATACAAATAGTTGCATGTATTTGTGTTGGCTGGTTGTAGATAATAATTCTGAACATGTTACGTTTCTGCCTGGCATCAGCTGAAGTGTTTTGATGTGAGAAGGAGAACTTACTCAGTGATAGGTCTCCTTCTAGAAAAGGTAATTAAAGCATTCTTTGCATTCTACTTTTTAAATCCATCTAAAGCTCTGCTTAACTGTTAAAGATGATATTTGACAGTTCTCCCTGGAGCATCCACAGGGAAAGGCAAATATACTTTTGACGCTTATCTAGTTAAAAATGTGTTACGCTTAAGGGACAATAGATGGTAGAAGAGAAACATCATCTGTAGTCTGAAACATTTGCTATTATTTCATACTTGGGTAATCAATGGTGTTTGATTTCCTGCTTGGCCGGCATGTTGCTGCAGAACAGGTCATATGCCTTGGCTTTATTCCACGTGAACCCCTGCCGCTTCAGTCTGTGGCAGAAGTTAGATACTAATTAGTCCCTGGGCACGGCTTCCACACGGAGGATTATGTGGGGCGGGGGGGAGGGGGGAAGGAAAAACAAAACAAAACGAAATAACCACAGCACCCAGGCTGTAATGCTTTTTTCTGTAACACCAGTGAAACTAGTGTTTCCACTAGTGAAACCAGACCGTTTCCTAATGCGTCACAGCAAAGACAAGATAATACCTTGATAATACCAGAGTAATGCCATGCCTAGATATTTCCAAGAATGCAGCGGAGAATAAAAGCCAAGCCATAGTTTTATTTGATCTTTTTTTTTTTTTTTAATAAAGGCTTTGATAGTTCATAATCTCTCAGTGTGAGATTTATAGGATAAAATAATACCCAGTCCTTCAAATGATTGCACTTTAAATTAGTGAGACTGGTCAAGTGAATGAAATTACTCACGGGTTTTGTATATGTAGATTGGGCCTTTGGGAAAGATATAAAGAGTTGGTCTCCTACTGTGTACAGAAAACTGATTTAATAGAAACATCATTGTTTTAATGATGACTTTAATGTAAAATATTATACAAAACTAGTTGTACTACTGAGTATTCTGCCCACTCCTTTCCCTTCCTTTAGTATGGAAAACAAGATCAAATACGATTTGCTGGTTACAAAGGACAAAATCCAAGCTGGAGTAAGTAACCAGGCAGGGCTCCAGTTTTTAAAGGGAGTGATTGGAATCTTACGTCGACTCTGCAGGCGTCTTTTTATCTAACAGTAAGTCTTTTACTTAATAAGGAGGGATTTCAGATTTCCTGCTATAGCCTTTGACCTTAAATATCCAGCTGTACTTTTGTGGGTTAGGTTTTTTTCCTCTTATTTTTTTCTCCTGGAAGCAATAACCAGAATAGGTAGGAATGTTTGTGACATGCTTTTTGTGCCATAATGGATATTGTTAGGACTATGCTAGGCAATAAATAATTGTTGTTTTTCTAGACTATTTGCTTGCATTATATTCCCATGTTTCGGTAGAGATCAGTAAAAAGACACATATTCTACTTACTAGGTAAATTTTGAGCCTTAGATTACAGTTTACTGACACTGAAATTGCAGAAATTAATGGCAATTTTAAATCAGTTAGAAAAGTTTGAAGGATTTCCAACGCATATGAGACCAACTTCTATGTACAAATGCGTGTGTGTGCCCTCATATGTAGAAATGTAAGTAGATAGCTTAGGGTATTTGGGGAAAATGCGACCTTTTACAATTAATCCACCTCAGAGTTCTGACATTACTGCTTTTATTTATAAGCTTTTATGTATTCCTCATGTATAGACTTTCCACAGCATTAAGGACAAGTCTTTCCACTACTGGGCAGATCATGGAAGGATGCAAGGAAGAGGTACAGAATGAAAAATTTTGGAAAAGTCTGTGACAGGGCTTGTATCAGATTCCAGATCCCTCAGGTGTTAGACCGAGGTCTTAATTAGCAAAAATACCCTTTTTGCTATCCTTTTTGTCCTAGAAGTTTTGATCTACAATATATTGGGTTCTCATTGTCTTTTTAGGAATGGAATACTGCCTATTTTTAGTATGTTGCCTTCCAATATTGATGGAGCTTACGTGTGTGGGTTGCTCAGAGATGGATTTTTACATGGATAAGTGGAGAGGAGGAATAGGCTTTCCGTTGTGCTTGTCTGGTTTACGTATGAGGTGGTCTGTTACTTATTTGTACCTCAAAGATGTAATAAATGTGTCCTAACTATTCCTCTCAAATGGAGAATATGCCATACTCTTTGACTAACTAGATATGATACCCTTTGTAGTCAAGGGTACTCTAGGAGGTAGAATCCCTCTCGTTCTCTCCCACAGAGGTGTGGCACTGTACTATCGACAGTAAAGGACTCGGACCCTGACACAGGCTCTTTTTTCACTACCAAAATGCAAAGAAGCTTTTAAAAAATACCATTCTATTTCTAGTTTTCCTGCTCTAGCATATAATTTTGTTACACTACGTTAGTGTAATTCAGACTCTATACTACAAGGTATTAGTATAGACGAAAAACATTTTCAAGGAAGACTTTTTCAGAATTCAGAGGTTGAGACCCTCTTTTCCGGTACTCTTAATTCAGTTATTCATAAAATCCTGCTTACTGTTGCAGTAAAAATCATGAATTCTGGCTGACAAGTAGCCAGGCTAGGTTTTTTGGCAGACAGCTCATCTATTAATACTCACACCTGCAAAATTTATTCCACACATTTAAAATTAGTTTACACACTGAATATGACCAGCTTTCCCATCTTAAGTGTGACATCGAATCTTTGGAGCGCTTTCCCCAAGACGACTAATTTGCCTGTTTTGGAGGGGGGAGGGGAGGAAACTGAGTAACTTTTTCAGTCAGCTGTCCTAAAAATAGCTCCTTCTGAGGTAAAGTCTCAGAATTTCCAGTGAGAGTTAACAAGAGTTCTTGTTAAAAGAATTGCATCTGCAAGAACCAGGGAAGGGGGAAGAGAGACAGAGATTTAGCTCAGAAGCTAGTGAAACGAAAAATCTACTAACTTGATATCGCTCCAGTAAACAGAAAGATTATTCCTTCACGAGGGCCCTCTAGATTAATTGGTTACAAAACGTTTTCCTCGTCAAAAGGAGAAGACTCTGGAATCAGTCCTCCAGTCTGACTAACTGCCTAGATTTCAGGAAGGTACGTCCTCTGTTTCCAACTCCCTGTCGTTCTTGGACAGCATTTGAAGGAGAGAGCCCTAGACTGCGTTAAACTTTCGTGCCTGTAGCCTGGTGAGAGGGATGGCCCTACGTTCTGCAGCTCTGCAGAAGCAGCTACCTGCCTCCTTTCAATGTCTCTCACTAGCCAGTGCTACCAGCTCCACCTGCTTGTTACTTAAATGGGGTTTGTGCTCTATGACTAACTGGTTTCAGTTTCCTTTGGTAAAAGATCAAATGTTGTGTTCTTGTAATAAAGTTAACTACCTTTAAAGTAGCAAGTACCTGTACCAGAGTGAAAATGAATGACACGCAGTTTTCAAGCTCCCACTGTTTGGAATAGTCAGATTTTTATAGCCATATTTTTTTCTTGGTTTTTGCTATTTGCTTCCTTTTGTATAAAAGCTGCTGTAGCATCTCAATTATAGAAAATAAAATAAATGTTATTTTAACTACAAGATTAAGATGCACTCTCTGGGGAGGTAAATGAGTGAAACATACTTTATGTGACGTGACTAGTTGCTTAGCACAGGGATTCTTGCATTCGGTTTGCTCAGGTATCACTGGTGGCAGTTGCTACCAGCTTTATGCCATCCCCTCGTTCAGACAGTATTTCCATGCTGGTGTGTTGTATACCGCTGGTGATACCTTTATCACAGTTTGAGTGCCTCTGAACATTAGAATTGGTCTTGAATGTATTTCTGTACTTCAAGAGATGGTAGAACAACAAGGGAGTTTTCTTGCATGAGCATCAGTAACTCTGCCAACATGAAGGTATTGCTTTCCAGAAAAAGTAAGCTCTTCCTACAGAATGCTCCTGTAGTCCAAATTTCTTGCCTTTCTGACACAATGTTTCAGACTTCGTGTGTGTGTGTGTGTGTGTGTGTGTGTGTACAGAAGATGATGCTCTTGTTTAAAAGAGTTACGGATTGTGAAAAACATGTACTGCATGAAAGATCTCAGCAAGGCGTGCGCCAGGTTCTGGTTCTGTTTTGATTTACACACATGGTTTCATTTCATTGGATTAAATCAGATGGTGAGCAGTTCACCACGTTATATATGTTGTCTTTAATACAGTAAATTAATGCAAGATTTCTGAGATTTCCTGGGGGATTATTTGGTTTTGATTTATACCATCGTTTGGAATCCTGGAATCTCTGCAGCGGTTAGCTATGAAGTCTTATGTGAAAGCATTATTTGTTGATTTAACAAAAATGACCTTTTCTTTTGTAGGTACTTAAGAAGTACAGATGCTGAAAATATGGTGAATAATTGTCACTTCATAACTATTTTAATGTAAAATTCTAAACTTTGAGTCCTCCAAAATGCCTAAATAGTCTCATTAAAAAGATACAATTTTCACTTCCTCTGATTGCTCCTCACGGTGTAAAACAGACCACAAAGGTCACAAGGTACTTATGTGTATAAACTACTTGCACAGTCTAAAGCAGCGTTACATGTAAGATGAACGGTCTTTGCTGCAGTGACACTCAAAATGACATGAGAGGTTTCAGTGTTTTGGGTTTTTTCAGTGTGTGTTCTATACATACCTTTACTTTAATAACAAAATGTACTCTTCCACACAAAGTGGCATTGTGCAAAACTTGATTTTCCTTTCCAGTGCTTGAATGTCGTCTGTAGATGCATATCTAAAGGGAGTTCTTCGTGTGTGGACCTTCCCACAGTGGGGAGTTACCGTTTAATATAGTCTCTGTGCATGCCAGATCTTTTTGGCACACTTCCTTTGTTTTGAGTTTTCAGTGTGGAGAGTGCAGGGGGGGTGGAAGCACAGTATTCATCGCATAAAAAACTCTTAAGAAACAGTATAGGTTAAATTTCCTCAGGTAGTCATTCATCTCAAGGGATTTTCTAGAGTAGCAGGGCCAAGGAAATGGTAGGTCTGTGTGAAAGTGCAATGAATGCTCTGTGGGATCCCAGGACTTCCTTATAGGGACATAAAGACCTTCTCAGGGTCATCAAAAGAACATTTCTGACGTATGCTTTTTCTCTGATGCTTCTCCTGCATTATTTGCCGTGAGACAGATAATCTGGGTTCAAAAAGCTGACTCTTTTTTTAACCTTATTTCACAGTGTAGAGGAGTCTAAAATTAATTTTGCACCCAGAACAAATTGAGCCAAAATTGTACGTCGATGACTACCTTGGGATTAAACCATACAAAACCAATGTTGTCATGCATTCCGACTGGAAAACATTATTCATCTCAAGCTAGTTGGAAAGTTGGCCCATACTTTTCTATTTTCTCAGGATTCCTCCCAGGTTAAACCTGAGTCACACTTCATATTTATTAAAAGTCACTAAAAATGAGAATGTACAGAGGTCACTTAAATTAGGTTCCTAAAATGACTCTAAAAATATTCAAATGTCTAAAGATTGTTACAACAGTAGAACCAAGTGTTTACTTAAAATAGTTCATTTTTATATAAGATTATGACACCTGTAATCATTCCCGTTGGCATTTCTTCCATTCCGGCTTACTCCACTGTGCTTCTCACCTTTAATACTGTAGTCAAACTGCCTCCTCCAACTGCTTCTTATTGCCTCATCTCCTCCCTGTGATTCAGAGGTGAGCTAG
The DNA here is from genome assembly GCF_040807025.1 of Struthio camelus. Classification (NCBI taxonomy): domain Eukaryota; kingdom Metazoa; phylum Chordata; class Aves; order Struthioniformes; family Struthionidae; genus Struthio; species Struthio camelus. Next base: position 38,126,665 of record NC_090982.1, read on the forward strand.
GCACCACCCTGTGCTCTCAGCTCTGTTGCTGAGTGCCCTAGCAGCCCCTCGTTACATATAGCAGCTCATTCATGAACTTGATGACATCTAAGTTGATATATATTTATATGCAAAATGGAGTATTTGGGTAAGACCACTGCTTTCAGGGAGCGGAAACATTTGAATGGATTAAAAATATCTGAAAAAAAGGAAAAAGTCATTTGATCTGTACTTCTGAAGAGACTGGCCAAAATTGTCTCTACAATCAGAGTGTTACAAGAAGGCCAGAAAGCAGTTAGATCTGATGAGCAAAACTTTTGTGGTCACAGAAGCTCTGAGCAGATGCAGAGCTGTCGTGCCTGGTTGCTGTATGATCTCTCTTCAGTCGACTCAAAAGTAGGATGGATGTTTTGGTATCACATTGTAGCTGTTGCGGGTTTCCTAGTGATCATGCTTAGTATGTGTCATTCAAAGGAAGTCCCAGACTGCTCTTACATACTCTAGGACTTGGAGTGGTGTGCAGCTTGATCATGTAAGGCCTGCATTAAAGCCTGCATTAGCTGGCAAATTAAATGACTTGCAAATGCTTCACTGACAGCAGCTTCCAAACTGCAATGCATTATTAAATCTGAGCTGAATAAAAATTTCATTTTTTAAGCAATATATGCAAAATTTTATAATTAACCTATCTCTTTTCCTTTTTTTTTTTTTTGACAGATATTGATGAATGCAGCATCATCCCAGGAATCTGTGAAGGTGGCGAATGTTCCAACACTGTGGGAAGTTATTTCTGCATCTGCCCACGAGGATATGTTACATCCCCAGATGGCGCCCGCTGTATTGGTGAGAATTCCATGTAGCAGGCTTTTAAAGCTCTCAAGATTAATAGGGCAATTTTATAGGCAGCAGTGGAACTTCTGTCCCAATCATCTACTATTTTCCCAGGACCTCATTATGTTCTAACTCTCTGCTCCATCTACTTAACATTCATAACATCCTCCTCTTGACGATGATGGTACTGCAGAGGTACTGCCTTTATCTGGCTTGTAGATGCCTGTATGTAGACTGTGGTGTAGCCTGCAAATTCCTGCCTTGGATCTGGATTTTTGTAGAAAAGAAGCCGTGAATATCTCTGTTGTATGGGCAAGCATAAGAAATGTTAATCACGTTTGTTTCTTAAATCTGCATTTGATGAAATCAAAGCTTTGATTCTAAAGCAGCAAACATCTACCCTTACTTGGTATTTCAAGTTCAATCTCACATAGTTTAATTTAAAGACCAATATTGGGCAAGTGGATAAACTTCGAAGGCATTGAACAGAGTATGCTGAGTTGCTACTAATTTGGAAGGAATGCCTAATATAACAAAGCAAATATTAAATTTCAGTAGGCTGCAGTTTTACAAGACGATTTATTTAAAACCAGTTTCTATCTTATAAAAAGGCTGTGTGCTTATCCTTAAGTGCAGTAATGCATATTGTGGATCTTTTCATTATTGCTTCTTTTTTACCGCTGCGCGTGAGATGGTATAAACTATATTGATGAGTTAACTGAAAATACTGTGTGCCTGGTATAAGAAATGATTAACAATTGTCTTAACAGTGTTTTTTCCTAGCTCTCATACTGTTCTTCCTCTTTCAGATTTTTTGTTCCTATTCAGAACAAAGAGCACTTTGTTCTCTTGTTACAGAATGTAAAATCTGAATTATAGGTAACTAGTATGATTTGTCAAAAACATCTAGTAAGCTGGAAGTAATGTAAGACTTGCAAGTGATTTCACATGGATAATTTTTTGCACAGTATAGTCAGTTTTTGTTATCTAGGTTCATTTTAGGAGCGCCAAGCTTCAAATATATTGTGGCTGGTCTCAGAGATACTGAGAACCTATCGTTTCCAATATCTTCATAATTTATATGGACTTTGGCATGTTTTAGAATACAGTTTCTAAAGTTAGCTCACAGAACCAATTGTACACAAATCACATGCCCTAGCCTCTTTAAGGAGACCCTTATGTCACAGAGGCTCCTTCCCTTAAATGAACGTGTGTATGAAAGTTCCTGTGCTCTCAAATGTTTACACTATTGGAATATAACTTATTTGCATTACTTAAGGGAAAAAAAAATGCAACATGAAATCCTTATTAATACGAATTGCTTTCTTCTTCCCAGTTTAAGACAAATATTTGCTTTTAGTCAAAATACTAAGATAAGCTTAGTTATTGTAATTAGTCCCATATCTTTCTAAATTTGTTGAGGTTTTTTTCCTAGTCAGCTTTCAGGAGTATGACAGTAGATGATCTAGGATGTGCCCTTGGAGGAACTAGGATGTGTTAAAAACTGACATGTTTCTAAAGACTAATTTTCATATCGTACCAAAAAAGTTATAGTTGGACGTTCAGTCTACCCCTAGCACGTATGTGGTTCCCACTGAAACTTGTCAGAGCTAAAGGCATGTTTAAAGGGAAATACAAGTGGGCTGAATTCTTTCTGGCTTGTTACAAGTCCATGTTCCTTAGTTTAAGTGAGAAAATTACCAAGGAAACATACTATCCCTTATAGTCTCTATCTACGGATTAGTTAGCCACTTTGCAAGCGCTCGCTAGAGCTCACACCACTACTGAAAATACTCTGCTAGGATTAGGTTTTTAAGAGAAGACTGGATGCCATTTCTTCTGTCAGATGCAGGTACACCAAGGAAAAATTTACTAAATGAGAAAGTTACTGATGTTCATGTTATGGTAAATGACTCTATTTTTGTCATAGTAGACTTGTTATAAATTTGTATCTATTTTATCTTTGTATTTGTTTGTATCTTTTATATCAGCCCTGTTTCCCATTAGCTTGAGCAGTCCTGAGATCATATGTATGTTGCTAATGCACTGAGGATTTGACTTGAGGGAAGCCATTGATCTGTCTGCAAGTCAGTTGCTTACGTGTGCAAAAGGGGGATTAATATTTTTTGCCCCATCTCTGTCCTGAGAAGGTAGCCTGTTAAAGTGAGCATAGGTATTGCAAGGGGACCTCTGGGCCTGCCAGGCTGAAGTTTAAGATGCGTGCCCCACTGACAATGCCTGCTGCTGCTTCTTGGCCTGCTCTCAGCCCCTGATCTTTGAGCATTCATGTTAAGCACTGTCACATCTCTTTAACCTTCTAAGATTAGACAGTCAGAGCAATTTTTAAACTCTTAATGGTTAGAAGTTTGCAATGAAGTGAATAATCCTTTAACTTACTGAAATAAGAAGCTGGAAAGGAATTTTTTGGTGTCCCCCATGCCTTTCACGACACACATTTCGTAGTGCTGGGCTCCTTGTTTTACATTGTAGAGCCTTTTTCAGTGAAATCTTTTGGCCTTACTTTTATTTTCCTTTTCTAAAGCTGAATAAAACTTCCTATTTTCAGCTGAATTGTTCAAAAGGCATCTTAGACATAGTTCTGAGAGTGAAGTGAGAGCCCATGATCTCAAAAAAATATTGGTCCTTAAGATTTACATTCTTGACCTTAGTGGTTGTTTGTCTATGTTGCTTATGTGGATTTAGGTCATATTTCAGGGTTTCTTATCTTCTACCTCTTCTGTACTCTGCTGTTTTATTGCTCATGTTAAACTTTGAAAAGACTTTGAAAATGAATAGCTGATTTCTGTTGTCCTTGCATATTTTTTTCTTCAAATACTGTTAATTTCAGTGAAATGCCTCATGGGAAAAGGTGTTGTTCAGAAAATCTGGCTATTTTTTCATAGAGAGTATAGCATGAGGCTATACTTGATATGAATTTCATAGAAATGAACTGCTTAGGGTTTTTGTGGACTTTTTTTGTATGTGTTTTTTTTTTTTTTTTCTTGTATACAGTTGCCTGTATATATTTGTCTTTTATGCTAAATTGATTTTGTTAAGCTTTTCAGTCTGGAGCTTTGTGAAGTGAACGCAAAGGGGACTTGATGCTTCCCCCCCCCCCCCCCCCCCCCGCCCCGGGTGCCTAGTCCTGGGTGCTTGCTATAGCTCTTCTGAGATATATTTTTCAAGCTATAATATGAGCAAAAAATGACAAATGGTTCAATTCAGTATTTTTCCTTTTAGAAAGAGAGAAGTTTATCATAGTATAACACTGGTCACCAACATGTTTTTTTTTTCCCCCAAGTATTTTGTTTAGCCAACTGAAAATATACTAATTATTTTATTGTAGTCGCACTGAAAAATGTACTTTCCACCCATTTTTGCTCGTTCAATAGCAGAGCGGGCTACGGTATACAATATTTAGTTGTTTTGGGGTTTTTTTAGGGTAATTTTTTGTTCTTTGGCTTAGCCTTGTTCTTACACAAGCTGAGTGATCTTGTGCTGATTCCAGTGACGCTGTTAGCAGGTGCTACCCGCTGCGATTAAGGGCTACACGTGAACTAGATTGCAATATGGTTTTAGTAAAGGAGAAGGGATAATTGCCCTAGGTCCTTGTCTCCCAGGTACAGGAGATTCCTTACTGAACAGGTTTTCTGAAGAAGGGCTATTTGCTTTCTTCTAAATGCCCATCCAAAAAGTCTGAAATAGCTGCGTGGCATCCAAGGGATTTTTATTCCTTCCAGTGCTGCTGCACTGGTCTTTTAGCAGATAAAAATACATAGCCCATTTCCCAAAGTAGTTTATGAAGAGAATTAAGTTTGTTGTGACTGGAAGGAAAGATGAATTTGACAACTACGTTCTGGATTAACGTCACTGAAAATGTGAGATCCTGCAGTAAACCGAATGTGGAATGGGTTGGTGCTGATCAGCTCGCATCGTTGTTGGTGTTTTCTTTTTTTAATACAGCTTTTTAAACGTTTTAGTACTTATGTGAAATGAGTAAGGGAAAGACATATAGAGACTTCATTTTATTGTTTTTGGCTTTCTTCTTAAATTAACATCCAGATCAGAGGGCAAGTACATGTTTCTCCAGCTTGGTAAATGGTCGCTGTGCACAGGAACTTCCTGGTAGGTTCACCAAAATGCAGTGCTGCTGTGAATCTGGCCGGTGCTGGGCCATTGGATCTGTTCCAGAGATGTGTCCCGTTAGAGGATCTGGTGAGTGCCTTGTTTTGTTTTGCTGCTTCTTGCTGCCCGTTCTAGTCGGGATGGAGGTCACTGAAATATTTTAAATGCCTTTAAAATGTAGGCTAAAAGGAAAAAGTCAAGAATTACATTATCATTCATTCTTGTGTTCTTAATATGGATGTTTCCATCTGTGAACCATTTTTTTTTTCAGGTCCGTTATTATTTGGGACTAGTTTCTTTAACCTCCTTTTGTTGACATTGGAAAGAGTTCTTGGGAAATGGGGAAGATTTTGTGGTCAAGCTTGAAGAGGAAATGACTCTGAGGGTCCATAGTTCATTTCGATTTAAAGGAACAGCTGCTCTCTCCATAAAATTTCATGTTACTTTGAACTGGAAATGCATCAGTATTTCATTTATTCTTTCAACACTGTGCTCACATAACACTATTCCACATCTCTGGTGAAATGTATTTTCATTCTATCTATCCCAGGATCTCTGAGGGACCCAGGAGTTGCGGTGCTTTTGGCAGTGCACCAACAAAAAGGTTTCAGTAAATAGCTAGGCATAAATTATAATATTTCCTATTATTATTCTAAGTGTTCTTCCTTAAATAACACCTGTCACAATTGTGGAATCCCCTTGAGTGTAGGAGTGGGAGAGGGAATAATATGTAACATTATAGAAATGGGAAACCAGTATTGTATTTGTGCAGTACAAAGATCTGTATCTTCCGTATAAGATGACTTTGGTGAAAGGTTGCTTTACTTTACGCCTTTCTGTGCTTTATTGTTTGATAGATGAACACCGCAGACTTTGCATAGATGGAGTTCCAGCTGGAGGTGGTTCCAGGGGTGGCGGGACTGGAGGAAACGGATTCCTTCCTGGTGGCAATGGAAATGGCTATGGCCCAGGAGGAGCAGGATTCATTCCCATCCCTGGTAGCAATGGTTTCTCCCCAGGTGTAGGGGGAGCAGGGATAGGGACAGGTGGTCAGAGTACCACTGGAAATGGCCCAATAATTACTGGACTAAGTAAGTATTCCTGGTTTTGAGACTTATTTCCTTCTTTTTTTGATTCCTCTTATTTTTTCCTTTTTTTTCTGCTCAGTTTCTAGTCTGGAAATGGCACAGTGTCCTTAATATGTAAAAAATATCTTTGTATTCAAGAACATATAAGATATCTCATATAGTTTTAAGAAGGAGTTGGTAGTGTAGGAAGGTTTCTCCCCCCTCCCTTTTTTTTCCTTCTTCATTTTGGTTGTAAAGTATTCTCCTTGAGTCTTTAGCCACATCCAGGGTTTCTGTTTATGAGTTATGTTCATTTACTAGTCATATTTGTCACTGTTCAGTAATTTTTCCCATGAAATTGTATGCCTACTGTGACCTCAGTCTTGCATGACTGCTCTAAAAACTGACTAAAAGTCTGCAGCTTACTTCATTCGGTAAAAGACGTACATTCAGTTAATGTTCATGTAATACAACAGGCAAAAATGTAGCGTTAGCCACATCCACTTCTGTAATATATATATTCTGTGTACTTGTACACATAGGTTTTATTTTAATGTTACAAACCTACAAGCAGCTTTGGTTATCAGGCATTAAAAATAAATAAAATTATTTATTTATTTATTTTTTAGGGTTATCTCCTTCCCTTCCTGCCCATATGCGGGTTTTCTTTCCTTCCCTTGTCAACCAAAGGCCGATCTACCTTTTCGTTTTCAATCTGGGATTCTTAATACAGTTGTATCTTAGCTTTTCTCTTACTATCGTAGTTTATATCTTCATTTCATTCACATCATTAAGGTGTGTAATTTCACAACCTGTCAGTTCTATAAGAAAGCTTTTCCTGCTGTGCGAAAAGGGAGTTTCCTTGCTTCCAAGTGTATAGCTGACACTTACTTCCAAGACCCAGAAAGTCTAGCCTAAAAGACTTTGATGGTTGTGCGTGTGCGTGCGAGCACATGCTTGCACATGCACGTTTTTACATAGCGCTGTGTGAGTATATGTGTATATATTGTATTTAAATATTTTGACTTGGAAAAAATGCTTTATTTCTGGATTTAATACTTTTTCTTAAACTTTTATTGTCTTTTCCCCCTTAGCTTTGCACAATTGTGGTGCCTCATGTTCTTGAAAGAACTAGTCCCACTTCTCTGAAGTGAAGTCTTGCAGTAGTTTTCAGTTACGTAAAGACAAAATTCATGAAATTGGCATGATTTAACTATTTTTATTGATCCCCCTGTCTTTGACACCTCCAACTTTTGTGTTTAGTACAGTGTCCTCATGGCACATCACATGTTGGTTTCCTGCTTCACCATGAACCTTTGAATTTTTTGCTTGTGCTGTGCCTGCTGCTCTGTCTTAGTCAGCAATAATAGAACTCTAGATTTTGAAGTATTTTCAAAAAGCCTCTAGCATTTACAATAAAGTGTTTACTTTCCTTGTTCTTCCAAGGATAAAACTTAGCCCTTCTGCAGAAATACTGCCTTGGCTCAAAGCCCAAGATGAACAGTATTCAGAAGGATGTCTCACATGTATAAAGTTATTTATAACATGTGTAAGTGTCTGCCGGGTCAGAACCATTGTCAATAAAATGCAAGGAGTATTTAAGACAGGTATACAAAAAATAATAAACTCATAGGAACAGATTGCTTCAACTCGTGTCCAAATGGTGGTCTATTCATGAGACCACTGAACATCTTAGCAGGCTCTAAGCATAAATGGTAAGCTATAATCGAGACCGTTCTGTCTCACGTGTTTTCTTGTTTCTGATAGCTACTTGCATTTGTTAGGTTACTGTAAAGTCAATAGATAGTACTTGGAAAAATACTTGATTTCATGAATTTATTTATCCACCTGAGAACATACTTTTTGAAGCCTAATGTGAACTTCGTTTCTGAAGCCTAATGTAACCTGCATTTTTACTTCTATTTGAAAATATGAATATTTTTCTCATGTCAGGCTTTTTTTTTTTTCCACTAGCAATACTCAATCAGACAATTGACATCTGTAAGCACCATCCCAATCTTTGTTTAAATGGACGCTGTATCCCAACCATTTCCAGTTATCGATGTGAGTGCAACATGGGATATAAGCAGGATGCAAATGGGGATTGTATTGGTAAGTGCACACTTCTAAAACCTGTTATTCACTTTTTGCATACTAATATTCTTCAGTTTTGAAGATCAGCCTTTGATCAAAAAAAAAATTATGTGCATATTCTTCTTCTTCCATATATACTAATTTTAATAATATTGAACTTGTGAAGGAGAGTGCGGGGATCATGGTGAGATTAGTTATACTGGATTAATGTACAATCCTCATAAAAGAGCTTTTCCTATTTGCTTCCCACAAAAGAAGCATCTTCACTCACAAATATGGGTATTGAGTATTTCTGTACTTGATGAGTACGGTACATTTTTTATCTTTACTTTTAGTGAGTTAAATTCTGTTCTCATTTACTCTTTTGTTATGCTCGTGCAACTCCCTTGCTGTCAGAGGAGTTAGTCTCAAGTTTATCAAGTTATCGAAGGACAGAATTTATGTTCTACTTACTCGTGAATATGAATAACATATTTAAAGATGTCAAATCATTAATAGAATGTATTAATTAACTTTTAATTACATTTGTATTACTTATTAAAATACTTAACACTAAACTCTTATAACAAGAGCTGAATTTGGGATTCTGTGCTTTTGTTCAGTTGCTACGGACTTCAGTCATACAGGGTTAAAGGGTCATCAAGGGTTTCAGAGCAAAAAACAAAATGTGGGAGTTGTGTGGCGAAGAGCTTTGTTTGCAGGATATACTTTTGTAACCATCTAGGATCCTAAATGGAAAGCTCTGTTTCTATTTTTAATTGAACATTAGCCTACTGATTTGAGAGAGCTGAGATCGGTGAAAGAAATATTAAACAAGAGCTTAATAGCTATAGGCTTTTCTGGCTGAATATGTTCTTTTAGATGCTGTTTTCTAGCATGCCTGTGGATTAAGGGAAAGTACAGAAAGAAAGGATCACAGAAAATTACAGCTAGAAGAGACCTCAACAAAAAAAGAGCTAAATCCAAGATGAGGCAACATATAGTGTGCAAGTGAGAATAGTAGAGGCAGATGTTGAATTGCATGCAGCAGAGCGGGTATTAACCAGCAGTTGGAACCCCGGTGTCTTTGAGCTGCAAATTCTTCCACCTCTGACTGAACTCCAAGCTTAGCATCAGGACCTCCCTGGCTAGGCACCCTGCCTTCTGGAAAAGTGACACGTGATGACCATTGACCAGCACTTTTCTTTGGATGCCGGTGTTTATTACCATGTTTGACTTCTCTGCCTTCCTTTCTCAAATCAGCTTGATATCCCACCCCTGGGAGTTTGCTGTCCCCTTAGCTAGTCCGTTGTGTCACAGGATGATCGGTTATACTTGCATCATTCCTGACAACTGTTTGTATAACCTGTTCTTAAAAACTGTCAGTAATGGAGACTCCACCACTTACTCAGATAGCTGTGCTGCCAGTTTCAGTGCTCCACCAGCCACGCTGTCAGATAGCTTTTTTGAACTTCCAGTCTAGTTTAAATATAATTTTGCAAAAACATCAGCTCGTTATTTCTTGTCCTATCCACAGTGTATGAGGAAAGCAGCTTACTAACCTATCTCTCTGTATGTACCGTTTGCGTATTTGAAGGCTGTTATGGTTCCTTTTCTGAGTGTCCTCTTTGGTGTAACAAGCCTAATTTTTTCAGACTTTTTTCTTTGGGTAAAACTTTCCTTTCTCTCTGACCCCTGGCTGGGAAATTCGGGAGGTTTATTCTTGTTCTGCATCCTTGGGCCTCAGCCACTATTGTTCGTGAGGAGTGGGAGTTTTACCATAAGTCTGCCTTACTGAGAGTATGGGTATTCTTGGTTCATAGTATATGGAGAGTCCTGGCGCTTTTGTTCCCAGCACTATATTTTGCATCGCTGCAATTACAATATTTTTAACTATGGCAGACCTCGGCTGTTGGGGAACTATCTTGAAATGTGCTGAACATCTTCTGAAAGCTGATATTTTGAAATAAAGTATTTTAAGACCTCAGAAAACCTTGTGAGACTGTCTAGATGGATCTTTTGTCTAACAAAGTTTCACCAAGTTATTCTAGATCTAGTTTATAAACCTCTGTTCACATTCTGTATTGATATTACTTGGGGACGAGTTGAAAATGTGAAGCATACTACTGAAGCATACAGTTGTTTGTTAACTATTTGTTAACATGCATTATATTTGCTACATTTTTATAATTTCTGTTTCCTAACTTTAAAGGAAGGAACAAAGATGATTACTGACAAAAACCTGAAATGACAGCTGCTACAAAGGTAGCAACTGAACAAAAGGAAAGGCCTTTCTAAACTGTACTCTTCCAGGCAACCATCCTGTGTTTGGATCTCTAAAGAGTTGTGATAAATAGCACTACAGTAGAGCATGATTATAATAAGCACTTTGTGCCTCTAACAAAGTATTCTGCATGAAGAAATATGCCAAAACAGTAAGAGAAATAGCTGTAAAAAATGAGGCCGAGTACCACAGAGAGCCAAAGTTTCACCTATCTTTAAAATCCTTTCCGCTTAAAGCAAGACAAACTTTTGCCTGTGCTACTTTGTACTTCGTATCAGCAGCTAGTACAATGGTGACATGATGCAAATAGTGATTGAATGGTACTTAAGCATGGCATATGAGATATGAATGCTGTTAAACTTACAAAGCCCTTTTTTAATTTACAAGGCATGGAATATAAATGGGAATTGTGAATCAAATGCACATATTGATAATGCAGTATATGTAAGTTAAGTATCCAGGGAAAAATAAATTGGGGTAAATAAGCCAAAGGAAATCTTGGTCCAGGAAGTAAGGTCAACCCTCAAAAACATGAAGGTAACTCCAAATTAAATGCAACCTAATAATCCTGGGAATCCTGAGGTAGCGGGATGGCTCTTTGGTCTTGGGTTTTAATGAACGCCAGTTTCTATAACCAATAGCACGAAATAAATTATACCGTCTGTTTTGGCTTCCCAGCCTGAGCAGCCAGATAGTCATTTACCAATGTAATCTAGGAGCGTCTTTTGTTTTTAGTCCAGATCAGGATTTAAACTCTGTGGTTGAGTTTATTGTGAAAGGCTTTACTTGCTGTCTTTGTGCCCCTTGATAATTAGGTGGCAGCCAGTAAAGCCGTGTGGGTTTCTTCTTTAATTTAAACTCTCTTTCAGTTCTCATTGGAAGAAATTGTGCAGGACAAAATTAAGTAGGGTGGCTGTGCCACCTATAGCAATGTCCTAGGTTGAAACGGGGGTGAAGAATGCCTTCCAGGTAGTTTGAGTGTTCCTTTGCCTATTTTTTTCTGGGTGAAACAAATCTCTCATTAGTAATTATTTTGACTCTGAAGTGATTTTGCATTTAGAGTAGATGTTTGCTTTCAGGAGACGTTTTGTAAGATATATTGCAATTGTCAACAAAAGTAAGCTTTTACCAATATTTATCTGAGATAACTCAGCTTTGTTTCACCGTTATTTTCTAATTGAATTCCAGAGAAATAGTTGGAATATCTTAAATGTCACATTGAACTGCTGATTTGTGAATGGTAGTTGCTGTAGATCACACAAAATATTGTCTTGGGACTTTAAGCAGGAGTGTAACTGTGAAATTTCTGCATATAATGATATATACTACATTAAAGACTTGCTCAAATCTAATTTGAGTACTCATTTATGAAAGAACAGGCATGGGGCATTGGAAACTGTTACATTTCGCTGTATGGGGTAAGGTTAATGATATAGAAATGAAGACTTCTTCCGCTCTATCTGAGTTTATTGCAAAATTGTCTCTCCGGCTCCCTGCTTCCCATAGAAGAAGCCAGAAACTATTAATGATTTTTTTAATGGAGTTGAAGAAAAGTCTTATTTCAAAATGATCCTGCCAAAACTAAAAAGAACAGAGTTACGTACTGCTTTATGACCTCACTTAGTGTTCTGCTGCTTTAATGATGGAACATCGCCTGGCCTAAGAACCATAAGCACTCCGAAGTGATCTGACACAGAATGATCAGTCCCTAGTTGACAGGCAGCTATATCGTTATTATTACTTAGTTGATTCTGTCCAGAAAGCTCTGGATACAACTGCAGAGACTTTGAAAGTCTCTACAGCCCATAGCTGTGTTTTGGGTTTTGTGTTTGTGAAACAACTAGAATTCCGTATTTCAGATTCTGTTTTTTGTCTTCAAACTCTGCACAGTCAATCTTAAAGGGGCTTTTGAAAGTTCCCCACTGTGTCTAGTGAAATTTTGACGTGTGTTGCAGATGAAATGCTGAAAAGTGGAGATGTATGTGATATAAGTGGTGAAAGGGAAGTGTTTGGTACCGGAGGCATGTATTGTGAGACTGAGGGAAATGGGTTAAATATATCTGTCTCAGATGTTTCCTATTTACCCTACTGGGAAATACATGCTTGCAACACCAATTCAAAGCCAACAGCTTCTTTATGTTAACACATATTTGTCATTTCCCTCTTTTATCAACAACTTAAAAAAAAGAAAAAAAAAGAAAAAAAAAAGAAAAGAACATCTCAGGGTTCATATTTTGTACAGAAATTGTCTATGCAAATGGCTTTGAAAGGACTTTCTAAGCTTAAGTCAGCTATTTCATAGAGGACTGTTGCCTTCCTACTGTAGAATTTATAAATTTGCGGTGAGATCTATTTCTAGCATGCACGGATTTTCTTTAACAGTTTAAGCAAGTTGAAGCCCATATCCCTATCCTAAAAAAGTCATAAATGTCATCCTCTGTAGGAAAACTAAACAGAATTGAGGAGTGATATATCTATTATTTATAAGTTCCCTCTGTCCTCCCTTATATTAAAGCAAGATAAATGTATAGTAGAAGTCACTCGGATTGAGACATTTGACAAAACGTTCATGGAAAAATGTGATTTAGAGTTTTCACTACTGTTAGTAGATCTACAGTTGAGGACTTTGTTCTGCAGGAATTATGTGTGATTCTCCTCGGCTCCCTATACTGCCTGAGCACTGAGCCAAAATACCCACTCTAGTGCTCATGAGAACAGAGCTTCTCAATGGCTGGGAACGGCAGAGAAGTGTGAGAGCAAGAAGCTACTTATCAAATACGTACAGTCTCCTGCAGTATAAAGAGTAGTAAGGCTTACTCAACTATATGCAGGTAGCTAAGATGAAAAACAGATACAATTACTGCTTTCTTCATTGAATTTAACACTCTGCATTTCTCTTTTCTTTATCTTGCTTCATTCTTGTGGTTTTACTGGAGTGCTGTTATCAGCTGCCAATGCAAATGTGAATGAGCCGAATAGGTTTTTGTATGAGAGGAGGTATTTGATCCATTTTGCTTGCCTTTATTCATCTAACTGTTTACCCAAAAAGGTCTGATTGTATCTAGGCACCAGTAGTGCTGTAAGTCAGCTCACTAAATCATTGATTTGGATAACCCTAGATCTCTTTGACGTGTATATAAATGCTGTTAGTTTTGACTGTGTATGCATTCACACGTTAAATCCTGTGAAGTGTACGGACTTGTTTATGCTTTAGTTGGAACAAAACAAACCTTTTGCCATTACCTTTTGCCATTTTTAGATTCAAGTCATCCATGGTATAACACTTTCAGTACACATTTATTTAACGGATAAATAAATCTGCTTATAGGTGTAATTTCTCATTCTATCCAATTATTTTGAAGATCTAACGAAATAAACTTTCAAACTAGACTTGGTGAGGGTTGGATACAAATGATCAGCAAAGCTATTCCAGGGAAAAACTATCCTTTGGTTTTCCTGAATTGCTGAGGACTTACACCGCAGAACGCACGGTAAATTTGTCGTTGCTGAGAACTGATCAGGAGTGGCCTGACTTAGACCTTGCTTCCTGTGTCAGCTTGTCAGTAGATGATTTCCAAGAACCCACACAAATCAGCATCAGCTTTGTGATATTAAAGCCCGCGTAAACGAAGAGACTAGACCATTTTGGACCTAAACATGAAATGGAGGGCCTAGTCAGGGGAAAAGGTCAAGTTGGCAAAGGTGAGTGGTAGAGAAAGTACAGGAATATGTATGGGGGGTTTCATCCAGGGATCCATTCAGTTTGTAATCTGTGAGTGTATCTGTAATAGAGAAGCTGCTCAGGCTGTCCTGTGGTAGCTGCAGGACAGACTGCTGAGCAGGCAGTCCTCCCTGCCAGAACAGAGGGCTGCATTTACTCTGCTCCCAGAGAGGCTGTTAGGATTAAGGAAGGCAGGGAACAGGGACCTCCAAGAGTTTTACAGATGGGTTTAGGGGAATATAATTGGAAGTAACAATCGGTGTTATTTTAGGGTTGAGAATAGCCATACCAGGCCAAAGTAACAGCTGACTCATTGCAAGCCAGTGGGGATCCAATCTGGGAAAGGTTCTTGAAAGGAGTAAAGATTTCAGAGCTGTATGTCAAATGGATGAAATTTCTGAGCAGTTACATAAGATTTACAGTGGTTAAAGTGTGTCTGGCTGCACCCAAATACTAAAACCATTTGGAAAGCAGAATAAGGTACGTTATTGGGAAAAGCCAGATTAAATCTGGCACCACTCAAGTGCAGAGGCTGGGGTTGAGGATGCAATGGGGCATAAATAATTGAGATGTGTTGTACAAACTGTGGTCTCATTAAGAATCCCTCCTGCTGGTTTGTGGCCCCTCCTCACTTTTCTACAATAAACTCACAATTTAATAGTTTTTTATTATTATTATTTTTAAGTGATCCCTGTTTTTAAATGCCACATTTTTATTGTATTGGTATTATTCCAAAGACGAATGATCGATCATTCAGCTAAATGAATATTGTGTTGACTAAAGAATTGTTCACTTCTACTAGGTAACTGTCAGATTTCATGCTTCAAAATCCTCACAGGTGTTTTTTCTTCTGTCCTTCAAGATAGATATAAATGATGCAGTAGCATTTCATTTCTTCAAACTATGGCTGCTTATTTATATTAAGAACAACTGCATGCTAATAGGAAAGTCGTGACTTTGCACCAAGAGCAAGTTTTAAGATTTAGCATTTGAATGTTAATTATAGTCTCTCTCAATTGAAAATTCCAGTTGAAAATGGAAAAAAAAAATGTTGCATACATTGTGAAGTTTCTAATGTTCTTCTCTGTTGCCAACAGATGTTGATGAATGCACATCAAACCCATGCTCTAATGGAGACTGTGTCAACACACCTGGTTCCTATTACTGCAAATGCCACGCAGGTTTCCAGAGAACTCCTACCAAGCAAGCTTGCATTGGTAAGAAAATTTACTTCATGTCTACTGACTTTACTAATGTTCTGACGTTTTATGTCAGACTCTGTTGGAATGCAAAAATAGTCAGTAATGTTATTTCAGTAAATCCTAAGAGTTATATTAATGAAGTTCTAATTCTGGGCTACCATGCATTTGTTTTGTTGATAAAATAGTCATTTAATTTGTTGTCTCTGACTTTCATTCCGTTCTGGAATATCTGTTACTCTTAAGGCCAGCATGTTCCAGCTGGGAGTTCTACAAAGAAATAAGGAAAAATATATATATATATTATATATATATATATATACATACATATATGTGTGTGTCGCACAAGTCTAAAATAATATTTATTATATCTCTTATGGAATAAGAATGATTTCTTCCCATCTTTGGAAAGTTTTTTCTAAGTAATGTTTAGATAATGTGCCTGCATTTTTCAAAGCAGTAATTGTTACTATATGGATTTTTATCTTATCAATGGTAATTATCTAATTATGTAATTTCTTTTTTTTTTTTTTTTTAAACTTAGATATAGATGAGTGCATCCAGAATGGTGTTCTTTGTAAAAATGGTCGGTGTGTAAACACTGATGGAAGTTTCCAGTGTATTTGCAATGCTGGCTTTGAACTAACTACAGATGGAAAAAATTGTGTGGGTAAGAATTCTTCTTAATGCTGGCAGAGACTAGCTTTGTGATTCTAGGGACTGTACTTCATAGTGCTTTTGATCATTAAGGATTACATTTAGTGAAATAAGATCTGGCATGAGGTGAACTTACAGCCTCTGCAGTCCAGCAGACACTCTACGGAACTTCGTGATTCCAAAGATAACTTGAAGTGATTTCTGTTTCTGAAGCTACATCTCTCATCAAGAGACCTAGGTGATGACCCAGTCCCAGGAACAGCATTTTCCCCAACGCTTCATAGCAGGTGTTTCGTTTGCTGCTGAAGAAATTCATGCTTTTGATTTTGTCTGTATTACGTCACAGAAGCTTCCTAGATAAACAACCTGTTGCAACAAGTTCTGAAATCCTTCACGTGATTGAAGCTTTTTATCTTTTCAGCTAAGGAAGAAAAATACACCTGATTCTTCCATACCCAGTCTGCTGAAGTATGCACAGTAATTCTGACTGAGATGGGTGAAAAATCTTGCTGCTTTGTCTGTAGACTGAGAGCTTGTCAAATACTTGAGTGACTAGAAATTAGTCTTCAGATGAGAGGATCTTTGCCACGTCTTTCCAGAGTATGTATTTATACTGTGTCATGTTCTGTGTCTTTTTGCAGACCATGATGAGTGTACCACTACCAACATGTGTTTAAACGGGATGTGCATAAACGAGGATGGGAGTTTTAAATGCATCTGCAAACCAGGATTTGTTCTGGCTCCAAATGGGCGTTATTGTACCGGTATGTAGAATTGTGGGGTAACACATTAAGGCAATCTTGATTGAAACCAGCTTTTCCTGTCCATTCATTCATGCAAGAATGGCAATCTTTTGTCATATGGATTTAATCATACTAATACCTTGCTAAGTTATTACAGTAGATGTCTTAAACTGCATAAAAATAGGTCTTTGAATTCCAGGAAGAAATAACTGAATTATTTAATAGTGGTGTGAGAGCAGCAATAGATGATAAGTTAGCTTTTGAAGCATCTTGGAGTCATTGTAGCTGCAGCAAAATCTGAATGCCCTTCATGAAATGGTAAAGCGAGCAGCAATATGGGAGGTTGAAAAGGTTTGAAAGATATTACGTTGATAAGCATGCACAAATACTTTTTCCGTGTCACTATTCTGGCAGTCCAGAGCCTTTAATATTTAAGACAATATATCTGCCATACAGTATTACAAACTTTTTAAAGTGAGGTCATTAAAATGTTGCGTTAAACATTTTAAGAGTGGAGTCTGATTTTGCTTCAATTAAACGGGCCTAGTAGAAGATACCTATTGCTGCCACTGTAAGTAGGTTTGGGCTTGAATCATTTCTAATAGGTGCAAAATAATCTAAATACATTAGCTTTTTGCTTTAAAGTTGAACAATTTATATTAATTGTGAGTATCTTAATGGGCAGTCACTTAGATGAACATTGACCATTGAAAAGATCTTTGAAATGAACATTTACCATTGTAAAGTTAAGCTGTAATTAATGCTTCCTTAACCAGACTTTAAAGCAAAGTTGTAGTATCATGAGATGGAGGAACACAAGGGAGAAGATTTATCACTTATTTTGCTTATTGTGGAGTATGAAATACCTCTCCACTCCATACAGGTTTCCTGAAAACTGTTTAAATGCACAGTTGGAAGTTTGATTAGTTTAATTTTAAGCTGAAAATTCATTAGAAACAAAACAGTGATACATTAATGATTCCTCAGGTATCACAAAGATATCAGGTAATGCTTTAAAAACATAGGCGTAAAAGCTGCAAATAGATTTTTGAATTATGTTTCTACCTGACAGATATTGATGAATGCCAGACATCAGGAATTTGCATGAATGGTCATTGCATAAATACTGAAGGATCCTTTCGGTGTGAATGTCCACCTGGCCTGGCGGTTGGAGTTGATGGTCGTGTGTGTGTAGGTAAGGGAGATTGTTTTCTCGTTGAAAAGCAAGTGTTGTCAAATGAAAGAAAGAATCAGGTTGTCAAATGAAGAAAACGCATTAAATGGCATCCTTTTCATTTATGCTAACATCAGTTCTAGAATTAAAAGGATTAATCAAAGAGGAACTGTTCTCCCGTCAAACTGATGTGTTTGGCTTTTTTTCTGTCACATTTTTTGTTGGTGTACATATGTGTGTGTGTGCATGTGTGTACATATATATATATATGTTTATGCATACATACATACGCGTATTCACTTCTGCATCATCCACTCCAAATCACTAAAGCAAGTACATCCTTTGGTTGAGACACTGATGTTTTTGCACTCTCTTTTTTTTAATGTGAAAACGTTATTCTTTCTGTACCATAGTGTTCAAAACTCTAGAAGGAAAAATAGTAAAAACTAGATAGTCTTGTATCTGTGAACTCAAATATCATTTTTAATAGCTATTAGAAAATCTTACATTATGCTGTACTTTAAACTCAATGTTAAAAGGCAAGAAGCTTAAATCTTTCTGTGAAATTAGACTGGCACCTCCTCTTGCTTACCTATTTTTTCTATAAATTAAACTTTACAATATGTAGCTTCACTCTTCCTGACGTTTCTCTTTGAGAGAATTGTTTTCTGAGGCACTTCCTCGCTAGTCTACTGATAAATAACCTTTTGTCACAGAATCTGAGCTGCAGCCTCTTACCCCCTCACGTATTACTAGCTGACAATTAACAGGTTCTTCACCCAGCTCTCATCAGGAGTGTTTGCAAGGCATAGCATACCTTTTGTGCTAGAACGCCCCCAGGAAAAATGGAGTGTTTTCAAACTGATGAAGAATAAAGACAGCTGGAGGGCAAGAGGTATTCAATCCATTATTTTGTGCTGATTGCTGTGGATGAGGGTACAGGGGGATGTATGCGTTAAAAACATCTTGAGAACAATGGGACTGTATGCGCTATGGAATGTGATACTGCAGAGTTTTTAAACTGACTCTGACTTATCCACAGGGTATTCCATCTTCCCCTTCTCCTGCATATCAGAAGATCATATCTGCTGTATCTCTTAAGCTTCTTCTCTCTCCGCTTATGAACCTATCTGTTATCTCCACTTTTTGGTGGCCCGAGGCTGGGTCCGTAAATAAGCATGGTGTGCTGCTGTTCAGTTTCAGCAGAGGAACGTGCTTGGAATGGGGCAGCCTTGAACGGAGGGTGCACCTCTAGCAGCAGCACAGCACGTTAGCTTCTCTTTCGGTACTGACCTTGTGTGCTGGATACTCCTGGTAACTAGGCTGTAATTGGGGCTGGTATTGGATCAGACCAGCTGGATATGTCACGGTGTCCAACAGGTTCTTTGAGCAGTAAAGAAGTCCCATGCACCACTGCAAGTGAGCAAACAGCTTGCCTAGCTGTGCGGTAGTCAGATGCGTTAACCAGGTATATGATTGTAACTGCAAAGGTATGAGACTTAGCACATATGTCCTACCTGTGTCTAGATCGAGGAAAGTCATACTTCATCCTAATATTTGGACATTATCTTACAACGAAGGGATTCAGGATACTGTATCCTTGTGTTACTGTATCATTCTGTTTAAAATAAAAACTTAACTTCTGCAGAAGTTCATCAATTAAAATCTAGTACAGAAGTACCTGTGTAAGCTGACCTTCTCTGTTTTCAGTTCAGTTTAATAAACACACTATTAAAGCTTTAACTTGGGGCTTAAGAAAAAAAAGTTATAGCCAAACACCTTTATGGACCCTCAACTGTAACCCAAATATCCGATATTCTTTTTGGTGTTTTAAATAAATGTGTGTTTTTCAGTAAGCAAAACTGTGCTAAAGGTTGAACCAACAAAAACAGGATTACATTCTCAGATGTAGTAGCCACTTTGAAATTTTTTTTTTCCTGATTTATTAAATGTTTGGAGAATAGTAGTGAAAAGTCATACACGATGCGAAAGGCCTTGGTGTACTGTTTTTAATGGAGAAATTTCACTGCTTAATGGCACAGCAGCAAAACCAAGTGAGTACAAGCTGTTCAGCACCTTTTGTGGTCCAAATTGGCCTAATCTTCACCTCTGTCAGTGATGCTGCTGAAAAGAGTCAATTCAGTGCTCCGTTTTCTGTGTTCCCATTTGCCTATTGCTTCCACACTTGTAGCTGCTAAGGACTTCACTAGTTTGCCATCAGCTGTGAAGAGGATTTTTATTTGAAAATGTTCAACTCCACATGTCACATAGCTTTAAGATTTACCATAAATTCGTACATTTTCAATAGGAAATATCCTCAATATGGCAAAAATCATGAGGCAGAATCATGATTTATTTGGAAAATTAACTTTAAAAAGATGATGTAATTATTCCAGGCATAAAGTAACATAGGAGATTTCAAATATTGCATAACAAAAATGTTCTCATATATGATCTTCAGAACACGATTTCAGAGCCAATCTGCTGTTCAGAATTCTTTTTTATATATGCTGTGTTAGCTACAGGAATTCTCTGTCTGGCTATTTTGTTTCATATATTGCATGAGCTAAGTAATATTTTTCAGACGCTCTCCTGCTAGAAATGTCTGTAGTCTGAAAGTTAATAAGTTACATGGGGCTTCATTTTAATAGTGTTCCCACAAATGTGCTAGGCAATTAGCAAAAATATAAAATCAAAGCACCTTACAGTCCAATTCTGTCACTCTCACTTTCAACAGTATTTTATTTCGTGAATAGTGCCATTGATTCTGGTGGGACTATTCATAGAATAAATTGCTTTTTTATTTAACATTAATAAGTATGGCAAAATCAGCCACAAGATGTTATACAAGCTTGGAAAAAATATATACAGCAAAGGGGAACGTATACAGCTTGGAAAAGGCCAGTTAGATGAATGCTTAGAGCCAAACCAGCATTTGCAGACATTTCAGGTTTGCCTATACTTCTGTCTGCAGCTTCACGCTCAGATACTTCAGCTGTGTGCTAGTGTGCTTGTGTGTATCATCTCAGACCTTCAACTCCGCTATTGCTGTAGCTCTGTACAGGGTTGTTTGTTCTCTATTGAGGTATTTTTAGTTACAAATTAATCTGCAGTTCTCATCTCTGCTCAGAGCCATAGCCATAGCCATCCAGGACAAAATAGCTGAGTCTTCTGCTACTATGATTATTTTGCAGAACTGTGCCCTAAAGGGCTGTCATGATCATTGCACGATTTCACCTTCTAAAGCATCTTGAAGGATGCAGTGGCTCTCATTGAGTGTGGGTCAACCACTCCACAGCCTTATAGACCTTGGGCACGAATACTATGCTGACAGAGTTGCTCATGCTGAAGTACTACAGCACAAAATTTAAGAGTCTAGAAATGCATGACCAGAGGATGCTCTAGGAAACAGTGGAGTAAAGCCCAGAAATGGTCATGCTGCTGCACCAGCACCAATGCTAAATCCTGGCCCAGGGCATAAATAAGATCTCCAGCATTCTGAAATTGGTAGACTAGGGCTGATCAAACCATATACGGAGAGTAGCCCAGGTCTGTCAGTGCATGCTCAGAACCATCAAGATAAAGGGAACCTGAGCGTGGCCAAGGTGCCTTCAGTAACTTAGCCATGGACTGAGCAATGGCTGTCCTTCTCATCCTTGGTATCAGCAGAGGGAGCACAGCCCATGGAGGACTTTCGTGCTGTCCTGCTCGGAGGACAGGACAGCACATCCTGGACGTGGTCCAGGTTCTGGGGAACCGTTTTTCATCCTGCACGGGCTTTGTGAATCACTGCCATTCATAACATGGCTGTCACTGTGATAATAGCAAGGCTGTAGAGGAGACTTGTGGCTATGGCCCTTTCTATAGGTCTACTTGATGGGTCGTTGGACGCACGCTGGAGCACATGAGTTGGCAGAGAGGTCTAGATGGGGATTTATCAGGGCTCATGGGGTTGAAGATACCCTTCCAATGTTAATTCAGTTACACCATCCAATGTTGTTTGATGCTGGAATAACAGCAATGCCTGATCTGGGCTTTTACTTCTGGAAGATGTGGGTTTTGTGCTCTTTTGTGGTTGTAGCTCTTCAACGTGAGCAAATCCATAATTTCTGATCAAGATCTGTAAGGGCATGCAGTGGTTGACCTCTTCACGATGAAAGCTACTGCGACACTTCAAAATGCCTTAGAAGGCTAAATTGCGAAGATCACAAATAGGCCTGTTCTGCACGCTCTGAAAACAGTGCGCTGCAGCACAGAGGGGAGCCAGACAGTCTCTGCTTCTCTTCATCATAACCAAATCCTTTCCTGCCCCTGCCTTCCTCCACCCCACAATAAATCACTTCATTTTCTGCCACTGGTCTGCGTATTCTTTTTCTGTAATTAGTTAGGCGACTCTACCCGAATTCCCTACACTTCTTCTAATAAACATTTTATAGGAAAAGCACTTGCTGCCTTCTTGTATTCAGTACAGCTGTAGCTTCCCCCAGCATCTTTAACGGCCTTCTTTCATGCTTTCCACTCTTTTCTTTCCTGGCAGTTTCCTGTGGTGCCACTTGCATTCCTTCTCCGCTCTCTCCCAAGCATGTAGATGGGGGGGATGTCCTCTCTTCTGTGAGAGGCCAGTGAGCCAAGCCCTTTTGCTCATGGCAGAGTGGCACCTGGACTCTCTAGAGGTGGAGCGGAAAGGGTGTGGTACAACTAATGATTTTGCAGGGTACTTGAACATGCGTTTCTTGTGCAAATATAATTGATTGTTGTCAAGCATAAAAATCTTTTCCTGCTGTCAAGTGAAAGCAAATTGCATTGGCTTCTCAAAAGCTCTTGGCAAGAGACGATCCTTGAAATCTGGGCCCCATTTAACCGTGCTCCAGAACTGTCT
This sequence comes from Struthio camelus, assembly GCF_040807025.1. Lineage (NCBI taxonomy): Eukaryota > Metazoa > Chordata > Aves > Struthioniformes > Struthionidae > Struthio > Struthio camelus. The sequence goes on from NC_090982.1 coordinate 38,149,397, forward strand.
GTTCCATGGGAGACCAAATGCAAGAGAAAATAATTTATATGCAGGCTATTCCATTTTATAGGAGCCAGTTTATAGCGGTCAAAGAGCAGGCAGAACACGTAAGGAATTGCCAGTTCTTTTTGGGATTGGCACAGGATATTCCTCCACTGTAATAAGGTTTTTCATGCAACCTATGCTTGTTGTTTTGGGGCCAGCTTTAAGTAGGCATCTAGCTGGATTGTGTCAGAGCCCTCTCGGTTTAAGTGCACCCAGGCTCGTGTTCAGGCCACAGTGCGTAGTAGTTTTACTGGGAGATGGATAGGGATCATGAAGACGAGCCATGTTTTGGCCTGGTCCTCAGAGATACCTGAAACACAGGGTATTTCTGTAGTTCTCACAAGTGCCTGTAGAAGTATAGGGACTAAAATTAAGGCTGTTTGCCTCTGCTGTATCCTCCAGTTTGCAAATACAATTTTAGATGGAGTGTCAACTCATGTGCTTGTTAAAAGAAGTCCAGTATTGTTCTGTGAACAAAAATGCAACGGGCATCTAACCCCGGAATGACCAAAGAGGGGGGGAGCACCTAGAAAGCGTCTCAGAGAGATTCTTGTAAGTCTTAGGGTAACTATAGTGCAGCAGCAGATGGTGATAACCTGTAAAGGTAAGGCTAAAGGCCTGCCCTTGGAGGAGGCATCATACTGCTACTTGGTGGTGAAGCTAGCCAAATTGATTTACCCGACCAAATTAACTGCCAGACTGGCAATATGCACATGGTAAAGAGAGTCTCCCAGCTGTGGGTCTGTGCTGTTTTTTATGGCATTGTTTCCTTTGTGTGAGAGCATGAGTGTGTATGAGTGGTGGTGTGTTCTGGCCATCATTTGCAATCCTTTCTCAAAAGGTGGCGCTGTAATTGCCACAGTGACTTTTTCTGTGACAAAATCTCTTGAAATTTCTCATACCCAAATTAGTGCTGCTCTCCCCACTCCACTTGGTCACGGGTGAGAATTACTGAATTACTGTTGCTGGGCAGGTGGCGGGACTTCTTTGATATCCTACCCCTAATGCAATATTAGTGCCAGATTATCTTTAACTCTGTTAGGACTAACAATCTCACATAAATGCTGGTCTCAAGAGCCTCTTAAAATTGTGTTTCTTTTCACAATCTATGCATGTAGTAAGAGACTATAGTCCTGCCTTTGGAAATAGACAACATTCCAGATTACCAGCACCTGGGATAGGTGCTGGTAGGGATTTATCCTATGCGAAGAAGCATTTTAGAAGTAATTAAGAGATCTGTGTGTCCAAGTTATGATTGCAGTACTTTCTAAAGGGAATACAGAGTCATGTTATGGTGGTACAAGCTATTCTTTGTTTCTTATTGATATACATATTGATGGATTTACAAAGCTGTTCTAGAGTGGTGGGTCATCTCTGGTGGGTCCCAGGGATGCTCTTAAGTTTGCCCACAATCTCCTAGTTTAGGTGGAGCGTTCCAAGAGCTAACCTGTGTGAGAACTGGCCTCGAGGATGCCATCGGAATTGTTGTAGCAGAAGAGCGCAGATGTAGCTAATGCTGAACAGGATTTTGCTTTCTAGCTCCCATTGGAATAGTATGCATTAATTTCACTCAGAGCCTAAGGACATAAATTATTTCTTTGCTTGCCCTTTCTTAGATACTCATATGCGCAGCACATGCTATGGAGGCATCAAAAAAGGAGCATGTGTCCGTCCTTTCCCTGGTGCTGTGACAAAGTCTGAATGTTGCTGTGCCAATCCTGACTATGGTTTTGGGGAGCCGTGTCACCCCTGTCCTGCCAAAAACTCAGGTAAAATGTCACATTTCTTCAAATAAAACAGTGAGCATAGCTTAAAAAAAGCCACAGCTCGTTTATTTAGTGCGTTTAAGAGAAATGGAAGGTGTACTTAATGAAACAGTAACTTCTTTCTGGAAATAATTTCTCATTAAAAAAAAAAAAATCTCTATGATATTTGATGTTGAGCGTTTATTTATTTTTGTATATTGTAACATTTGAGGTGAAACAAGTTCCAGAGCTGGCTGGAGTGTGACAAAAGTTAAGGTGAAAGTACACGAGTATGATCTGGTTGAAGCTGGGTCCGTGACTTAAGTGTTGACTCTAAGTAATTAGTACAGATTCAGTGGCAATCCTTACTGATTCTCTGTAAGATATCTGTAGATTTCTTAGTCAAATCAGTTCAGTTTAAAAGCGCAGACCATGTTCACTTTAGAAGTCTGTGTTTTGTTTTATAAGAATCAGTTGTCTAAACGAACCTAGGGATCAATTTTAAAAAATTACTTGAAAATAGAACTCAGATAGTAGTTCTATTCAGTGTCGCTTTCTGCGATTGTAGAAGCTACTTTGAATAAGTGAAGTAGAATTGGTATTAGGGTTGAAAACAATAACTGGAGACAATGCTGTCAAGACTAGAATGGAATTACTCTAGTGTTTCATTCTTACAATCAAATTTCATTTTTGTGTATATGTGGAACTTCAGGATGGAATGGTACTAGATATATAGCTATATTATCTACAAGTAGTTACCTATTTCATGTGAATGTTGGCATTTCATTAGTTACATTGTGTAAAAATTATTTTAGGAAAAAAATAGGTGGATTTGGCTTAGGACAAACACTGCAAATGACATGTTTTCTTTTTTTCCTACGACTCTTGCTTTAACTGAGTAGCTGAATTCCATGGCCTGTGTAGCAGCGGAATAGGTATTACCGTGGATGGACGAGGTATGTAGCGTGTTTTCTTTTAGTGTATATGAGTCAAGGTTTTTTTTTTTTTTTTAAAGTGAGAATTAAAATTTTCTGTAAGATAAAGGACTAACTTTTTCCTTTTCCCTTAAGATTAGTATGTTGCTTTTAATATTTTCATTTCATCTTAAAATAAAATAATTAAATGGTATCATATGAGATATTTATATTTATAAGAATATTAAATATAATATAAATATTATATTAAATATATTATATTACATATAATTATAATAATACATTTATTACATATAATTATATATAGTTGTATTATTATAATATTATATCAAATATAATATATATATTAATATATATATTTATAAATATATATGTATATTTATATTTATAAATATAAATTCATATAAGGAAGGGCTAAAATTAATTCTCTTCAACCTTTCATTTTGTTGGGACTCCATAAAGAAAATAATGTCACGTCCATTTTAAACGTTTGACCCATTATGTTTATTTAGAATAGATCTTCTTTATTTTGAGACTGACAGAAGTCACTTATGTTGCAGCTATTTTTCTGTCAGCTGGGATAATAATAGAGCAGCTTTCCACTCCGTACCCAGTGTTCAGTACGTGGACCCTTTCCACTGAGGGATCATTTCTCTGGTGAACTGGAGTTGGAAGGGAGCTTAACAATAATACTAGTAATAAAAAAAAAAAAAACACTCCTAAAAAAGCCCAGAAAGTGATTTTAGTAATTAGTATTTAGTAGTAATTGTACTTAATACGACTGTAGTACTGGGAACTGTGAAGTACCAACTCCTTTTTCTAGCTGCACAGAAAGCAGTTTTTGCAAATACTAGCTGAGCCAGGTCTGAAGTAGTGGACTGCGCATGCAGCAGTTGCCAAATAAGGGGAACGGGTTGAAGAAGGAATGATGACACACGGTGTTACGATTTATTGCTAATTAGTTTTCTGATGAGTTAATAAAGTTGCATCTAAATTAAAGTGCATACTATATTTTTGTGTGCATTTAGGGTGTATAGCTTTTTTTTAACGCAGTTGTTCTTATCCACACTAATATTAAGGCTGCTGTTCAGTCCAGTAGGAACTGAATGAGACCCTCTGGTACTATATTTAGTAAGAGCCTATGTAATTTTTAAAAATAGCTCTGTAACCAAAGAAATTCTGTTTCTGTTCAGTATTGCAAGTGCATAGGCATAGTTTTATCTTTTTTATGAGCTCGTTCTTTAATGTCTTGCCAAGCTTATAAGTAATTTGAAGTGCGGAGAGTTTGTAAATTCTCTCCGCTTTGTTTCAAAGCGTTATACAGGGTCCACTAGATTCTTTTGGAGAGTCTCTAAATCTCATGGAGAACTCATGGCAGTATGCCATAATATTGTTGTACCAACAGTGTCTGACTGTGACACTTCATTTGCATGAAGTCTGACAGGGAGGTTATACATTCTATTGGGTACCTCAAAAATATAATTCCTCACTAAGAACATAAAAATCAGTTTTTGTCTCCACAAAGCACATGATGAAGACTATGATTTCCCTTGGGTTCATGTCTAAACTTTTTTTAGGTTTCTAAAGGAAAGTAGTATTTTTTGTGGGTCTTGCACAGCAACCTTGCAGAGGCTTTTCTTCCAGCTGCTCCTACCTCTATTTATGCCCAGGGACCTTGTTTGTTAATTCCCTTTCCTAGAGGAGAGGAATAATGATCCCACATCAGATGTCTAATAATAATTCTGTTGTTTTTCTCATACTTTGTGATTATCGAGGATGAGTGAGAATACACTTTGTCAATGGAGATCTTGTCATAGACTTGTTAATTTAACTGCAGGCCGAGTCACCAGATCCCTGCTCCTCTCCTTCAGCTGGAGACTAACAAGCCCAACACCTTCATGTCTTCACATGAGAGGAATCTGGACATAGATAAGGGTACAGATCTCGCTCTCTGCTTCAATATAAAAAGTGAAGAGAAGGACTGGACCTTCTCAAAGCATTGAAGTGATGAGGAGAGACAGTGTCGTGAAATTGCCTGGTTTGTCCCCAAGATACAAACAAGTCTTGTAAACTACAGAAAACTTTGTGCTCAAAGGAAAGCTTACAGCTGAAAATATTACGCTAATTTATATATTCTTATGAGTTTTTCAGATGTCTCATTCCTTTTGAGCTTAATCCAGAGATAGCATGATTTTTTCCAAATATGTGTCTGAGTACGTGTAAATCATAGGGAAGATCCAGATCTAAACTGCGCCATGATTAAAGAGGACCATGATTAAGTCCTTTATAAAGAAGTTGAGCAGAACAAGTGTAAAATAAGTGTTTTATGAAGTCAAAACTAGGCCATCCCCCCTTCTGTTGTTTCCAGTGTTTGTGAAGGGAACTGTTTAAAGCAATGGGCCTACCATACTGGAAAAAATAACTTAATATTGAAAACCCTCTTTTCCTCGTAGGCAAAAGAATATTAAGAATAGCATGTTCCTGTTCTTATAGTTCATATGTATATTGTGGAATTTCCCGACTATAACAGAAGTTCTATGAGAGACTCAAAATTTAGGGAATATATCTCATTCATCACCCTATTTGGTCCATCCAAGACAAATTTCAAATTTCCAGTGCTATAATTTCTATAATACTGGACTGAAGATTTTGTGGTATTGACTTATGCATCACCAAATATTTGTATCGCCTAATACATTCTGTCTTCTTACCTAGACCATTAAACATGGGCACTGGGTGCAAAACTAGATATTTTGCATGCTCATTTTCTTGCACACACACAGTCTCCTATAGGTTTAGGTCGAAAGGATGTCTGGAGATCATCCAAACCAACCGCCTGCTCAGAGCAGGGCTTACTTCAAAGTTCAGTCAGGTTTCTCAAGGTCTTGTCCCGCTGAATTGGGAAAATCTTCAAGGATGGAGTTCCCACAGCCTCTTCAGGCAACCTACTCAAGTGCTTAACCACTCTCGTGGGGAAGATTTTATTTTCCTATGTCCAGATAGAATTTCCCCTGCTGTAACTCCTAATTTGTCTCTTGTCCTGTCATTGTGTACCTCGAAGAAGAATCCCGCTCCATCTTCGCTGTGACCACCTGTTCAATATCAGAGAACTGCTGTTACATCTCCCTCTAGTCTCCTTTGCTGGCTAAACAAGGCCACTTCCCTCAGTCTCTTCTCACATATCATGTGCTCCAGCCCCCTAATCATCCTAGCGATCTGGACCCTCTCCAATCTGTTGGTATCTGTCTTGGATTGAGTGGCCCAAAATTGGACACGTTATTCTAGATGTGGCCTCACTAGTGTCAAGTAGAGAGGCGTAGTCACTTCCCTCAACCTTCTGGCTATACCACTACTATAACTTTGTTCTGAATGGCAGTCCTGACCTTCGACATGTCGGATGCTCCACCCAATTTGTCCACATCTATTGCAGGATCAGACTTTTCATACCTTTTGATATATGGTTATTTATTCTTTTGTCTTCTATATCGTATTAATACAGATATTAATGAGTGTGCATTGGATCCTGACATTTGCTCCAATGGAATTTGTGAAAACTTACGTGGTAGCTATCGTTGTAACTGTAACAGTGGCTACGAACCTGATCCTTCTGGAAGGAACTGTGTGGGTAAGTTGCTTGAATAGTTTACTGTTGTCGAATAGCTCATCACTACGTTCATGCTAATTTGAATGGGTAGAACTTTAGGTTGCAAGGAAGACATCTGCTTCTTATAGCTACAATGAAAATGCACAAGATCTTTGATGAAACTACTTTTCTCAATTATTGTATAGCCAATATTTTCACTGCTGTATCTCCCTGTTACTTTGCTTTTAGTTACTGTTTGTCTGGGAAAAGTAGGCAGGAGATATCACTACAAGTTAGAAATTGATTTTCTTATATGCATGGATGTGTTTGGTTCATTTTAATGCATACTAACTGTTAGGAGCTCCTAAAGTGTGTCTCTTTCAGAGGTGGATGATGATTTGCCAAGATCTGAAGGTCACAACTTAGCATAAAAAAAAATGTAGCAGGTGGCTACTGTTACCATAATTAATGACAGCTGGTGGCCCATTGCACAATCTCTGCAGACGGCGCTAATTCAGAATGTCTCCATGTTCCTTGAATATGGTGGAATGGATTGATGCGTGCCGACTCCTGTAATTCCCAAATGTTTCAGCTTGTGAAGAAAGCAATAACCCACTCTTAGAATTGTGTCACAAGTCGTATCTGAACATTGGTCTCAAGGGTAGCAACTACTCTTTTTATTCCTCGTAGTGCTCTCAGGTCACCAACATATAGAGCAATTAAGAGCCTTTAAACTATCAAGTTGTTTACAGTTTGGGTTGGATCCATACCAGACTTCATTATAATATCTAGATAAGTTTTCTGTAAGTATTCAGGAATACCTAGCATAAGATGCATATGTTATACATTTCACTCTTTTTATAATTAACTTTATTATTCACCTGTTTTATATCATATGTGAAACTCAGTGTTTTATTTCACTTGGGAATTCTTGTATCAAAACAATGAGCGTGTTATACCATAGGCACATTGTACAGTAATATAGTTTATAGAATCAATGTAGTTTTTAACAGAAAACTGAAGTTATGAATGTATTTGTATAAGTAACTAATAGAAATATATCCAAACCCATTAGAAAGTCTTAAGTATCATCCTACCATCTGACCTGTTTATTTCTGGTAATTATTGCTCTTGACACTTGAAGGTTTACTGACTTACCATTGGTCTTTGTGGTCAACAAAACCACACCATTCTTGGTAGGGAGAACCTGGGCTATTAATTGTGGTATAATTTTAATACCGACATTCCTCCCTCATGATGCAGAGAAAACTTAAAGTAATAGAAATATTTCTTTTCATCTGCTTGACTAAAGGAATTTTATAGCTAGTTACTTTCTAAAGGCCCTAAATATGACCTTCTGGCAGGAAATGCGCTCCTGCAGAAAACTATCGGTGGTTTTTTAAAATAGTTGGCATAATATTCCCTTTTCAGATTGCTTTTTATGGCATGGGATTTTATTTATCTAGTTACACTTGGGATTATGTAAGTGACAGTATAGGTCTATTTAATCATATAACTAGAAATACATCATACTGATTGTGAGGTTGCGTTTATTCCTAGATATGAGAATTTTACTCAAAAGAGTTTAATTGTTACCACTCAGATAAAAATACCTTAATTGTTTTGAAAACAAGCATTGAAAAAATGTCTTGTTCATTTTAATAGTGTTTAGGGGTAGAGGGCTGAAATATTTTAATTAAAGATATAGGTTAAGAGCTGCTAAGGAATAAAATCACTCAAACAAAATGCAGATAATATTGTTGTCACTTTGTGTTTTTGGGGCATCAACTACATCATTCTATGTTCTCATCATTCTATGCACATCACAACAGATTACAGTCCAAATCTAAAGCTTAACTGCAACACGTAAAGGATTAGTATCTTTGTAACGCCGTTCGTTTGAGTCAAAGAATTGCATGACAGCAAGCTGAAAATAAACATTAATCTATTATTTTTCAAAACATCAAATCCCAAATCTGTTCTCCTTTGTTTACTTATAATTAGGCGATGTCAGAGTAAGGACAGCTCAGTTGAGAAGAGCTCCATTACAACTACCAAACTTAAGTTTCAGAGTTGTTGTCTGTGGAAATTTAGACTTTATTGTCTGAATCTTAAAAGAATTTATAAACATAACTTGAAAAATATAGCAGGGTTGGTAAACTGTTCTCACACCAAAGCCTTCAAATTGTAATAATTCTCCTTTTTTTGTTTTTGTTTATTTTTAAACTTAAACTCTCCCTAAAAAAAAAACTACTTTGGAGGGAACAATTTCAGGTGTGATTTCATTCTGGGCGATCAAGCAGTTAAAAGATAGGAGGTGCTGTGAAGCAGGATAAAACATCGTTATCCTGTCAGTATTCTTCTATAGGCCTGTTTACGATATGCGGTAGGAATCAAAGGAATGTCACTTAAAATCATGATTTTATATTTTTGTTTTTCTTTTTAAAAAAACAACATGACAATGAAGAACGGTATTGGAAGCTTTCTGTTACCAAAATTTGCAGCTAGTCTGTAAGAATTTCATGGAGTGGTGTTAATTTCTGGGTTTTTCCTGTTCAGTCTGCTTGATATCCTAGTCTTACTCATTCCTCTTTTAAGTATAATATACCTCTGGAGGGTAGGTATATGTGTGTGCTCTTGAGATGTCTACGGTAGGTGGAGTATGTAGTTTAGATTTTAGCACAGATATATTTCCTTTGTGGATAATGAAACCCCTTTTTGCACAGAAGACAGGATCAGAGCAGTAATCTAATGCATCGTGATTTGAAAACAAACGAAAAACAAACAAACGTTAAACACGTTGCTGGTTTCAAAACAAATAGACCTGAGTGAAATAGTCTTACTGATACAGTCATATCATTAACAAAGATCCCAAATTTAAAATAGAATTTTTGGTAATAACAACAATGAATTTGAAGTGGATTAGTCTTTTAAAACTAAGAATTGGCATTTTTTCTTTTCTTGTTCAGCTACTACTGCAGAAAATAATATCTGGCAACATAATGGTTGCTACTGAAAGCAACAGGGGCTTCTTGGGGAGGAGAAGGCATCTCAGGGCGTTCGCTTGCACTGATATGTCCTACTGCTGTTTTTCCAGACATTGATGAATGTTCAGTGAACGGACTGCTGTGTGATAATGGGCTCTGTCGAAACACCCCTGGAAGTTACAGCTGCACTTGTCCAAAGGGTTATGTGTTCAGCACTGAGACAGACACATGTGAAGGTGAGAAATTTGTGAGTTGCAACTTGCAAGAGCGACTTTATTGTTCATTATGTAAGATTAAAATTAAATGATCGAGAAAGGTTCGGGGTGATGACAAAAGCCAGAGGAGAAGACTGGGCTAAAATATAGCACAAGTCATTGCATTCCTCTTGTGGATTTCTCTGTAATGTTTTTTTTAGAAGTTGAGTCTTGACATTGAATTTCTAACCAAGTAATGAGTCCATTGTGATTTTGTTCCAGGATATGTAAGTCTCAATATTATTATGGTAAGAAAGTTTCCATAGTCAGTAGTCTTGTGCTGAGTGAATGATCTGGAAGTTATAATTCTTAGTTTTTGGAATACCTTCCAGATTTGTCTGGAGCAGCAGAAGACATTGCTATCCCCAGCTGCTGGTTATTACTGATCAGCCAGAAGTTATTGCTGTGCAGCTAAATAAACAGAATTGAAAGTGGAAACACTCCTTAAACCATTCTTGCTGTGTAAGATCAGTCAGGTTAATGTAAGCCATCTTCATTAGCAGCATATGCTGAACGAGCTAACTTTGCACTGAAGCAGGTGAGGAATGCTCATGTGTTCTTCGCCAGTTTTCAGCAGAGGAGTGGAAGCAAACAACATGGGGGCAATAGTGTTTTGAATGTCTCCAACTGTTTGGAAAGTGAACATGTGTTTACACTCAAAACATCTCATGAAATGGTTTGAATTCTGGCAGGATCAAATCATTCACCTCTTCACCCCTTCCTTTCAAGAGAAATTATGTCCCTTTATATTTTAGAGCGCGTGTGTTTCAGAGGCCACTTTTAAAAGTTAAAATGTCTTCTCTCCTTATATGTTGAAGATTACAGACTAGTAGCCCTTTCTCAGGGCTTTTCTTATGTCATACCCCATGGATTTGTAGTGTTCTTTTTGCTAGGTTATCTCAGTGCCTAGTGTCTGTGCACAGTGCTCAGATGAAATTCATTCTTCAGAGTGTGTCTGCAGGTTTGCAGCTGAGAAGATGACTTACTGTGCAGGTATTTTAAGCAGTCTTCTGGATAAGAAACTGGAATAAAATTACCAAGGGGAATTTTAATTATCCACATGAGCAGGCCATCAACTTCAAACATGACACTGACCGAAAGATAAATATACGAGATGGCAAAATGCAAACACCTAAGCCCAAATCATAGAAATAATAGTGCATCCAGTTCTGAGAAGATGAACAAGTAAATTTGTATTTTAGTAGTGGTGAAGAGGCTTAAAAGAAGGATTTGACCAAAAAAAATGTGTGGTTTCGTGATCACATTACGCCACCAGGGCATCAGGAAAAAAGTGATCTTCTGGCCCATTGCGCTGTGTTTTCCCTTGGACTAGCACAGATGCTTGGATCATGATGTAGTGAACCCATTTGGGGAGCCCATTATTTTATTTTAGCGGGGCGGGGGGGAGGTGGATGGGGATGAGCGTGAGGAAGGGTTATTCTGGAGTGGAAATGAATTCACTAGTTTATCTGAATGACTGGTTCACTGAGGAATGGGGGGTGACTTTAGATGGCATTGCTACCTGAAAATGACTGTAAAGCCATAGCACTCTCCCCCCCATTTTTTTTTTTTACAGCTAGGATAAAATAGAATTTACAGGAAAGTATACAGGAAGAGAAGACATTAGTAGAAGTCTCAATAGCATCTCCACTCTTAATGGTGTCTTAGATCATTTTTCTAAGGAACGTGACCACTTTTATGTTTTATCTAAGTGAATCGGGTACGTTCCCAATATTACTGGTTTACTTATCATTTTGTGAAAATATGGTTAGTGAACCGGTACGATGTGTTTAGACTAACACAGTACAGAGCTTGTGACAGTCAGCTAGTAAAACAGGTACTGCAGTTTTTCACAACTGGAGCAGACCTGAACTGAAAGTAGAAAATACACACAAAACCTTTAAGTGGGTTGTTCTGTAAATTTAAATATATTCTGTCATGAAAGAGTAGTTACTGGGATGGTCACTCACGCTCATAGATAAGGCTGTTCAGATTTTTGTTTGGGATTGTTTTGGAGATTTTAATTAAAGCATTTAGTCTCTTGTTTTCTTTTTTACCTAGAAATGTTCACGTTTTTCAGATGTTCATAAAAGAACACGTGTCTGTACATGTTTGCAATATTTGTACTGTGGCTAGTGCAAAAACTAATGAAATAATATTAGTTAGTATTCCAGAAGATGCTAGAACAGTATAGCTCTGACCTTGCCTTGTCTCCCTTTCATGGTGGTCATCAGGTTTAATTTGTTACTGAAAAGGAGGACACTTTGCTGTCTCCTTCATAGAGCAACAGTTGTGCTTTTCTGAGCTGCGTTTCTGAATCCCATATGTCTGCTGAACACCGAGTGATGATAGCATGATAGGACATGAATGCTGCAGTAATAGTTAAAATAATAATATTGTGTTTTGTTAAGGTTAAGAAAAATCTGTTTTCTTGTTTGGAAAAAAAAACTGATCATTAAAATTTCAGAGTTGTTAAGAATATTTTCTTTCTAGACGTTAATATTTAAATGTAATCACCGTAAAATACTTTTTGTTTTTTGCCTTTCTACAACAGAATCTGAAGGATTTTCCGTTTCTTTAGGTGTTGCTATGTATATTAACTTACATACATGGATTATGAAGGTTCTGTCATCTCCATCTTGAATAGAGCAGTTGGATTGAAATGCAGATTTAGCTGACCAGGCAAAAAAAAAAAAAAAAAAAAAAAAAAAGATTCAGGAATGGCTTGGCATAAAATTGTCTATAAAAACTATAAAATTTATTGCACTTTTTCTAAAGTTGAGTGGCTTGGCAGTTTGAGGAATAAATTCATCTCTTTCCATCCAAATTCTGTTTTCAAAGAAACACTAAGTAATTCAGTTTGGAGTTGCAAACTTACTAGTTGTAAAAAATTGCTCTAGACAGTAGCTTTGTGTGGTGTTCTGAAATTATTCTAATGTGTATTACTCCCCAGTATATTTTTAATTAATATTACTGTCATCAGTAACTGCGAAGAAACAACAAAACCCTTTGGTGTTCTCATTTATAGTTCAACTGAAAATTTTTATCAGTTCATTGCCGGGGTTCAGGGGGGAGTTGTTAGAGCCTTCAGAGTCTGTGAAAGTCGAAATTTTTACAACAAGCTCTGTGGTTTAGATTGTGTTTCCAGTGACATAACTAGTTAAACGTAAACCAGATGTGCTTTGAAGTTTATTTCCAGGAATGTACAGTGGACTGTTTCAATTTTTGTTTCTATGGCATTTATAACGTACACTCGCTTTACTTTAGAAAAAATGTGTTTTTAAGAAAAAACTCTGGTAAATATTTTCATATATACTGGCTTTTCATTTTGAATATAAAGCAGTACTTAAAATCAGTTTATTTTCTTGCTCACTGTTGTTAAAATTCGCATTTAATATTGTTATAAGAGGATGTTTGGAAAGATTTTTTGGAGTTTGTTTACGCTGTGCATATGATACTCCTTTGCCCTGATTCAGCTGTTGTTCATCCTTAATTTTTTTTTTTTTCCTGAATGGGTGTTTTTCAGAGGTGTTTTTTTTTTTTTTTTTTTTTTTTTTTTTTTAGACTAAGATAGTGCCAAAGCATGTCAAATGCAGAAGGTAATAAACTATTTTTTCAGGGTTAGGGGCCTGGAGTATAATCACACAGTCCTTTTAGAAACAACCATACTGATTCAAGAAGTTAATGCCTCCAGATGTGCATATCCCAATCCTCAGTGAAAGCTGTCCTTGTTTCTTATCTGTAGAAAGAGATCGGAGGAGCATTCCTTCGTCTGTGTCAGGGCAAAGTGAAATGAGGAAGAGTATGGTTCTGTGATACAGCTTCCCCCTTTCCCGTTCTTGACTATATGCTTCTGCTGTTCTCATCCTGGAAAATGCAAAGTGAATATTCTTCTGTAGGATCTGTGAAGGGTTGGCACCAGCACTAGGGCAGGGGTGGAATGGAAACTGGGAGAAAAAGGAGGAGGAAGGGGCGTGAGGGAAATGTCCCTGGTGGACAGGAGCAACCTTATTGGGTGACTCAGCTGTATTGTCAAAGAGCGTATTCAGTTAGCTAAAGTTTAGACTAAGTTGTCTGACTTGTCTTGAAATGGAAGTTCTCCTAGTCTAGAAAGCAGAAGGGTCAGATCTCACTACAGTGTATGTACAGTGTTCTATTCTTCCCTATTTTTGCTGGAAGCTCAATTTGAGTCTTTTTTCTTCCTTTTATTTGCCTTTTGCCAGAGAATGAAAAGTGTATGTAGCCCATGAAATCAGGAGATCGGCTTCTCTTCATAGGGTGTTGTAGTTTAGATGGTTTGGTCCCTCTGTCTCCATATATGCACTTCTCAGTAGTCTCAGTTTTGAGGACACTGACTTCCAGCTGTGGGATCGTAGTGAATGGTGGGAAGAAAGATTTAAATTATTCTACATAGAGTTATAGAAGGATATTTGACTGTGCCCTGAAGTATTTTTTGTTAGGTTTGGGTTTCTTGCTAGCTCTGAAAACCCAAAATACAGAATGTGTTTTACTAGAAGAAAATTGCGGTTGTAAACTTAGCGAAAGGATCAGGGAGAATTAAGAGTAGGCATAATAGTCTAAAATATTTTACATTTGTAAGTACAAAGTATTTTAAGTTTTATGCACTTTCGATATTCTGAATATGATTGAAGTGATGTTTGGGATAGTCGTAGCTATCTGCTTGCATAATACTTTGTCTTGCACATTGATTGTGTACACGCACGTGTGTCTTGTAGGGCTACCAGTTAAAATCATGTGACAGTTTCTGTGAAAATCTCTTACTTTCAGTTTTAAATATCTTTGCTGGACTTTAACCATTTGCCCTGTGAAAAAACATTTTGTTCATTTCCAAGAATGGGTGGCTAGTAAGAAAATGTTTTGTGTATTTAAAAATGTGTAAAACTGTGACCTTTTCTTTAAAAAGCTGCAGCTCCTCTGTGCTGTTGCAGCTTAAAATTTCTCAGGGTAGTTTTTATGTCAGGATGATGCCTCTTTATTCATCTGAAAATCTGCTCATATTCGGCCGAGTTGTAAGTCTGAGTTGACACGTGCTCAGTAGAGACTCCCTGAGCCCCAAAGATTCTGTGCCAGTGATCATGTCTGGTTGAGCAAGGGAATTCCCCTGTAGTTGCCCCTTGGCTGAAAGTAGAAATCCTGTTTTCCTCTGTGTTGTAAATGGATCCTCTGATGGACTAAGATTGCGCAGAGGTAGAAGCTGATAATACGACGGGTGAAAAGTTGGACTGAAGAAGAAGAGGTAGTAATAGGGCAAGTTGGCTGACCTATGGTTGCAAATAGTTTAAGATGATCTAAACTGATGGCGCTGCAACCATCTCCTCATGTGATTCACATGGAGCTTGTTCAAGAACCTATACTTACCAAAAAAAATCCTTTAAAAAATAATTGGTTTTCAACCGGTTTGGTTTAGTTAACCGAACTGATCTGCTGTGGGATCAAATGAGTACTAATAACCAGTGTGAGGAAGTGGCAGGTGTGTGCATCTGGACTGACAGGCAGTTAGAATTAAAGGGAAGGAAGATGGACCATGGTAACACTTAGTCTGGCTTAAGTTATTGTAGAGTTTCTCATCTTGATGCAAGGAGTCAGAGGAGAAAATCAAGAAAGATATTTTTGGGGAAGAAACGTATTAATGTGCTGGACTTCATCTTTTGCAGAAGCTGTGAAGTGTGCAGGTAGAAGAGACTGGCCATTATTTTTCTGTGCTGGAGTGTAGGTGTTGAAGGTAGACTTCACCATGGCCAAATGCTGAAGTCTATGGCTATGACTATGATAACTGAGGAAAGCAAGGAAAGCTATTGGCTGAATCATACTGTACATAAAAGCAGCAGTACAGGCTCTGATCAAAAATCCCTTGTGTTCCAGTGTTAAGTATAACAGCAGAGCAAGCATACAATATTATTTTCTGCAAATACTTTTTGAATTTCCAACAGTCTGCGGTTCAGGGACTTCCTAAACCAGAAATAGGATCTTTGCATTTAGGAAACCTCAGTGGATTTCTCTTCCATGAGCTTGTCCAGACTACTATTGACTCATGCAAGGTTTTAGCATTCTAGAGCAAGGATTTTGAGTTTCACTACCTGTTATGTGAAGAACCATTTCTTTAGTTGTTTTGCCAGCAGTGCGCTTCATCTGATGTCCCTTTGTTGTATCGTAAGAGACGGTGAACATTTGATGCCTTTGATAGGGAGAAGCTATATATAGTCTTAATGTAGTTCACCTGCCCTTTTCATTTTTTGTCTCATTTTTTAAAGCTAGTCAAACTACTGAAAGCAAGATGGCAGATGGACGTGAAGAAAAAAATGTATCGTTCTCCAAAATCATTTCTATACTGAGAATTATTCGACATATAGTACATACTTGAGATGACTTCTGTGCCTCAGTGTGATCTATTTCTAACTGTGGGAACAAGATATATGATTTCTCTGTAAAAGCAGCACAGAATACTCTCCATTACCAGGTATTGCTGGCTAGGGAAAGACAGGCTAGGAAGGCAGGGTGCACACCCTGGATTATAAAACTTTGGGTGATATAAGTGCATAATGTATTTATGGGGAGGAGAAGGGATGAAGAGCAGAGAAACATTGGCAAGCTCTCTAGAGGGCCAGCTCAGGCAGACAGGGACTTAATTTACTGAGGCTTAGAGCAGGCTCTGCCAGAAGTCAGATGGCTTTTGTGCATCTGCCTGAACACATCCGTGCTGTGCTTCTCAGTGCATCGAGTTAGTACGTGAGCAGTGCCAGACCTGTTCTGGCCCTGTACAGCCATATTCAGTGCAGCACTTGACTTAGTAAGCTAACGTTGGCTGTGGTGGGCAAGGACTGAACCTGAGGTAATATGACCAACTGTCTAAGCAGGCTGTTTGCAGGGAAACTTGGAAGCTCTGCATAATGCCCTACAGCACACAGAGTCTAGTGCCCTGCAGGAATGCAGAGCCAGCATGGTGGGTCAGGGCTTATCAGCTTGGCTTCTGGCTATGCCGTTAGTCTAGTACAGCCAGCCCTGGATGCTGTGTACATGTGTTCATGTAATGCTCTGCCTTGACCTAATGAGCTCTTTTGGTTTTGATGTGTCTGCATCTGTGGTATGATTAATGTGTAACCTGGATAATCCACAAGTTTAGAGTTGACTTCACTAACATAAGACTCTGTCACTATTCAAAAACCTGCTGGCTTTCAAGGACAAGTCCTAATCACTCTGTATAGGTAAGTAAACCCGTTAACTGATGGGACTGTGAAATCTGTCCCTTGAATTAAGTACTTGCTTTTGGGATGAAGAGGGGAATCAGTTTCCTAAGTTTTCTGATTTCTGGGTATTTTCTGTCTTTTTTTAAAGATATATATGTGATCTAATGAGTATTTTAAGCACATATTTTTTCCTATGACCTCAAAATTCCATGGAAGAATAAATGTCTAGTGAAATGAAGACTTGATGCATCATAAGGTACTAGATAGCAAATGGTACTTTTTGTGTGATTTGTTCAAAATGAGGAGGATATTTTGGTTTATCTTGGAAATGATCCATTGATGCTCTTAGTGTTTCCCATGCTTAACTAGATACTGCATTACTTTGTAATTAGTTTACATCAGGCTATTTTAGTTAATGGGTCTGGCATTATTGCTTGACACCACTAGAGAACATAAGCATGCACTGAAAAGTTTCATTTCTGGCCCGCCAAAGGAACTGTCTGCTTGGATTAAAATGTATGACTTCATTTAGGACCCAAATCAAAAAATGAAATTGGTTGCGTTCAGGAAGAAGTGGTGAATATGCATCTGCAGTTGTTCTTCGAAAGAATTTGCTAGTATTGTTTTAATTTTAAAACTAATTTCACTTAAAAAAAAAAAAAATCAGCAAATAATACTGTTAGCAGGGGTCCTATTCTTACATGTGAACAGGCTTAAAAAACTCCCAGGGGTAAAAAGTAGGAGGAGTTTGGGGCTAGAGAGAAGTACCATTTACAGTATTCCAGTTTCAACTCTTATTTCTTGAATGCTTTCCAGGACCAGAGAATCGCAGCCAGCATTGTAATATTTTGTTTCTGACAGAGTTTTCTTAATTCTTCCCAAGCCTCTTGGAGCCATAAATGACAGAAACAATAAGGCCTTTGTTTGTGCACAGCATGTTGTGGCTGGCAATGCATTGCTTTCCATGAAAGAAGAGTTTTGATTTCTCACAGGACAGTTATAATTGATGCTGGAAAACCTTGTAGTCCAAGTTCTTGGAAGTTACTGTCTTTGTAGAAAAGAGACATTTAATTAACGCTTTCAAAATATGTGCTCCCATACACGTGCACATACATGCTAACTAGCTGTCCCTACATCCCTTGTATGTCACGCTTTAAAAAAAAGGAAGAAAAGAAAGAAAAAAGCCAAATATACCAGACATTCTGGCAAATCGTGATCCACAGCAGTGTTCGTACTGTATAATATTTTCCAGAGGTACATTGCAGTCCTAAAAGTGTCTTTCCTTTCTGGATTATAGATATAAATGAATGCGAAAGCAGCCCGTGTGTCAATGGCGCCTGCAGGAACAATCTTGGTTCTTTCAGTTGTGAGTGTTCGCCTGGCAGCAAGCTGGACTCCACTGGACTAATCTGCATTGGTGGGTCTTCTGTTTTTTTCTTTTTCTTTCTAACTTGGAAAACGTTGATCACGTTGGTTAAATAAGTAAGAAAATAAATGTGTTCTGGTAATCTCCCCTTTGCAGAAGACGACAGCAGGTCTGATTGTGTAGTTAAGACTGAACAACAGTTTGGTTGTTTCCATGAGAGATAAACATAACGCGTGGGGATGTCCTAACTATGGTAAAAGTTGTGAATTGCTAGTACTGATTGATGGGAACCATTGGGGCGACTTTATTATTAGTTGGAGCAATCGTCATTCTTCCAGAAAACAGGGTTTGGGTAAAAACACACGTGATTAGTCCAGTGCTTGAGAAATGGAAGTTATAAAGCAGAAATGCCCGTTCAGTTCTTGGGCACTGGGCCACTTTTAAATCTGAGATGAGAAAGCCAGTAAAACTGGAGGAACATCTACTCAAATGAAGTAGATGATAGGAAAGCACATGGCTTCTGGGATTCAGGGTATTCTTCATAAACTGTGAAGACTGGCCTTCCTAGTTGAAAGGAAGTGGTTGCGGCTTCTGCATTGCAGCACGGTCTCACACTTTACCTCTTTTGTAGAAACGTGATAAATAAGGGGGAGTAAAACAGGTCTGGATTTATCAGGATCCCTTTTCTAGAGCAGTGGCATGAGTGTGTGTGTATATATATATATATGTATGTATACACACTATGTGTATTGATCTATATATAGTGTGTATATAAAAATAAAAAGTCTGTGTGTGTATACACACACACACACACACACACACACACATATGTATGTATAATATTAGCACCCTTTACTAAGAATTCTATAGCATTGAAGGAAAGCAGAGCACCACACGGATTTTATTAGAGTTACCAGAAACAATTGTCTGCAAAATGTCATTGGCGTTATCTCTGGAAGGAAAAAAGGGGACATTGACTAATGGCTTCTTTTCTTGCCTTTCCAAGAGATCTTAAAGGGTTGAAGACATCTGCCCTCCTCAAGTGCTCACAAGCTGCCATTGTTTCATCTTATTTGTATAACGTAATTTATGTCATTGTGGGATATATGGGATAAGTTGGATTGGAATGCCATTGGCGTCTAGATTATGCTCATTTCTAAATCTTGGTTTTATTTGATGTTGGTTTTGTCTGGTGTCCTTGGTTCAACTTCCTTGCCTTGCCAAAATTTTCTTAAGATAGGAAATTGAATGCAGTGACTCAAGTTTCCATCTAATGGTAGAGCGTGCCCACACCTTGTTAGCGTGGTTTGTAAGTGAATGTTCTGTACCTAAGTCTTCTCTTAGATTTCCTATAGCATCACTCGCTTGTACAGTTTAGAATTGTTTTTGTTCTGTTTTACATCAGTATGTTTTATTGAAATAACCATACTAACTTACGCTTTTTCTGTACTGCTTATTTTTAATCTTTGTCCTGTTATCACATCCAAATGTGTTGTAAGTTCATTAAGTGCCTAACTGTAGCTATGGGTTTGGATTTACTTTACAGAGCAATTCCACTGGAATGCTTACAGAGTGAGGTCTTACTCGACCTGAGTAGGAGTGGTGAATAAAACAAAACATAAACAAAATAAACATTTGAACAGTCAGAGTAAAAAATTAAGGACAGGAGCCACTGTCAGCCACGAATAATGTAATCATTCATGTTGACCAGCATTCTCTCAGAAGAGTTTTCTGAAGGATCCAAAGTACAGATAAAGTTAAAAATATGGATCTGTACTGCTAGAGTCCAGTTGTATGATGTTTTACCTTGGCAAAGTTCCCATTAGAACTGGTAGTGATGAAAGAAGGGCAGATCGACATATTCACTCATGAATTGGAGGTTATAAGTAGTTTATTGTGTGAAAAACTTATGAACAGTCTAATCAAAGGTGTGCTGTCTTAAATCTCTACAGTAGAGAAAGGTGCTTCCCCATGGTACCTCTGCAAAGGCTTGTTTGCTGAATGTATTTGCCCTAATTCTCTTAGCTGCTTGCTCCTGTAAAGCGTTACCGTAGCGTCAGATGTGAAGAGCATATGCCAGCTTATAAATATACAGCTAGCATGGTTTTCTGATGTAGAAATAACATGGAAAGGCATTATATTCTTCTTAAGAAAGATGAATCAGAATAAGGTAACATAAAAATACAAATATATCAGCTTGATTCTGACCCCTCTGTAGTTTTACTTTGATTCCTAATTTGCTCTGGTCTTAGAGGTCAGACTCAGTCCTACATTATAAGAGTAATTTTTCCTTCCTTTCTTTCATGGCAATGATGTAATTTGTTTACCTTAAAAATAATACAAATTTTGTCAGTAAACTCATGGCAACAGTAGTGTAATAAAAAAGATTAACAAAGGCTGACTATTAATTGTGTTTTTACAATTGATTGCTCACGTATTTTCTGCTAATTGGGAACTGCTAGTTGGTCTTATTGCTGATTTTCACTGTTGTCCCGCGGATTCAGGTCACGTCTGAGGCACATTAGACTGATTGTGCGTAGAGAAGTTACATGAATGGTAGGTGTTACTTACTCAGTTTGTGAACAGAGCGCTCAGGTCGGCCAGTACCTCTGGTTCCTTTGCTCAGTCTGCTCGCCCTCAAGGTTGTGAAACCGATTGGCTTGAGCCATTTGCATCCATACAGTATGTAGAAGTTAAGCATAGATGTAAACCGTTTACCTCTTTCTGTGAACTTCAAGTAGGTAGAGGAAAAAATGACTTGTTCGAGTTACAGCAAGGGTTCAAGTCACAACATTTGGGCTCAAACTTGAGCTCAGACCTCCAACAAATATGAGTTTAAGTTCAGCAGTTACTGCAAAAGCATTTAACAAAAATGTTGATTTATGTTGCATTCCTTTTACTTTTACACTGACAGCATTTGCAATACTGAGGTTGCACTCTGCTTACGTGTGAGGAGTGGATTTGTTTTTGAATTGTACCTGTTGGTGGTGTAAGTACTGCATTGCCATTTTGAGAAATGCACATACAGTAGTGATACTGCCACTTTTTTGGAGATATATGCATAATGTTTGCTTTTTATGCCCTTTTTAGTCAATATTTGTTAAATCCATACAGTGGACAAAGCAGTAGGCTGCCATCTGCCTGTAGTATGCATATATTCTTCTTCAAGTCAGAATCAAAGGGATAGGAGCAGCAGAAAGAATGCTTTGATGCTGGATAATAAATAACTTTCTCACCAAAGAAAAAGTCACAGTGACTGCCCTTTGTAAATTTTGTCTGGACAAGAAGAGATTGTGTAAAATAAAGGAAATTAACTCATAGCCTGAACAAAGATAAGACAAGTGGATTTTGGCAGGATAATCTAGATGCAGCTGGTGTGAGGAAAGTCACCTGCTAATTTGTATAGTTTAAATCACTTTTGAGATATTATTTTGACTTTTGGGTCCTATAAAGTTGGCTACTAAAAATGAAAAACATTGTGTTCAAGACATTTCTATTGAATGAAGCAATGGAAGCAGTTACATTTTGATAACATAAAGCAGAGCCATTCAATGTATGGACAGCAGCCTGCATTCAGCTTAAAATAGCAGATGAAGCGCCTTGACTCCCTGTCCCCCTGCCAGTCCCCCAAATGTGGGACTTCTGGTGAGAGGGCACATGTCTGTTCCATGACTAGCCAAGAGCAGATGCTGTCAGTTACTTTCCGGGTCATGTCTTTGGCCTTGTAATAGTGGTCCTCTGGGGATGTTAACCCTCGTCTAGACTATGAGCTAAAGGCAGATGAAGGACTGGGAAAGATGCCTTTTGCGTTCTTTCTTGCCGCTCGTTGGCTTGTGCACTTGTTTAGGTGTGGTGTTCTGCTCCACATCTCTGAGACCAACATTAATCTTAATAAATAAATACAACTGTTCTACGCTTCACTATTCACAAAGTACATTGCCCAGTTTCTAGGACTGGTTCCAGTCACATTCTTGGGCCACGTTTTCCTCTTACTTTAGCCAGAGAAGGGTTATACTCTCTGTGGTTTAAACAGTTTTATAGCATGCCAGTTTTGTAGACAAGTTCAAATTGTTTGAAAAAATTACACTGAAACGGTTCTATTTCTTAAGCACAGTGCTCTTAAACATAAGGTATCGGTAATACCAATCGACAGCATCTTATAGATGGTCTGAATTTTTTTTACAGATATTATACTTAAATCTTAAAAGCCAACTCGTATTCATCTTGCATTAATCATCTCATTAAATTCATCTGGGCCACTTGCTTAGCTTTGAACTCTGAGCGTGCAAATGCATTTAGCCTTCTCCAGGCTGACCTCCAAATCTGGGTTAGATCTTTACAGACTGCTTTTGCTATGTGGTCACAAAGATTGTTCTCTGCTTCAAGGTACGTTTTACCATTTGAATGTCTGAAATCACTAAATATACTGAGCATAAGTGCTATAGGTAGAACTTTCAAAAGTCCCTAGCTGGTTTAGGACCTAACTTCCGTTTTGAAAAGTGGCTTAGGCACTGGAAGTACAACTTGTAAGACTTGAAGATTTAGGTACCTAAAAGAGAATTTCAGAGGATTTCAGGCAGCAGAGCCAATGTGTAACTGAAAATCTCTGCTCTGCTCAGTGGCTGTTTAGCCTGGGCAGCAGTCAGGAAGTGCTGCTTGATTTGGTTGGACACTGACTGTAATTAACTTGTCTTGAGCTGCCCTGGGCTCACAATCTGGGAATCCATTTCATGATTCTGGAATTTGGTGTGCGGTGGCTGAGTCCTCAGGAGCAAAGAGTGGAAGGTAATCCAGTAGGCGTGTTCAAAGCATGCCTAATAAACCAGCAGGACAGGACCCCTAAAAGAATATAGCTCACCCCATTCCCCGTTTTTTCTTTTTCCTTTCTGACAAACTGTCAAGGTTCACTGACTCAGGCAGAGGTAAGGGCACCTGGTTTTCATAACGTAGTGGTTTAGCCAGTCAACTGTGAGGGGGAGTCCCAGGTTCTGATCCCTGCTTTCAGTGGTATTTATGTATTTTAGATTGAACAATTGATATATGAAAAGAAAAAAAAGTCCATGGTATTTACTGGAGGACTTCTGCTACCTGTGGGACCTGGAATATAAAATGCCTCCAGCAGTGTCCTCTGTTGATCACTTTTAAGTGATAGTGCTCTTCCTTTCCCGCCCCCCCCCCTTCTAAAATATGTATAAAATGATCCTGGTGGACGTCTTCCTTTAAAAGGTGGCCTATGTTCCCTTGGTACTCTGGCTACCAGTGGGCATGAGGATATGCCAGCTCTTTTTGCTATGACAGTTCCATATGGTTTTCTCTTCCACTGCAGATAGCCTGAAGGGGACATGCTGGCTTAACGTCCAGGACAGTCGTTGTGAAGTCAACATCAATGGTGCTACTCTGAAATCTGAATGCTGTGCTACCTTAGGAGCAGCATGGGGCAGCCCCTGTGAGCGGTGTGAATTAGGTATGGTGCTGTGCTTTCATATCCTGCATCTTTTGGGAGAAGAGTGGATGTATCAGTAGGTGGATTCTCATCCGTGTGTTTTTTGTTTATTTCACCTTTTTTTTTTTTTTTAAAAAGGTGTCTTACTTAGCATGTCTTGTAATCTCCACCATCTGTGGAGCTATTTTCAAAAACATACCTTGTGTACAGTTACTGGTTACAGAGTAGCACTACTATTTGATCACAGAGATAGGGCTAGAGATTGGGAGCAGGAATGCTAAATGTGCACTGTAGTTTTTGGAAGAGATGTTTTTTGGAAGAGACCCCATAAGGTCTGAATAACGCCACTTGCAGCTGAACCAGTGTCAGGATATTTTAGCCTTTGTTTTTTAATTGGAACAATAACTGCAGGCACGTGTATCCCATCTAACAAACATGATTCAAGGAACATCCAACAGAACTCTAACTGTGCAGTCCAGCACCAAGCAAAAGATACAAGTTTGGACTCCAGGAAGCAGCACGGTCAGGTTAGGCTGGTACAACTAATAAAGAGTTAATTAGCTCAGACTGGGTACCTTTAGCTATAAATTTTTCTATTGTAGAATTGGCCAAATTTCAGCAAGCTTTCATATCTCTGCAGCATGCTACATTTTACATTTCAGGCGTGCCCTAAGATAATGTCATTGCTCAGATCCTTTATGAAGTGGGAGTGGAAAAATTGCCTTTAGTGACAACTGGCATCACTAAAGCTCTAAATCCTCAGGGAGCTGTACAGGAACTTTATCTTTCAAAAACATTTGAGTACAGATTTTTGGGTAAAAGCTTGCTTATCTTACTGGAAATTATTTTACATTGCAAAAGTTTGCATAAGCTGGGAATTAAGATGGCATTCTTTTTGCTGCACGAGTCGTAAGAAACCTAACAGGCTAGAATGAACGCACGGACAGCAAAACATACATCTTACATAGCTGGTATCTGTATAAAATAAAAAGTTGTTATAATCTCCTTACCTGCCTTAGAGATTGACCTGATTAGATGCTAAGCGTTCTGGTCCACATCCAGGAGAGCACATAAGAAAGTCATTGACAAAGATTTCATTCCTTCAGCTATTCACTTGTTTCAAGTAACACATATGAGTCAGTAGTTTTCTTGATTGAGGCTAGGGCACTTGCCACCTTATACAAACTATTAAAAGAGTGCAGGAAAACTGCAAAAGTACATTTCTTTTTAAATTATTTACTGTCGTGTTTCTATAATTCTGAAGCAATGATAAATCTTTTTGGCTTGATTCCAGATGCAGCTTGCTCAAGAGGATTTGCCAGAGTTAAAGGTGTTACTTGTGAAGGTGAAGTTGTTGCTTCTTACTCCAGATGTCATTTTTTCCCCCTCTGGAAAATGGGATAAAGGGGACTAATGATGTCCGTGGGTTTTGTTGTTGTTGTTTTGGGTTTTTTTGGTCGGGCACAATCATATTGACCTTAGGTAATTGCCATCACAGACAGTGTGTTACACTGTTTCTTGAAGGATATCAAAAGGATACAAAACAGATGGAACTGCTTCTTCAAAATGCATTTAATGCTTTCTCTCAACCATTTCCAGCATCATGCAGGAATTCTTACTTAGAAAAGAAATGTGTCATTTTTATGCCCAATGGCTTGCAGATCTTGAAACAGTCCCTTGAGATCAAGCTAGACACTTGTTTTAGAACAGTATTCAGATCCTAATAGAGTATGCGTGAGTGTCTTGCTTTCTTTCATATGTTCACATATGTTCTGAAACTTCTTTCAACTCTTCCTTTCCCAACAGATGTTAATGAGTGTGATGTTTTCCCGGGGGTTTGTCCCAATGGGCGATGTGTTAACAGCAGAGGCTCGTTTCGCTGTGAATGCCCTGAAGGACTGACACTGGACGGAACAGGGCGAGTGTGTTTAGGTAAGAGCCCAGTCAGCTCTGCCACCTCTTTAGCTGTGTAAAACAATTGTCTAATACAATTTTATGAGTGTGAAAGGATGTTTTGTTTGTTTCTGAATTGCACTGTTTTTGGAAATGCTTTGTGAAGTGTATGTGTTTTAATTTATGTCTCCTTAAATATCAAACACTTTGTGCCAGTTCAGGGAAGAGCTGTTAATCACTTGAGGGAATACGAGTGTTTGTGTTATGGCTTGTTTTCACTGCAACGTGAGCTATAGGCATTGCTGGAGTGCTGCCCTTACTCTGACTCCCATTCACAAACAGAAATGCCTAGCTCACTGGGAACGAGTTAATAAGCAGGCACGTGGGCAGCCAGGAGCCTGTAACGCAGTGCAGATTGTGCTCTTCTCTACTGCTAGGCCAGTCATTTTTGTGAAACTCAGATACTGTCTAGTAACCTAACTGTTCTGGCCCAGAAGGGTCTCTCTGAGGGGAGTCAAACTGAGCGTAGATGAAGATAAGAATTTAATTTTGCTGTACCCTGCTGTACAGAACATTAGGGTCTTCCACACACGGAAGATGATGTCTGCAAAGACAGTAGTGTTCTTTACCAGAAAGACTTTTGGTTCTGTATAAAAAATACTGGACCTCTATGTAAAGTAAAGAAAACAGAAAAGTCCTATAGCAAGTGTAGTTAGCGTTACTAATCTTTTAAGCTTTTTGTGTTGGCACAGAAATAAGGAAAGAGCTAGGACTTAATTATTCAGGTTGTAAGATAAGGGCAGTAAGAAGGAGAGATTTACCACAATTCCTGCGTCATCACTTAGAAGTGAATGCTCCCCTTGGCAACCCTATATCTTTTCTGTAACTCTTTGTGGAGCAGGGGAAGTGCAGGAGTGAATGTGTCCTCATGCTTATTGTAATATTGGGTATTATAAAAAACCATATTCTGCAAATTGCTGAAGCATGTCAGTTATTCTAATAAAATGACAATAGTTGTTAGTCAATATACTTATTTGCTTTTCCTTCTTTTTTAAGGTGCAGTTCTGCCCCTGTGCCCTCCTGTATATTTTTTAAAGCTGAAAAGCTATAAAACCCATATTCAGATGCCACCAGTTGTTCATGTGGTATTAAATAAGGCACGCGTAATTTAGAATGATGTTTCTTTATAAAATTATGGGGGGAAAAACCACCATGGGTTTATTATGATTTGTAATATGTTACATAAAAGTGTATGTGTATTTTAACTGAAATTATTTTGTGCCACGCTCACCTTCTTCATTCGGGAACTTATTGTTTTGCAGTACATCTTTCAGACTGGCTTTTTGAAATCTTTAGAAAATGATGATGAGAAGTAAAGAAAGATACAGTCAAGGAACTGAGTTTTTACAGTAGATTCTAGAATTCATGTCATTTTGTTAATCAGTTCTAAGGACTGTAAATCTGTGAATACTGGCAACATTTGATTTCTTTTAAGAAAACAGAACAACAGAGCAATTAAAGTTTTTCAGCCCTTGCTTCTTGTCAGCCAAGGATTTGCCTGCTGTAACTGCCATTTTTCTTATTGCAACAACGGTCTCATTCCTCAAGCAGATTCAGGTGTAAGCAAGCAGTTTTCATTTAATTGCAGTATGCCTTAGCAGCAGCTGATTCAAGCAGTCACCAGGTTGTTCAGGTGTTTTGTTTTTTAATGTGAACTCTAATTTTAATGTGTAAATCTAGAAAGATTTCTAAAAATAACCAGAACTTTGAAGAGGAGCAGATGTGCATAATAGGTATAAATGTCTAATACAAAAGAGAAATAATTCAAAACCGAGTCCCCGCTATGCATGTGTCTGTTTATGTGCGTGCATAGCATAAGGCGTTTTTCGTGTTAGGTTTTACTTGCCTTTTTTTTTTCCCCCCTCCATACTTAGTAATGCTATTGCCAGCCGTTGTTGTTGTCTGTCGCCGTCAGCCCTGCATTCCTTCTCGGTGAGAAATCTGATAAGGTACAAGAGTGAATTTAGGTGTGCTTGATAGAGATCAGGGAAGGCTGGAGCAAGGGAGCCATTTCAAGGAACATACACCATTCCTTTACTCTCAAACCCATGTTCCATTGTTCCACTTTCAGATTTTAGTGAAAAACTGTCCTTTCATATTACAAGACATATGCCTTCTCTTATGCTCCATAAGCACTTTGGACTATGGGGAGGTATTTCTCAAATGTGTTTATTTCCTGCAGAGTCCACTACAGTGGTTTTAGCAAAAACAAATATTTATCAGCAGAGTGTTTGCTGAATCTCTCAAAATGAAAATAAATATGATCTTAATGTGGAATAGTTTATAGGAAACCATGAGTATTCTTTAAACAATTTCCACTTCTTATACTTGTTTCTAAATTGTTTAACTTAAGTTGTGCATAGAGTAAATTTATATTGTAAATCTGTACAACTTTGAAGGACTTGTATGGAAAATAGTTCAGCAGCTCATCTGCGTTATTTTTAGATCTTGCATCTCCTCCAAAGGTTTTTGTGCTAAGCCTTTAAAAGAGTTCTGTTAGGTTTGCTAAGGCCTAATTTCCAGTCCAGTATGTCATATGAAAAATTAATGCCATATATTTATTCTGAAAATAAAGCTTGTTTTCCAGTCCGTCTGCCAGCAGAATCTAAAATGTGTCTGAAAGTTATGTTATCAGATACTGCATTGTCCTTATGATCTTCCTTACACACCAAAATTAACTATGTTTTCCCGGGACTGTGTACTATTTCTTAAAGTCTGAGTTCTGTTCCTGTCAATCTCAATGAGAGTCTTTCCCTTGGCCTCAGTCAGAATCGGTTTGAGCCTTTAATGATCAACGGCCAAACATCCATTTTCCTGAAAAATACTAGTTTGACTATTGAGCTACAAGCAAGACCCCTTGTAAAGTAAGTTTGTAGGAGAAATTAGAACTGGAGTAAATGCAGTGATATAAGGTTCAA
Organism: Struthio camelus; assembly: GCF_040807025.1. Classification (NCBI taxonomy): domain Eukaryota; kingdom Metazoa; phylum Chordata; class Aves; order Struthioniformes; family Struthionidae; genus Struthio; species Struthio camelus. The sequence goes on from NC_090982.1 coordinate 38,177,822, forward strand.
AAAGTTAAGCAGTTGTTGATCCTACCCCGCTACCTCTGCTGAGTGAATTAAAAGCAGAGATGTTGATAATGAAGAGCTGATATATCCTATCATGCCTCCATTTTTTTAGTGCAAACACATCTCCTGTGATTATTTTGATTTGTTGAGTTCAACAAACGCATGCAAAACCTGAGAGTTTTTGGTAGTCTGTATGCGTGGGTGTCCGGCAGGTCATTAAGCTACCAACAAATCTCTGTATAAATATCACAGACATCTTCTCTAGCTGTAATCAACACTGCCAATTTCCCATTATTGGTAGTATTTTCCAAATTTTGGGAATTTGCGCATAGAAACTCTCTTGCATTGTAGAAATTAGCATGTAGGGACTTATCTGCTGGCCCTCCGCCCTATTTTTTTAATATCAAATTTATATTTTAGCAAATATAAAAGTTCTTCCCAGTTTATTTAAAGCTTAAACTATATTTGCCTTGATGGAAAAATTTATACAAATTGGTGAAAATTGTCAGGTGTGCTGATGCTATGGAATGGATGATCATTGGTATTTTTGGCTTTACGTGGAATACAGCAAAGCTCATGTTCTGTATGTACAGACCAGGGTGTGATACTTTTTCAAACAGCTCGGTACGCAGATATGGATTTTACTGGCACACTTGGTTAATCTGTCATTTGGTGGGCCTACCCTTTTGCAAATGGGGCCCTGGAGTATGACCATGGTTAAGTTTTCTGGAAACCGTATTGTTTTTTCCTGCTATCTGGTTTTAAATAAGCCTAACAGTGCTGAGCAAAATGTATTTTTTTCTGCATTCCTTGTATTATTAACTAATTATTATAAACATAAGGTAGCTGTTTTTTGGTGTGTGCCCCCCCCCCCCCCAATAAATGCAGGTCAATTTTTCAATGAGAATACCTAGTATGGTAGAGAAATATGTGTTTCTCTCCTGTCCAATAGACACAGAAACTTAAAAAGCACTTTCACATCAGAGTAATAGTATGTCTTGATACTGTGAGAATGCAAAAGCAATACTTCTACTTTTATGTGATACAGCAGAGATCTAGAAACTTACCAATAGCACAGTATTAGCAACTTCAAATCATTCATCATCATGGAGAAGTGTCAGTCTTGAGCAGAAATCTATCTCCCAGAAACTGAGCCTCACACCTACACTTACATCAGAAGTAGCTACTTTTGGAAAACAGAAAACTGTAGCAAAGGGTAAAATTCCCCTTTGTTGTTGTAAAATGAGCAGATATCCGCATGGAGCAGTGCTACCTGAGATGGGATGAAGATGAGTGCGTTCAGTCTGTGCCTGGCAAGTTTCGTATGGATGCCTGCTGCTGCGCTGTGGGTGCTGCCTGGGGCTCTGACTGCGAGGAGTGTCCTAAGCCTGGCACCAAGGAATATGAGGCTCTGTGCCCCAGAGGTCCTGGCTTTTCCAACAGGGGAGATATCCTAACTGGCAGGCCATTTTATAAAGGTAAGAAGTCGTTCTTGCCCAGTGGCTCTAAAGGTGAGTTACGTATACATCTTGGTGCGTATTCGAGGAAAATGCCAGGATTTGCATCTGTATTTATTATGTACTTGAGATGGGAGATATTTACTGTACAGAGCTAACAGTACAGATAGGAAACTCTAAGCTTGCGTGGTGTTCAAGAGTGTTATAGGAGCCTAAAAGAAAAAAGTATGAAGTTTGAATTTGGTAAGGAGAAAAAGGAAATGGCTGTGACATGACTAAAGATTAGGGAGCTCAAATGATAAGAAGGACAGAAAATGTACATCTTTTTTTAAAGTAGTGCTTTACAGAGAGTGAACTGAAGCTAAGATGGAATTGTGTAAAGTCAAGGAGTTTAAGATATAAATGATTACTACAATTTGGCTAGGGTTCTGTAAAAATGACACTGCAGAGGGATAGGTGTTGTCTGTGGACACTGTAAAATTTGCGGAATTAATACTAACAGAAGGATTCAAAAGGAAGGATATCTGAGATTGCTCTCAAATTCTGAGGGCAATGGAATTGCGGTAATAGAGAAGTAAAAACCTTCTGTCCCTGCTATCCAGTTGTTCCTGGCTTTCCCACCCCGAAGGGTATGAAAAACAAAGCAGAAGAGATTGAGAAATGGCTAAGCACCCAGATCTGAGATACTTTTGGTGACTGAGATCTGAGAAGAAAACTCTAAATTTCTATGTGTTCAGAAGCTAAGGTGATCCTGAAATGTTTTAATGTCTGGTTTATTTTTTTAAAAGGATATTTTCGGAAACGTTTGTCTGAAGTATGTTGAGTTGCTTGAGTAACCTTTAACAGGTTGGCGCTCTATTTCGCCATGATTAAGCTCTGGTTTTCCAAGAGTTACTATTCTTCTGAGGCCAAACTCTGAAAGTTCAGTGGTGATTTACTAAACAAATAAGGAGTTCTGCCCATTCCGTGATTTTTGTAAGGTTTTTCTGCTTGTTTCTGGTTCTGTATTGCATCGTACTTTTCTTCTATTCACACTCATACGTATGTGATGTAATTTTGTCTCAGGGCAGATTATTCTCAGGTAAGGACATTCATCCAGTAAATTATGTTCAAGGAGTATAAGAAAAGCCCATTCAACTTTGTAAAACCCCTTGTGGGCATATGAGAGAGGCTGATGTACAGGAAAACCCTTCTTTTTTATGTCCAGTGCGAGGTCCTTTAACAATCAGTGCTGTCCAGCAAAACAAATTTAGGAAAGGTGAAACAGTGCACTTGAAATTCTGCAAGAGAAAAGCTGTCCTTCTCTAAACTGGACTCCAAATATAACTCTGACGACTGCAAAAAAAAAAAAAAAAAAAAAAAATCAGGTAATAGCTACATCCTTTAAAAATGGGCAGAGGACAAGTGTGTATAGTTATTTAGTAATTGTGTTAGAAAGCAAAATGATGCGTAACAAGCATTGGTAAGGAGGAACGGGAAATTACCACTAAATAAAGTTTACTGTTAAGTATAAAAGAATTCTGTTTTTTTTGTTTTTATTTTATAGATATCAATGAATGTAAAGTATTCCCTGGTATGTGCATGAATGGTAAATGCAGAAATACAATTGGAAGTTTCAAATGTAGATGCAACAGTGGGTTTGCTTTAGATATGGAAGAAAGAAACTGTACAGGTAAGTCTTCTATTTCCCCCAGTTTTTACGGAAACTTGTGCTTGTTGGCTGACTTGGTGATCTGGAAATATACTGTCATTCATTTCCTTCACTTTTTGAAAGCTTAATCTTTGTGAAGAATGGTCAGCTGTCTATAAGTCTCCCTTTCAGAAAATTCTCTAATAAATATAACATTCTTCTCATATATATACATCAGAAATTTGGTAAACTGCTGTTAAATTTGCTCGGACCATACCCTGAAAAAATGATAAGGATCCTCAGCAAAACCAAGTTCAATGTTTTAACGTACCAATTAATTTAATGTACATTCTTTACTCTCTAGACATTGTTTTACCAAATGAACTGAGAGACTTCACTGCAAATTAATTTTCATTTACACTTGATCACCAAGCGCACACACAGAGGCAGCACTGCAATTCTGACATCAATTTAATGCTCACTCAAGAGGAGACATGCATTTAATTGAAAAGTTTAATATTTTGTTATTTACTGCTTGGAAAAACTGGAATTGAAGATAAGTTTGATAGTTTTCTGGTTATGAGAACCTGGATGCCTGCATTGTGGGTGGCTCTGTGCTTAAAATGAAGGCGGTTTTGTTCTACAGCTCAGGAGTCTATAAGTGTGTCTGAGTAATGCGAAGTGTGGGTGGTAAGGCATGTGAATTGAGGTTGGTCTGGATGTTAATGTTGCCCTAACTGGTGATTTCCTTGTTTTTATAGTGCTTGCACTGATGAGAAATGCATTTAAGTAACTTTATTTCTAAATTAACGAGAGTAGGTCAGAGAACTTCTCCCTACAAAAGTTTTTTTTTTGTTGTTCTGGGTTTTTTTTTGAAACTTTGTTCTGATGAAAGTGTTCCACTGACCAGCCTTAGAGACCTAGATTTTATTAAATGGGAGACTTTTTGTGTTTTAAATTAACAAGAAAATATTTTATAAAGCCTATAGGAGGCCAGATATTCTCTGACTCTCCAGGCCCACCATATGGATTGCTATCCCACAGACCTCCACACATGTGTGCATGAGGACTGAGTTGTCCTTGCCCAGCAGAAATGTGGTCGTAGGGAGTGAAACAGAGGGAGGGAGAAGAGACTCTAGCACATGTGAAAAATGGCACTTGTACTTGATGGTACTTTCCTAGTTTCCTGGAGCCACTTGCACAAAGCAGTCTGCAGACCAGCTCATCGCCTCACCCCCCAGACATAGTGATGCCCCTTTGTGCTCTGTTATTCCTCGCTTCCTGGACTTAACAGGTGACAGAAGCAGTTCTGTGCTCTGTCATGGAATATTGTCATTATCGTTTTAAGCACTGTACTTTTTATTCCCTGTAAAGTCTTTACGACTTGTAGCAACTCTTCAGAAAACTAACAACACAATAGAGAATGGAGCTGAAGGGAAAGGATGTAGTAGAGAGCATGAGACAAATTGAACTAGGATGAGACACTGGATGAGCAGTAGACTAAGGGAAAAGGGAAGACTAGAAAAGCGTGAGGAGATAGGGAGGAACAGGTTATTCAGCTCTTCTTTCCAGCCCTCTCCTTCCTGATCTGTTTCACTGGATCATATCCATGCTGCAAATTCCTCTTGAGCTTCCTGCCTCACTACCAAAGTGCCTTACGAAGAACCCTTCCAATCCAGTTTCACTTCTCTTTTTCGTCTTCTACAAACTTGCTATGGTTTTCCAGAATAACTTGCATTCAAATATAATTAATAAAATACACAAGCTATAAGGAAGCAAGGAACTGTAAAGGTAGCTTTCAAAGGAGTTATTTTAACCTCATAATTCTGAAGGAAAGGGTAGATATAAGTTTGTAATGCTATTCCTTTAGAATTAACTTCATAAGAAGCGATGTAATATCAATGGCGCTTTAGTCACAGAATCATTTGGTACCTCTGTAAGAATAACTCAGAAGATATTACAGTTACTCTCCTTAGAAATGTAACTTGAAATTACACTTAATGGAAGCTTTCTTGTCACAGAGTTTATTCTCTAGCTGAGCGTTCTGAAGGCATTGCATTATGAATCTTTCATAAACAGTTTTTTGTATATAATCATCCTTTTAAATTTTAAATACGTGTTTCTCTATTGCTTTATATACGCTATAGCTGATTTCTGTGGAATTCATTTACCATGGCCACATCGTCATTTCTGTGACAAGCAGGATAACCTTAAACTCTGTTTGATTTTTCTCCCTCTCCATTTACTATAAAATAGACATTGATGAGTGCCGGATCTCCCCAGACTTATGTGGAAGTGGTACCTGTATCAACACTCCTGGAAGCTTTGAGTGTGAGTGCTTTGATGGTTATGAAAGTGGATTTATGATGATGAAAAACTGCATGGGTAAGTGTTGCCAGGATGACCTAGAGTCCTTCCATTTACTGTACAAAGCCTGACTGTACTCTGCATTACACTAAGCTCTGCACCACTGAACACTTTCTGTGCGTAATTATAGTGACGTCATGAACAAATGAGACAGATGTGCAGTTTATAGGACAGATAACTGAACTATGCACCTAGCTTTGATTGTCCTTTTCACTAATTTCATTTATGCATTTCTGTATAGATATTTTAGAATGTCAGCAACTACGCATTCGTGTAATGGCTAATGAGTTATCCAAACATTTGGTAAAACTAAGAACGGAAGATTGGAGTTTCAGAAATAACAAGTGATTTAAGTTTCCTTGATTTTCTTAAGCCTTAAGAAATTTTGAGAACGTTTTCTGAAAATGACATCTCTTTAAAGTGTCTAGAGTTGTAAGAACAGAATTGAGGTACCAGAAGTTACTAGCTACCTTCAAAAATCTTAAGTTAGTGTTGTGAAGTTCTTCTGCATTCATCATGAAAATGAAGCCTGAGATTTTCTTCTCAGATGAGTCCTCCTTATCCCTATGTTACAAGATCATTTTTGTTATTATGGCTCTAAAACCTAACTTTTTATTTTCTGTTACGCAAATATGTCTTTGATGATAAGAGCATATATGATAAGGCTATATAAAGAAAGCAATGCACCTTTGCTCAGGTGTTAGTGAAACAGAATCAGAGAATGGCTGAGGCTGGAAGGGACCCTTGGGGATGGTCTAGTCCAACCTCAAGCTCAAGGCATGGCCAGCTAGAACAGGTTGCTCAGGACCATGTCCAGTTGGGTTTTGAATTTCTCTAGGAATGGAGCCTGACCTCGTGTTGGTCAGGCATGGTTCCCCTTCATAAATCCATGCTGACTACCCCCGCTCACCTTCTTGTCCTTCACATGTTTGGAAATGTTTTCCAGGATTATTTGCTCCATTACTTTGTGAGGGATCAAGGTGATGCTGACTGGTGTGTGGTTCCCTAGATCCTCCTTTTTGCCCTCCTTGAAGATAGGAGTGATAATTGCTTCCTTTCAGTCCTCAGGAACCTCTCCTGACCACCATTACCTTTGACCTTTCAAAGGTTTTTGAGAGTGGCCTCATGGTGACATTGGCCAGCTCCCTTGGCACCCTTGGGAGCATCTCATTGGGGCCCATGGACTTGTGTATGTCCAGTTTGTTTAAACGCTCTCTTACCTGATCCTTCTCTACTGAGGGTAAGTCTTTGTTGCTCCAGACTTTCCCACTAGTCTCGGGGACCTGGGATTCCTGAAGGCTAATCGCAGCAGTAAAGATGGAGGCAAAGAAGGCACTGAGTGCCTCAGCCTCTTCTGTGTCCTTTGTCATCTGGTCTCCTGCCCCATTCAGCAACGGGCCTACGTTTTCCTTAGTCTTCCTTTGGCTGCTGATATACCTGTAGAAGCCCTTCTTGTTGCCCTTCATGTTTCTCACCAGGGTCAACTCCAGGTGGGCTTTGGCTTTCTTATCCCCGTTCCTGCGTGCTCAGACAGTGTCTCTATATTCCTCCTGGGACATCTGTCCCCTCCTCCACCTCTTGTATGCTTCCTTTTTATGTTTGAGTTTAGTCAGGAGCTTCCTGTGCTCTTGACTGAACTCAGACATGTGATCCTGTCGTCCAGAAGGCCGTGCAGGCTTCCTGCCGCCTTTACTTGATTTCCTGCACATTGGGATGGACCATCTGACATCTTTCAGGCTCAAAAAGTCACTGCCAGAATCGCAGATGATTGTAATGAGGAAGCTAAATCATGGAAGCTGAATAGCCTTCATGAGGGACAGAGTACAAATGCAGACAGTGTTTGTCAGAGATGTGTCATCTGAGAGACAGAGACAGGGGGAAGCAAGATGTCAAATAAGTAAGCAGAAAGAATGAGAAGATAAGAAATGAAATTACTTCTTCAGGGCCTTTTGCAATAACTAAGAAAGGAAGGCGTAATGTTGGATGGCAACATTTTGGAGCTGTGAGGATTATGCAAGCAGGAGTATATCAAAGAGATGTTTGATTCTATCATCAGGCAGTTTCTCTCCTAATGTGAGCAACCTGCAGGACCCTATGACGTCTTTCCTAATCTCTGAGGCTAGAAAAAGGTAACGCTTGTCTGTCCAAATAAACAAAAGTCTCCAAGTATCGCTGACCATAATGCTTTCTGTGACTCTGAAAGTACGAATGTGCCTTGAACCTTGAATGTCTTTTGTTCATTGTGCTGTTCATCCATGACTATAGCGTTAGCTCTTTTCATCCGTTTTGTGAGTCAAATACTCAAATTTCCATTATAAGTTGTAGCCAACGTATTTCTCAACCACATATCCACGTACTGTGGTAGTTATCAAATGGAAAAGCTGTTGAGTTAAAAGTTTGCATGCACATCTCCATTACCTGCATCCACAGAGAACAACGACAATGCATGCATAAATGGGCTGATAGTTGCCTTAAGAAGCTACTTATTTGAAAATTATATCATATTAATACATTATTTTAAATGACAACCATCTAGATAGGAAACGAGAAGAGATAGCATCTATTTCTCTTACAACATTTAGTTCTGAATGATGAATTTCTGTTTTTGCTTGAGGGGGAAAAAAAAACTTCTTTAGAGTCTAATAATGCATACTTTTTTTTTTGGTTTGTATTGTTATGCAATGTAAGGAAAGGAGGAGCATTGCCTCACTAAAACCATCCTTTTATTTGCGATCTCCAGATTTTGAGTCACTTACTGACAATGAGAACTGCTCTTCCCTTTGTTGCTCCTTAGTAATGGTTCTGTACTTGTTTTTCATGGTTTCTTTTTAGATATTGATGAATGTGAACGCAACCCTCTGCTATGCAGAGGTGGCACATGTGTGAACACAGAAGGTAGTTTTCAGTGTGACTGTCCTTCGGGACATGAGCTGTCACCGTCACGTGAGGAATGCGTAGGTGAGTTTCAAGTAAGAATAGCAGTTTTCAGCTTTCTAAGAACAGCAGTCATTTGTGCTGTGGAAACTTCTTGTCACTGGCAAGAATGACTCCTCAGGAATATCTGACAGAAATTAGTGCTCCCCCTTTATGAGCATTCCTCCAAATTAAAAGCTTATAACAGATCCTGGAAAATCTTCAGTGCCCTCAGTACTGTTGACTTCAAAGAGGAGTATTTTATCAGGGCTCTTGGGGGTTGTTAAGCAGCTCAAAGGACTATACCACTCATGTTGGCAGCTTTCAATTAAAATATGTAAAAGCACAAAGTGAATGGTGTTACTGCAGGCACAAAAAAGTCGTTTTGTCTCTTAGTGTAGGGCGGCTCCCTTTTTTGCACATGCTTCACTGAAGTGATTAACAAAAAGTAAAAAGCAGATCACCTCTTGTTTTTGTGCTTGGTGCTTATTCACTGTAAGAGCGAGTTTAAAACAGTGGACTGTAGTTACATGAACTATTTCTGAGAGGGACTATGAAGTTAATGTCCACAGACAAGAAACTCAGAAAATAAAGCTATCGTCACTGGCCTAAATGTGCTATTCAGATGTCCATACCTTGACTGAACGTGCTAAGAACAAGAAATTGAAACCACGTGAAAGCCACTGGTTTAAATATTATCACTCACCGTCATTTCCTAGAGTCTGCCTTCTGAATTATAAGAAATTGATATGAATGATTCTTTTCCAGATGTAAATGAATGCTCATTAAGTGATAGTCTCTGCAGAAACGGCAAGTGTGTGAACATGATTGGAACGTACCAGTGTTCCTGTAACTCTGGATACCAGGCCACTCCAGACAGACAAGGCTGCATCGGCAAGTGTTGTATACCTTCACCTGTGTGGTTTTATTTCAACCTGTATTTTTTCATCTATCCTTGTTTTCATTTCATACTTTCCTTCTGAAACAAAGCAGAGCTCTCTTCTGCTATGAGGCATTTCATGAACTGTCAGGGATCCCTCTTTAAAAGTATGGAGAAGGAGTGAAAAGATTATTGTTCTACTGAGCTCTGCAGAACGCTTTGACAAAAAATACTCTTACGATACTACTTCATTAAAATCAAGAGCTTGAGCTAACATGCAGAAAATATTGCTCAATTTCTTGATCAAAGCAATGAAGAGCCCCATGTATTGTTAAGTGGTTTTTTCACTTTTTCTCCTTACTGCATACGTTTCTAAAATCCTAGACTAACTTAGACTAAGTTAGGACAGTTGCCAGCACATTGACAATGAGAAGAGAGGGCGTGGGCCGTTGCTTATTTGTTGGTTTTGTTTGTTTTTTGCAAAACTGTGAATCTCTACTACCTTTCAAGATTTCACAAAGCCTTAATTTCTCAAGGGCTTTTCCTTTCCATATGTTGTCTTTTACTTTTCTACTTCTTTTACATTACTAGTAATACATACATAGCAACAAAACAACTAAAAGGTAGCCACTTGAAATAGGGAAGGCTGAGCAAAGTGTAAATCAGAGACTGTAGAATGCGAATAAAAATTCAAAATCACATCACTGATAAACTGGTTCATCTGCTACGTAAAATGACAAGAGAAGGTGATTTTCCTTATAGAAGCAGAATTGCTAAATAACCTAGTACTGATGTTATTTTCCAGATATTGATGAGTGTATGATAATGAATGGAGGCTGCGACACCCACTGCACTAACTCAGAAGGCAGCTATGAATGTAGCTGCAGTGATGGCTATGCTCTAATGCCAGATGTCAGGACGTGCGCAGGTAGGTTTTAATATCTTTGTGAGATTTCATTAAAAAATAAAAGTTTCAGAATTCGTCTTTCCGCTAATGTGAATATGGTACTCTTTAACCAATTCTTTCCAGTGTAACAGCGTTATTATTTGCTTTTATTCCAGATATTGATGAATGTGAAAACAATCCAGATATCTGTGATGGTGGACAGTGTACTAATATTCCGGGGGAGTATCGCTGTCTCTGTTACGATGGATTTATGGCTTCTATGGACATGAAAACTTGTGTTGGTAAGTAGCTGCATGTACCAAATCTAGTTCAGCTCTAAAAACTGTGCAGGGAATGGTTTAGGATTTTATGCTGAAACCCTGAAAGCAGTGTATATAAATTACAGAAAACAAAAGATCTGTAGCCTTTTCTTGCCTATCAGTATAGATGTTAGGAAGGATCCATAAGGATGTTAAGGACTCATCCATAAAGATGAGCCAAGTCATGGAATTCCAAAAATAGAAGTGGTTTAATCATAACTGTGTAATTCCTATGCAGCATCACTACTGAAAAGAGATTATTTGGTTGCCTCAGCAGTTTTTTCTGTCTGTTGTAAATTTTTTAGTGTATTCCCTCACCTACCGAAACTCATCAGGAGTGATTATAAAGGAAATTAAAATGAAAAGTATTTCCTCAACGTTAACCTGATCGGTGTGGTTTATCTTGGTGTTTATATGAAGTCATTACCTTTTACATTTTATACAAAGTTTCATATATTTTATATTTTAAGGTTAATGAAATCATTTTATACATTTTGAACATCTGTCAAACAAACCTTTCATTACTCATTTTACACACGCGCATACGTGCACACACAGACACACACGCTCTGAGGGGAAACTAGTTAAAGGAAATGCTGAGCAAAGCTGTCCTTTCCTCCACAGAGTTGAATCTGAGATTTTCTTTTCACTTTCACTTTTAAGTCATTCCAGGTTCTTGTTTTCAGTTTGGGCTCTTGCTCCATGTTTACCTAACCAACTTGAAAGTTAGAACTGACCTTTTCAATGAGTTTTTCACGTTAGCCATAAAATCGCTATAGCTATAAAATGAGATGAACTATTTTCATTTCATACCCAACTGCGTTTAATTGTTCTTCTCTTAGAAAATAAAAACTAAAATCTAAAGTTAGAATCTGCAGTGAGGAAGTGTGAATTTCCACCATATATGTAATTGTTTTTCTTGCTAACAGCATTATGATTTATCAAAAAGCCTTTGGGATTCATTACGGTTTCTTACTGGAACTAAGCTTGCATTTTTTCTGTAGAAATATTTGCAATATTTTGCATTTATTTGATAGCATGCGAAATTAGATGCTCTTTGCTATTTAACTAGTGTGAAATTTGAGCTTTTTGATTAAAGTCAAAACATTGACATAGGTATAACTGATGATAAGACCGTACCTTAAGGACCGGTTTTTAATCAGATCTGTAAATATAATCCATTTAGCTCTCATCAAAGTACGTAAGTGGTGGAATCATGTTAAAGCCATGTAATATAATTGCAAGCCTGTACTGAGGATTCAACATGCAGTATAAGTATCTAAAACACAGCTTAGGTACAAACGATGTTATCTTGCTTTAGGAGAGGCTTTCTTCCTAATGGAAAGTTTCCATCATATGTGGAATACTAAGGGAAACTGGGAAGAACAGGGAGCTATCGACAGCAAACTTATCTCACTCTTGAAGCTTCGCTCTGCATCAAAGCAGCAAGTGCTGAACAGTCACACCAGTCACACTGTTGAGGTGTCTGGGAAGGCAGTATGGCTTAAGAGCACTTCTACAGCCTGTTTTTCATTGTCGCTTTTTTTTTTTCTTTTTTTTTTGCTTTATGTTCGTAGAACGACTTTTCTGGTTGTGGCTTACGACTTATTATTTCTGCAAGAGTCGTCTTTTTTTCCCCTTGCAGCCTGATTTCTCCTTCTGCTGTTGCGCTTGTGGTGGCTTTCTGTCTTTGCATGTGCCAGAGAGAGCTCCAGGTTTTGGAGGGTTTCTTCATAAGGGCATACTCTTACACATCTGCTCTTCCCCTCTTTCCCAAATTGGCTTTCAGCAGCACAATTAGGACAACAGGTTCTTGACCTTTCCTTTCATTCACCTCAGCTTTGAGAGACAGACTGTGAGCATTTTGACTTTTTCCCCCCTCTTGAAATTTCTTTCACCTCCTTTCACAGTCAAAGGGGTTTTGTTGTTATTGGTTTTTGTTTGTTTGTTTTGTTTTCTTTTGTTTTTGACAGCAAGGAATTACAATACACTTGGGAACATTAATAACGATCATCTAGCTACTGATTTTTCAAAGGCAGAGCAGAGTGATAGGTACAGGTCTGGGCTAAAGAGCTGCCTTGTAGTCAATAGACAAGCACTCTCAGAAACGTAAATGTAAGCATCATAGCTACTCCCAAAATATGATTTTTTCACTCTGATAAGAGAAAGGAGTTGGAAGTTTCTCAGTTGTGTTGAGAGTCCTGGGCCTGACTGCTTTGTAGGTCAGATTTTTCCGGTGAGGTTCTGGAAGAAGCAGGTCAATCCTTATGTTCCAGGGGAGTCTCAGCAGAGCAGAACTACAGGGGTAAGTCTGCAGCTCCCTGGAAGGGGAGGAGATTTAGAGCGCGGAAGCTTTCGTGTGCCTCCTGCTGTTACAACTGAATATATTAGGAATTTGGAGATTGTGATGTGAGTGTTTAGAAAACTGAAAAATCAGGCCAGTTTTGAATTGTGAAATTAAATTTTACTAAATTCATTCATTAATAACATACTAATGGTCAGTTCTTACACAATATTGATCGTTATCAGCACATAAACAAAACTCCTAGTCTTTAATAATTACATTCTAAGTTAGCTATGAGCATACAGTACCATGGAGATGATGCCGTGTAGTCAGCACTGATGTCTGCAGGCTTTGATGGTTCTTAGCTGCAAAGATCAAGGAGATCAAGCTTGAGAGCTCACTGATGAGAAAGTTAGAACTGAGGTGTGGCTGTCTTCTTTCTTCTCTGTTTTTTCTCACTTATGTTTTTATGCTATTGCCCCTCCTCCCAAAAAGAGTGGTCTCCTGTGCTCCGCATATGGCTTGTCTCGTTTTCTTGTCTTGCCAGTCATTCTGCAAGCGTATTCGGGAGGATTTCCTACCTATTTGCAGTCCCTGTGCTTACCTTGTCCTTACTCCAACAGGTTTTGTTATTTGGATGCCTCCTACCTGCGGCTATACTCTTCATTCTTTGCACTTTCGACGGCTGCGTTGCTCACTCCCTTATGCAGTATTGTGCCTAGCCATGGCATCACAGTGTTACAGAATACTGATGTTCTGTTGTTAGTTATGCTATTTTAGTATATATTTTATTGGGGTTTAAGGTACACTAATTATCTCCTGCTTACGCTTCTAACTTATAGGTGTCACAAGCCACATTACTAGATACATGCCGTTTTACCTCACTCAAACAACTGCAAATACTAGAAATGCCTTTTTGTCCACAGCACAGCAACTCTCTTCATTGCCATAGCATGATATTATTATGTAATATAATTTTGAGGGCTGTATGAAAATATCGGATAACGTATTTGAAAAGTTCTTGGGCCGTGTGGCCCCACTGTAATATGACTCAGAACATATTCGTATAGTATTGCTCAGTTAGTTGCTTGACAGTTGCCCGATTTTAATCTATTCTTCTACCACCTTCATTGTTACACAAGATTCATTGTCTTTTATATATTGAATTCTAATAAAAAACTGCTTTACTTTACATATTTTTATTCTTTTGTGTAACTGTCTAATTTCATTCAGCGGTAGCAAGCACATGCATGTGTCATTAATTTTTAACAGTGAACAGATTGTGCAAACTGAAGCCTGTTGATATTTTGAGTACAGAAAAAGTAATCGGTTTACTGAATACCTGTTTCTTTGGAAGAAAATTGTAGCTATTATGATGGAAAGTTTATTTTTAAAAAAGCCATAGAGTGATTCTTCTAGTAAATAATTGACTTTATCGTCTAATAATTAGCATTTCAATCTAATTAGAAAATATTGACGTGATTGGACTGTAGATTCATCCTTACTCGTTTTTCTTTTATTTGAAAGAATACAGAATGGAATGGCTGGAACGTATTGCTATGAACAGTAATAAATGCCATGTGTCAGGAGGGTGGAGGATGCTTCTGATGTTTTCACCTGAGTAAAGTTATTCCAAAAAGACCAAGCATGTTGTTAATTGACAGTAACGTTCAGCTAACTATGAAATTATGTGTGCTTACAGATGTGAATGAATGTGATTTGAATTCCAACATCTGTATGTTTGGCGAGTGTGAAAACACTAAAGGCTCCTTCATTTGTCACTGTCAGCTAGGATATTCAGTCAAGAAAGGAACCACTGGATGCACAGGTAAAGCATTTTTCCAGCATATATGTCATACCTTGCACATATCTACACTGACTGTCTAGTAAAATATATGCAGAGGTGTTCACAGACAAATGAGAGATTGTTATTTGTGCATATTAGTATATATAATAATTTGACTATATTACATACGTCTGCTGGCATGTATTCAGGAGTTTGGAAAGGTATGCTCCTTGACCAGTGTCAACGTGACATTAGAGGTCCTTTATGTAATTGTAATTTTACAGGCAAAGCTTTTATCAGTATAGAACAGGGGAATCCCTGTGGTACCAAATGCAGTTTGAGTGGGTATAGCTGCATTTGAATTAGAAATATTTTATCAGTACTCCTGTACTGTTTTAAAAAAAAAACACCAACATTTCCCATGCACATTTTAAGTATGAATACAATCAAGTCAATGTAACGCAGCAAGAACTCGTCTATGAACTACAGCTGCAGGAATTGACCTATAGTGTAACAAAAGGATAAAAGGAAAAAAAGGTAGAAGAATGAGAAAGAAAAAGATGATGGAAGATGATGGAAGATGTGCCTGCATACACAAGGTCTCACCACATTTTTAGATATATCAAGATCAGCCTATATTAATGCGTCTGAAAGCTTTAATTTCACACTAAGAAGCAGTTGTAGTAAAGCAAACTAATTTTGGCATGTTCACAAAGAACAAAAAGGAAAATATAATTCTCACTATTTTTTGTTAGCTGATAATGGAAAGTAACTTGCTTTAAACAGTTATAGTCTTGTAATTTGTCTTTTAAATGGACGTAAAACTCTGCAGTGAAAATAAGCGACATGTCAGAGGAACCCCAGTCGTAAAATTCCAGTGATCCTATGTATTGGTATTGAGCTTTACTAATCAATTTATTTTGTGATTGTAGATGTGGATGAGTGTGAAATCGGTGCTCACAACTGTGACATGCATGCCTCGTGTGTCAATGTACCAGGAAGTTTCAAATGTAGTTGCAGAGAGGGATGGGTTGGAAATGGCATTAAATGTATTGGTAAGTGTGTACGAAATGAAGCTTTTCTCTTTTTTTTTTTTTAGTCCAAAGCATGCTATGTGACCACGCGATTACTCCATTAGAAACAAAGTAGTGTTCTTCTACTTACCGCGCTCTGTTGATAAGAGGGGTAAATAAGATCCTTATATTATAAGCGATTTGTTTTTTTTCAAAGAAAGAATTGGTTTTGTCTCGGAGGCATGTCTGTCTTACAGAATTAAATCTTACTGAATTAAATGCATATTTTACGAAGTATATATACAACTGCTAGAATGTGCAAAATACAAAGTTCAGTTAAAAATAAAATAGATTTTGTTTTGTGATTTACTGCCAGTAAGTTACTACTTCTGTTATTTAATACTGTTTTTGTAAACATCTTGTAGTATGTGTAGTCAGTATGCCCTAATAAAAAGCAGACTGGACTTCAGGTATGGGAAACCTGATTCTGCTTTCAGTGAGCTGCTAGTCATATCACATCTCCTTGCCTGTGTTTTTTTGTTTTGTTTTGTTTTAAGTTCGGTGGTGTATAAAAGAGATGGTAATATTTACCTTCTTTGAGGAACATTTTGGGATCTATGGAAGAAGTTTCACATAAGAATAAGGCTTTATTGGTATAATATATAAATGATAAAGTACTGTGTTACGGGATTTTACTGTAGGCCAGATTTCCTAAGATTTTTAAGCCATTTTTGAGGAAAAAATAAGGAAAGGCTCCATGGTCTTTATTATTATTATTATTTTATTAAAGGGATAGGAGATTCTACTAAACAAATAAAAGGACCCACTTCAAGGAGAAAAATCTAAAAGTTGTTTCTAGCAGAATCTTCATAGTTAGACTAGTTTCTGGATATAGTATGTTAATTCAGAAGACCTCTTCACAAGTGGGTGTGGGTTTACTAGTCAAAGGGTAAAAGAAACCATAAGCTAACCCATAGCACAAGCTAGGGTGCCAAGTGGTCCTGAGTCAGGTGCTGTACACCTGCAAGGCTGCTTCCATCAGATGAAGCTGCGGTTGCCCTTTAGGGGCAGAAGAATCTCTTTTTTTGATCCAAATTGGCATCCGTTCAAGTTGATGAGAAAGCTTACACTGACTTTCACAGAATTAGGGTTGGGCGGCTTGTAAATGATTCTGTTAGTTGATAAGACTCACCCAAAGGTTTGACAGGTTTTCACCCCACCGTATTTTCTTTGTTTTATTTTTAACTCCTTTTGATTCCAAGTTCTTTAACAAGAGATTAACATTCAAGTAACGATATCAGAATTTACTGTAACGCGTCAGCTGAATGCCGTGTGTTGTTTGGAAGTATTTTCTCCAAGCCCATACCACATGGAAGAAACTTTAAAGGAAGAAATTGGATATGAACCTCTGTATAGTAACCAAGTATCTTTTAATGCGAAGTTAATGCATCTGTGGAGAAATAAATCGCCTTTGCATTTTGGTCTTTTAGCTTGACAGTTCATTGTAAGCAAAGTGCATTAACTGCTCTGTTACAGTTTGCGTTCTTTTGCCCCAATGTACAGATCTTGACGAATGCTCCAATGGGACTCACCAGTGCAGCGTGAACGCTCAGTGTGTGAACACCCCGGGGTCATACCGCTGCACCTGTGCCGAGGGTTTCACAGGAGATGGATTTACTTGTTCTGGTAAGAAGTTTCTGTAAAACCTGATTTGTTGCTGATTGTTTCTGTTGTTTGAGAGCTTTGCAAAATTAGATCCAACTCCAGCGTGCAAGAGAGAAATGGTAAGAGTACCTTTCAGGATGAGGATTCTTCCCATATGCTGCGGAAATACTAATGAAGGCACTGACTCTTCTTTTCATTTGTATGCCAAGTTGGCCGTCACTGGGCCGTTAAGTTGGATAACGCTCCTGTCTGCTCCTTCCTCTTCCTCCTCTTCCCCACAACCAGCCAGTGAATATGCTGCTTTCAGCAGCAGATTCTCTAGCCAAGAACACAAAAGCTCCAGCTCTCTGTCCTCTACAACTCCTGTTCTGTAGACAGGGTCTGGTTTTGGCAGGGAAGTCAGCATCTATTTTCCTCGCACTATGCTAAGTTAGAACAGGTTTTAATCATTAACATAGGATTTAAAAATATATATACAATTGAAAAATATCGCCCATTATCTCTGCACTTAAATTTGGTGGTATCTGTTCACTATTTAAGAACGAATTTCGTTTAGCGCACAGCAAGTGATTCAAAATAACCAGAAGTGTAAAGGCTTATGCCAGTGTACAAAAGACATTAATGGCTATGCCCTGAGTTACTATGTTTTTATCACTTAGGGAGCAGAGGTGCAACAATGTCTCTGCTCTTGAGTTCTAACCTGACCTGTAATGTGGTCAATTTGAAGATTTGGAGGGTGCATGCTAATGATATCAGAATACTTAGAAAGTAATTTCAATGCACTTGTTGGCTAACTAGCAAATTTTAGGTCAAAATTAATTTACATCTCGGATGGAGTCTTCTCTCTGATAAATATGGTCATTTTTTTACTGCACAAGTAGAATCTTCAAAAATTGTTTGCTTATATATTTTAAATTTGGTGGTTAATAAACAAGAACTTTCATCCCTGCTATTAACACACTAAGTTTTCAGATTGCCTTCTTTAAAAGAGTTAGACTGGATAGTAGGTATTGAGTAATGAAATGAAGAAAGTATAATGAAGAAAGTATATTGAGTACTTTTTTTTGAATATTCTTTTTTGGACTTTCGGAAGTATATCTGACACAATTATGAGTATTCATGATGACTGCAATGTAGTGTCCCTTCCCTGTTCATTCTGCTTTTCATAGCTTTCAGTAGCCTTAGAAAACTGTAAAGAAGCCATGCCATTTTAAAGGACTTATGTTCAGACAGAGGATTGCAAAAAAAAAACACGAGATAAAAAAAAAAAAAATCTCTTTAGGGCTATCTAGAAGAAGCCCCAGCAGCATGCACATAGTAGTTGTGCGCCTAATGTTTATAAGACTCACAAACAATATTGCCCAAAATACACATGGAAATCATTTTGGACATATGGTTCACTTTAGAAAATTTGCCTTTTGAATGTGTTTTATGTCAAAGTTGTGTAACAATATGTGCCATAAACAAAGTTTTCACCTCGTAACCAAAGCATTCAAACTTATTTAGCAAAGCTAGTATTAGCAAATCTGAAAATCTGGCATTGATTCAAAAATTTTAAAATCTATTAGTGGGGAAAAAAAGGAGTCTTGACAGGGTCAAAAGTAATTTTGGAAATGGCATTATATTCATTTTTCTGCATTCTTTCAATTTACTCCATCTTCATGTGTATGGTCAGTAGTGTATTTTGTTTTGTATCAACAGTACTTAGCAGTAGTATTGATTTGAATGGCAGGATAAAAATGATTATATTTTGCTAGTAAAACATGTAGCGCTGAAAAAATTTCTGTCTCTCATAGATGTTGATGAGTGTGCAGAAAACGTTAATCTATGTGAAAATGGACAGTGTTTGAATGTCCCTGGTGCGTACCGTTGCGAGTGTGAGATGGGATTCACTCCAGCCTCGGACAGCAAATCTTGTCAAGGTAAGTCACCAGTACTTCAAGCTCCTTTTCTGAGTTTGGATTGGCTGCTGTGAAGGAAACCACAAGAAGTGTTGGAAGGACGTCAACCTGGAAGCAGAATACTCAGCACATGCTTCACATATAAAAGTAATTTTTTCAAGCAAGGATTATTTTGCAGTGTGAATTATGTTGAAGGTAGCTTTCATCTCTTTATGAAGTTTTCCTGGCCTTGGTCCAAAAATCCCAGAGTAGAGGTTTGGCTCAGTAATTTTGTTTTTTTAACCATTTCTCTTATTTTTGTCACTAGTGAATAGTATGTGGAAAATACTGTGCTCATCACTATTTTATTTAATGTGATTGCATAGGAAATATAAACTGCATCGAATGACTTCATTTTTAAATGAATATTTTCAGAAAATTGCATGTAGGCAAATCACTACTGTATTTAATGAGTTTGCAACACTCCTTAAAAAGTATACTTGAGCTTTTTTATCGCCATCCTTTCTCTCTCTGTGTTGTACTGGATCGTCTGAAGCAGAGCAGGAATGATGCTCTTTCTAGTCCAATTCAGCTTCTGTTCCCTGTTATGTTGTTATTGTCTCTTTTCGTTTGTCTGTTTAATATAAGACAAGTGCATTTTAAACTAAGTCTTTTTAACCGATGCTGCAGAGCTTTTTAGTTTATTTCGTCCTCAGTGATGGAAACCTCATAACCTCTTACGAAATTTAAATTCTTGATGAGACATTAAGAACGGATTCCAAAATGTACTCTCTTAAATTCAGATCGTAACTTGGCGCGTTCGAACAAACATGCATGTATGTGTATGAATCAGCTTTCTAAGAGTACCGTAGCTTGCAGAAGCTTCTGAAAAATCATCTGTGCAAGTCTCCTGGTCAGATCTATTACAGTTATCAAGTGTTGTTAGTTGTCTGATTTAGTGAATTTCTCAGTGCAGCTCATTTAGCCATTGTATAATCATGCCAATAAAGAAAAATCCCCCCAGATGTATCGGTCAGTCAGTATGCTGAAAAACAAAAAAATCTAATTTTTTAGGAAGCAGTGAACCAACATTCACTTTTTCTGTTGGTCCATAATGATGCTCTAAAAAAAAAAATTGGAGAATTTGGGAGAAAGTCTTGGTATGTTGCTGTGACTTCAACAGAAATAGGAAGCATTCTGTAGATTTAATTATGCTGTAGGAAAACTAGAAGACTTGGGTACTGAATACCAACAGTACTCCCCTCCTCCCCAAGTGTTACCAATTCTTGTATGTTCCTATAAAGAAGCATTATATCACTGCTCCAGCTTTGGTTAGGGCAAGCAAGCCAAGCTCACAATAGATGTTGCATTACTCTAAATCATTCTAATATCCCTTTTTTACACCTGTTCCAATTTTAGTTCATCATTTTGGAACAGAGAACTGCACACGGTATTCCAAATGAAGTTTTATCTGTGCTTTGTAAAACAGCCCTAATTCTTTCCTGTCTCTTCTAAAAGTAGTGCACTGATGCATGCTAAAATTGCATTGGTCTTTTGCACAGCTGCTTTGTTTTGGCAACTTGCAGGTCTTGCAGTCAGACAGTACCTCCAGACTTTTTCCCTCTTACATTACTTACCTTCAGCTTGAAGTCATTTCTAGTTTGTCTCTGAGTGCCTGAATTTTCACTCTGTCCTGTTATGTTTAACTCCCCTTCTGGCACTGTAGCTGAAATGTCATTAATTTTTTTGTATTATTTGGTCACCCTCTGTCAGTATCTTTCAATTGTATGCCATCTTACATTTTCGTAAGCATACAGCCAGTCCTTTACATGCATTTTAGCCCAGTGATACGAAACTACGTATGAATGTTGCACTATTGTGTTTTTGTACTGGGATACTTTTTGCTGAGCAGCCACTGCTGTTAATGTAAACAAAAGATGTATGTAAACGTAGCGCTGATTTACTCTTATTTGCCCATACTATATTCAAGTTGTTTTAACGTAGGCTTGATAAATCACAAGTAATTCTTATCCCCTCTATTCCCTTCGGCTATATTCCCTTTCCAAGGACATACAAGTAACTGGGAACACCTAGTCGATCTCCTCCTCGTTGATATACTTCTTCTCCCTGAGAATAGTATTTTAAAAAACTTACATGCCTTTACTAATAAACATGGCAAACTGACTGATCCTTTTGTTACATTTCATTCTGCTTAATGCACTTTTTGAAAGGGGCTTGCTGGCTTTTTGATTTAGCTTTCATTTGGAGTCCTGAAAATTCAGTTTTCCTATTGTTACTTTGCATAGTAAATGCAAATTATGAAAGATTTATTGTATATCATGATTATTCACATCAGGTAGAACAGGAATATGTAACGAGTAGCGTTGAGGAGAATGCCTCACAAATCCCTAACTTCAGCTTTCTAAACAAAAAACGGTGATTACTCACAGATTTTACATCTGATGGAGTTTTCTTGGAGTTACGCGTGTCTTTATTTGCACTTGGCGATACAACACACTGTTATAATACTATTATGGTAACGATATGCAACTTGCTGTTCTGGATATATTCCTTCAGATATCGATGAATGCTCCTTCCAGAATATATGTGTATTTGGTACCTGCAATAACCTACCAGGAATGTTTCATTGTATCTGTGATGATGGCTATGAACTAGATAGAACCGGAGGAAACTGTACAGGTATGTTTCTTCTATTGAGAAATACGTCAAGACTTGAATATTCTTTTTAATCGTACCAAGCTAACTGAAAAATGAGTTCATAAAATGTGCATTTTGTTCTCTTACAGCATTGTGTACTGTGTATTCTTTCTCCACTAAACAAGCAAGGTTTATAATTGCATGGTTTGGAATAAAGTAAAGAAAGGAATAAAAATAACGATTGCTTAGATATGCAGCTGTATAAAAGTCATTCCTAAACGGTTGATAAATTGTTAGTGGTTCTTTCCTTCAATTTCAGCTAGAAATAACTTGCATTTGAAATGTTCTTGCACATTTTGTTTTAAAAAGTAAAACGATTCCTATTTTCTGTCCCGTGAACAAATTTACAAATGTAGCCTTCCTCTTCTAGATATCGATGAATGTGCTGATCCCATTAACTGCGTTAATGGGCTCTGTGTAAATACTCCTGGGAGGTATGAATGTAATTGCCCTCCAGATTTCCAACTAAATCCCACTGGAGTGGGTTGTGTGGGTAAGTGAAAGCTACCTGAAGTATTACGATAGACATTGCATGAAGAAACCTGTGGGATGGATACTAGATGTATTAGACATGAATAATTTGGCCTCTTTTCAAAGCCGAGGGGACTGTATTGATGCAAATGAGGATAACAGGATTCAAGAATTATATTTCCACACGCTGCATATGCTGTTGTATAGTCTTCTAGAGATGGGTTTAGTTATTTTAACTGCTTAATGATGTTTATAGTTTCTTTAAAATTCATCTTTTTTTTTTTATTTGCCCAAAAACGTATTATTTGTGTTACTGGTTCTGTTCTCCTGAGAGTCAACAATTCTCATTTTAATAATTGAATTATTAAATCCCAGATTGCCGTGGGATTGATTTATGCTTTTTTGGAGGTAGATGGTCCAGTGTTTGGTTCACTGTTTAGCTTAAATCTAAACTTGAATTAAAACTGCTTATGGCAGCTGTTTGGCTGGGAGCAAGCTGCGAAAGATGCATTTCGCTGTAGTTTATGTAATTCCCTCTGGCTTACGCAGGCTTAAAGTGAATTTTCTTTACTTTTTTTTCCCTTGCCGCATGAGATAGAAGGATTGTCATGTGATTACAGTATATAGTAGCAGTCAGTCTGTCTTGGGGGAGGGAGGGTAGAGAAGAGGGGCTATGACTCAGCTGTAACGCTTTGTGTGTGTGACCCTTTGTGTGTGACTTTTTACTTGGAAAACAGCCTTTTTATTTTATTGTCTTAGAAGACTTAGACTCTTCTAAGTTTGTACTTAGATCTTCATCCATTTTCTAAATGTGTACTATATTAATATAGCGTGATGGCAAATAAATACATTCTAAACAAAGCATTTGAGAAAAAAAATTCCTTCAGAACAGATTTTACTGTCCATCTTTTCTGTATTTCTCTGTTTTCTGTCTATGTATGTTCTCTGTTGCTTTTGTGGCTGCTAGCAGCAGGTCCCTTTGAGACTTTCAGATGTCCACAGTCTTGACCAATTTATTCTAAAATTTTAAGCTGAAATTTTTAAAGATGAAGAGAAGTTATGTCATCTGTTCCTGTTGAACTGGAAATCTGTGTTTCTATCTCCCATAGAGTCTTCCGAAAATGCCTGCCTCAGTAACTTTCTCCTACAGTTGCAGTCTCACTTAAGCATTTAGCTTTGCCTCAACTGAAGACTCAGTTGAAGCAGTGAAATCCTGTCTCTTGGGCTCCTCCGCTTCTGCAGCATGTAACTACTCAGATCCTGTTTTTTTTTTTTTTTCCTGTCACCAGATGCTGTGTCAGCTCAGTCCTGCAAGCCCTGAACCATGACCAAGGTTTTAAGTTAGCTTGAAAGAAGCTTATGAGAATGCATTTCCCTACTGCTAGCTGACTTCTGTGTTGCTAAATAATGAGGGTTCGAGTTGGAACTCTACTTTGGGACCAGCTGTCCTAAAGCCGTTTTGGGCAGGGTCCCAGGTTTCCTCAAGGAAGCACTCCACAGGTGGAGGGAAACCCCCTCAAGGGTAAATCTAGCAACTGTAGAATCCCAAACGACAGAGCGAGCTCCCTGTCCAAAGAAAAAATGTTAGTAAGAAAGAGTCAAACTAATAAGAGCAGTATTTGACCTTTAATAAGAAGGTCAAAACTTCTTTGACCTTTCTGCATTTCTCTCCAGAGGAAACGCTACAAAGGCTCTGTCTCCTCTACAAAAAGACTGTTTTGCTTTTTCCGTGTGTAAGAAACATTTTCAGTTCCTCAGTGTAGGGCATGACTGGATGTACAGAATAAAGAAGCTCCCGAGACTCACCCTGCCGAAGAAACACTGCTTCTCCTTTGTTTCAGACGACTGCAGAACTGGAATCATCTGTCAGTCCGCTGGAGGAGCTGCAAGCCTATTAAGGAAATTTTTCCTCTCTCTGCAGCCTGATTCTATAATGAAATACAAAACACACCCAATGAACATTCTTCTTTTTTCTTAACAAGGGCACGCAAAGCCTCTGCTTCCTATGAAATATCATCGGAGCGATACAGCCGAGTGTGTACCTCGACTCCAAGCAAAGCAAATTTGCACGAAAGCTAAGAAAACTCATACCACCAAGGGTTCCTCCCACGCTCTGTATCGTTACTGTAGATGTACTTTTAGAGCTGGCTAGGGTGATGCTGTGTAAATGTAATGTTAGTGGAACTCGTTTCTACGCCCGTGAACACAGGGGGAACATGGTAAAACCTTACGCAATTTTCCCTGTAAGCCTGTAGTCACTTGGAAGGGAAAACACAGAGGCTAGTAGACCTCACTAAGAGAAAGGAAAGTTTCTTGCTTCTGGAATGCACAAGTTGTACTGAAAAAACGTTCCAGAAACAACTTCTCAGAGGACAGCAGCTTCTGGTTCTCTTCAATAGCACTGTCTCTTGCATGCTTGAGCAAACAAGGAGGAGGAATTTAAATTCCAGTTCCTCTCAGAGGTAACAGAAATATTATCCTTGGCAAAGAAGGAACGTGGTGCCTTGTCAAGACAGTTCATGTGAAGAGTAAACTGAAACCTAAAACCTGTTACAGACTCAGTATCAATATTCTGCTAGAGAATTTCGTGCTCTGCCTTCTTTCCAGTGACTATCATCTCCTATTGTTTTTAATGGGCCTGAGGTCTTAGGCTGAAGCCGTCTTCCGAAATGGTCATTGTTTTTCACTTTTCTCAAGGAGAATGAAGCCAAATCTCTTGCTGGCCTCTCTTAAAAAGGCAGATGTCTTGCGCTATCGCAAATGGAGAGGAGCATGCAGCTCCTCTGAGAGCAAGAGGGAGGCGGGTGTTTGCAGAATAACCACGTTTGGGTTGTTTCAGCTGAAGTCCACAATGAGAACAACAGGGCGTGCCCTTTAAGGAAAGGCAGTTTGTGTTACCTTCTTGTAACACTGTATTATTTTTCAGCCTTAACAAATTGTAAAACTTATATTTATTACCAGTAACCTTTCTAAAGAAAAAAGAAAGAGAGAAAATAGTCTGCAAGTCTAGTATACGCTGGTCAGTGATCTCAGGCAAATAAGTATTTGCGCCTTTGCCGCTCAATTCTTAATCGAGTGTTTTAGCTCAGCTCAGTAAGCATTTATGTTGAGATATTGGAATTTGTTGTAGAATATGTGGAGCACAGAATGTCAGGAACATACTACTATTTTGTAATCTCTACTACAGAGCTAATACGCTCTTACAACCGTGCACCCAAACTTGTCGATTGTGCTTAAATTTGAATATATTTAAATTACTTGGGAATTTAGAAGATCTCCTGTTGATTGATTGATGCAGTGTTCAGAACAAAAATTCAGTCCAAAAATTTATTTGAAGTTGTGTTTTTATGCCATACGTGCGTAACTAACCAAGCTGAAGCGGTGGACCTCGAGAACAACCAATTCTTAGTAATCCAGAGTTTTCTCTAAGCTTTTTTTTAATAGAGCTGTCCCAAACCTCAACTTATTTTAAAAGGTCATGTTATATCAAAACCTTTGTAAAGCCCTGACGATTTCAGAAGTATGAAATACCCACTTTTATCATACTCTGTTCATCTCATTCCTTGTAAAATTCTAAGGCTGCAGTGTCTGGTCCTTGCTGCAGGCCGTAAGTTAAAAATGTGGTATTTCTTAGTAAAATATGCATTTGGGAAATCATTCAAGAATTCATTTATAAGTTTCCTAGTGATACCATTAACGGAAATAATTTTGAAGCAAACGTGCAGAAAGATACTTAGGCCTTTAGACAATGAGTGTATCAAATTTTTCTAGAGTGAGTTTCTCCTCTTCTGCAGAGGCATCCTTCAATAGCAAGTTATTTCATAGGCAGGCATGCTCTTTAAAATTACAAAGTTAATGTTGAGGAAATTAGCGTTTCTCTTATTTGAGTGGAATATTATTATAATGATTGACCTCTTATCTTCTCCTTCTTGTATTTATAACTCACGGCTAGTTGTTTTCCATTTATAAAGAATGAAGGGATAATCTGTGCAGCAGAAAAGAAAAATTCCTAGCTTTACTTCTCTTAGTAAATTCCCTGCTCGTTTTACCAAGGCCAGCAGTTGTCTGAATGACTAAGTTACAGTTTGAGTGAACTACCAAATTTTCCTCAAAACTACTGCACATTTAGATCATTTAGATCATTTGTTTCAATACTCCTAATTTTTGGAGAATGTCTTTGAATGTGGAAGGACTCTTCCAGTTACTTGATAGATGAGGCTTCATTCTATAATTCTATAGAAAAATGTTTTTAAAATCCCCAAGGAAGTCATAGCCTAGTCACAAACAGGATGCGGAGAGGAACTACCAACAGAAAACTACAGCAAGGTTTCTGGTATTTTCTGGATTAGAAGATTGGGAAGAGTAAATGTGCTACATTAGATTATGGTGTGACTCCTTCAACCATTTTAAACTGTCCTCTAGCTACTGAGGAGACTGAGGCTACCGCTTCAACATCAGTGCTCTCTCTCAACATCAGTAACCGTCAGTGTGCGTGAGCATTTTCAGCTTGCCAATGACTTTAGAAGAATGACATAATCTTGGTTTCCTGCTTGGAGGTGTGGAACTTGAAAATGAATGCTTGAGGTTCCTTTGTCCAGACTGTTGGGTACAGCTGTGTAATCCTGTGTGTTTTATACGTAGATAATCGTGTTGGCAATTGCTACCTGAAGTATGGCCCACGAGGGGATGGCAGCCTGTCTTGCAATACAGAAATTGGAGTTGGAGTCAGTCGTTCCTCATGCTGCTGCTCTTTGGGAAAGGCGTGGGGAAACCCCTGTGAGACTTGTCCCCCTGTAAACAGCAGTAAGGAAATGTTCTTCTTCCTTTTTTTCCTCCCTTATATAGAAAATACTAACAAGAAATGAAAAAGTATTTGAAATCTTTTACTATATTACTATAAATTGATCATTAAAGAGCCTGATGAATTACTTGACAAGGTTGTGTTCTAGCACAGTTGTTAGAGGGGGATGCAGAGGGTGTGGACTCTGGTCTTCTGTGACTGACTTGGGAGCCTATTCTCACGATTGAAATCACTGGGAACTTTAGTGACGCTGACCAGGCGCATGCACTGTGGGTAACTTGGGCATATCATTGCACTTTGCTTGACTTTATTTTTCTGCCCTGGGGGAGGGGGGAAGGGAAGGAAGGATATTTGCTGCTGGTTTTTTTTTTTTTTTTTTTTTTTAAAGTGCTGATGTGCCTTAGGAGTCTGAGTAGATAGAGTACATGCATCTGTTGGGAATTTTTATTTGTCATTTTCTCTACCATGTTGGTAGTGGAATAAATTAATAGTGCTTAGAACTCGACTCGTGCCTTTAATCTAGAGAACTGCAGTAGTTCACAAAGGAGAGTAGTTAACACATTTGGGTAACTATTTCTCTATCACTCTTAAGCACTTTCAGTAGTGTTCCCCAGTGAGACTTACCAGCTCTATAGATATTTGAAGTTCTTTGAATGAATAATGCAACAGAATTGTTAAGCATGTTATGTTTAATAATGTCATAATAGCATGAACTCCAATTTTAGCACTCATATATTGCAGAAAAAAATTTTATATTAAAAAGCTAATCAAAACCCAAAGTGAAGGATATATAAATGCCTTTATACGGGCACAGTATGAAGAAAGCAGCATTGTCCTTCCCTATGGGAATATCCCTGGTTAAGGTATTCTTTTAAGGAGGGCTCTCAATCTTACCTTTATTTCTGCAGAGGCTAATGCACTTGCTCTATGCACTGTGAATAGGCTAATGAGGGTAGAAAGCCAATGAGCGTACAGAAAAAGAAGCATTAAAAACACAAATGGAATTTTAATTTCTGAAAGTGTGTTTCTGTTATTGGCATTTTATTCTTCACATGACTAATAGTCTCTCTTTTGTTACGTTTTACTTCAGCGGAATATAATACTCTTTGTCCAGGAGGGGAAGGATTCAGACCAAATCCCATCACTATTATTTTAGAAGGTGAGTTCATCCTAAATGACTAAGATGGTTGACAATAAACAAAGTGCTGTCTTTGGAAAAGTCTGCACGGAAAGTAAATTATGAGGAAGTTGTTACATTTACTGCAAAGCAAAACCCCTGTATTAATGTGAATTAAACAACATGATGAAAAGGAGTATTGTAGAAGAACCTTGAGAAAGTCCAGCAATATTTCAGTAGGAAAATAAGCCGTTGCATAGCTTTTCTGTGCCTCCTTGCTTGAATTGGCCTTTGAAATTGGCCCCTGAAGAATAAGTCATTTATGAAAATTACAGCTTATCAGTGGAAGGTTTCAGTTTCAGGAAATATTCATTGGACAAAGAAACTCTGGTTCCAATGAGCATGCAGGAATGAGAAATTAGATGCCAAATTCCTGTAAACAATAATGGAAGTTGAACTCCGTGTGTTCATCGAGCTGAAATGTGCTCCAGAAAAGCTAGCTGAATGCTATAGAATGAACATCTCATCCATGTTTTCATGAACTGCAGTTCAGAGGCAGAAAAATGTATGTGACAGTTGGAAGATACTAGTTGGTAAGATTTCAGGGGAGTGCTTAAAGTCTCTTGTTTCTCTTCATCCTGGAATGCAAATGTGGCTTTTTCTCTGTTTTCAGACATTGATGAATGTCAGGAGTTGCCAGGTCTCTGCCAAGGTGGAAATTGCATCAATACTTTTGGCAGCTTCCAGTGTGAATGTCCAAAAGGCTACTACCTCAGTGAAGAGACAAGAATCTGTGAAGGTTGAATGCCTTAAAACTTTCTTCTCTAACACAGTGCAGTTATTCTGGAAGAACTGCCCTTTTTAGCCTTAAATCCATACAGTGGATATGTGGTTCTCTCTCTCTTACCTAAATCTCTAAAATCATTGATTTTTAGCATTCGTGCTATGATTTAGATAAACCTTGGAATGTTACATTTGAACATACTAATATTTATTTATAGATACTAAATCTCAGGTAGGTATGTTCAGTAAGATAAGGTGGTATTCATGATTTCTGCGTTCTCATTTCAACACCTACCATCGCTTGCTAGTTTCAGGCTTCTGCTATTGTAAGTGAGAGAAGCTGTCTTCTCCATGGCAGTTCAGAGTAGCAGCTTAATTTACACAGTGTGAAGTAAACAGTTAGATGTTAATACTGCATGTAAGTTCTCTTTGCTTTCTCTTTGAGATTTGTCATGAATGTTAGGCCCAAAAAACAGAACCAGCAAATAAGCTAAAGGAGCTTTCGTGATTTTTCTTATTTTAGAATGCCATAAGTCAGCTTCCCATTCTTAGTTAATGTGGGGAGAAAGACATTTGTCTTCTTTCAAAACAGAGCATATGAATTCTGAGACTTTGCTAAGCTTTGCTGAAGAAAATGGGCAAAACTGGGTTTACAGGTAAATTGTTTATAAATGGGAGGGGGAGGGAGGCTCACTTGCCTAGTAACTGGAAAAAGAAGGACCAGGGCTAGAGCAGCAAGGTTATGTAGTTACTGAGCTTCCATATTTCTAAGTAGCGTATTTAAAACATACACATCTCACTTCCCATACGGGAAGCGGAAGTGAATTTTAAAAGGAGTTTTAAAAGGAAAAACAGTCATGTTCTCAGTGGAGCAGAGAACACATTAACAAAACTGAAAAGTGACAGTGACATTCCTGTGGAAAGAGTTCCCTACTGAGACATTTGGGCTCCCATCTTCTCTGAAGCTGGCAGGGCACAGATGCTCCAGTTTCACTGGTACCTTCAGCAACTTTAATTAGGGTGTTTTCTTGCACAGACTGGACTTGATTGGGGCTAATACCACTCATCAGCAGCTATTACAATAGCTACTTAACTCAAATCTGAGCTGTAAATTTGAAGCTATCCTTTAAATGAAACATTTTTGTTATCTTGAGGTAGTTTAATGTATGTATACTTCTCAGAAGTATTTACTAGGGCTTGATCCTCTTGTCATTTTGTTAACTCTAGTGCTTTTGCTTGGTCTATAGATATTGACGAGTGTGTTGCGCATCCTGGTGTCTGTGGTCCTGGGACCTGCTACAATACCTTGGGGAACTACACCTGCATTTGTCCGCCTGAATACATGCAGGTGAACGGTGGACATAACTGCATGGGTATGCAAAATGCCATATTTACTAGATACGTCTGCTTTGGAGATAGACTTTGGGTAGGCTGCTTTGGAGCCAAACTCCGTGCTTACGTTTCCTTTTTTGGCAAGGCTGTTTCCAAAGTCTTTAAAGTGAGTTGTCAGAACACTGGACTTCGCAGCATTGGACCTGCAGCCGTTCACATTCTTGATAAGTTGAAGTTCTTGTGTTGCGTTTTCCTACCTTTAACTCCCAGAGAGCTGTGCCACATAGTCGGGAAGGAGATCCCATTGGCTGACGTGCAGTGTTTAGTGCTCTTGCTCTGTAACAGAACTCAGAAATAGTTTTTCAGTTTCACCGACCATGGCCAAACGCTACAGTTTGCTGGACAGTTTGATCTAGTGAGCATGCACGTTTTGTCTCTGGTTCTTTGGGAATTTTTTTTTTCCCCCATCTGTGTCTTTGAATGAAGTAGGAAAATACATAAATTTCAGACAAATATTTTAGGTAGGTCTAATACAAAGAGAGTAGGTGACTTCAATTGTTACATTATTTTTAAATGCATCCACGCACATGCTCAGGTTGCATTCAGCAGCAGAGTTAATGAACCAGTGTCTAGGTCAGCAGAGGGTTAATATTTACTTAGGTTAGCGTGCTGGTGGTTTTGTAAGTCATTCTTACCTCACATCTAGACATGAGAAAGAGCTTTTGCTACAGAAGCTATAATGGAACCTCCTGTGAGAATGAACTGCCCTTCAATGTGACCAAGAGGATGTGCTGCTGCACGTACAACGTTGGCAAAGCCTGGAACAAACCTTGTGAACCATGTCCGACTCCAGGAACAGGTAAAACCTACCGCAACCAACCCACTTTGTTACTTTCTTTGCTCATCTACTCCTTTGACACGTTAGCTGAAGTTGAAATTTCAGCCCCAGAACAATGCCTTTATTGTTGTCCCAGAGCAGAGTGACAGTACCCTATTGTCTGTCACTGGCTGGATTAATCCGGCTTGCTGTGCTATGTTCTGCTATTGTAGTGCTACGAATAGGTGTTTCTTCTAGTTAAAGAAATAGTCACTCCGTACTGAGCGGAAAGATACAGCTTCACCAGTGGCATGATTTTATAAAATCATTCTAGAAATGAGTGTGCTATAGTTGTTTGGGTCTTTCCTTTTAATAAATTCTGAGGCTTTCAGAGGCATATATGGACATAAAGTTACTTTCCGATATATAGATTTATGTTTGAAAAAAAAAAAAAAAAAAACCTACTTTTGTGTAAGTAGGAGCCACCAGGCTGGTAATAGTGGGCCATAAGCAAGTCTTCTGAAGAGGTGGCTGCAAAACTCCCACCTCTAAAGTTGGAGGTTTTTGGAAAAGCGGTCACCAGGTGGATAGTACTCGGGTTGAAGAGTCAGACTGACAGGAGATGCTTGCTGGCTGGTGTGTCTAACAGGGTAATTAATTTAGGAAAGTGTAATTTAGTAAGTACATAGCTGGGGATACCTTTCTAATGTCAGAGCAAACTAATTCTGTCAGAGCAAAAGATTATGTGTCATTACTGAGCGCGCTGCCTCTCTAGATCTTCACTCATGCCCCACATCTGACTGTGATCCGCTCAGTTGCTTTTGCGTTTCCTCTGGTGAAGATGGTGAACTTGGAAAAGCTCAGTAAGCAGAGAAGTGTAAAGGGAAGTAAGACTTCCCTTTTGTAAGGGAATACAAAAGCCAGTCCTTTATCACTTAGTCTTTGTGGAGTGTCTTGCCTGGAATGAAACACCCTGGAAAGAGTCAATAAACTCAACTCAGGGAAGATCACCAACTTTGAAACCCACCCGTATTTCTCTCACATTTGTAAAATAGCAAAGCTGTCCAAATGAAATAACTGTTTAGTGCAAATATGTTTTACTGTGCAACTGAGTGTGCCCTAAGCTAAGCGCGGGTAAACCCATAGCTCTGGTGCTGCATCATTGGTGGCGCTAGCCTAACTAGCGTGTTCCTTTCATTCCACCTGGTTTAGCCTGGTGACATAAGGGAAAATGGCAGATAATTTAGGAAACATTGTCCCCCACAAGTAATTAGGAAGAGGAAAATGGGACTGAAAAGGAAAATGTCCTTTTCCTTTTCTTTCCTTAAGCAGGAGTAGGGAAAATGAAGGAATGTTGCTGGCAGTCAGGAATGGAAGATGAAAATAAGCTTGAAGGAGGAAATACATGATTGCTATCACAGAGAGCTCATAAAATCTTTTCTCGCAGTCATTTAACTCTGTGCCATAAAATTGTCATCATGATGACAACGCAATGAGGAAACTATAGCAATGTAATAGCAGAGATTTGCGCGATTAATGTTCTTGGGTGGAATTCTCCTTTAAAGTTGGTAATACTGAAGTTCTCAGAAACTTGTGCAGCTTTTAAAAGTTTGTGAGAACAATTCCACTTGGGCAATCTGCAAGCAGTTACAGGGTTAAAATATTTCCCAACGGGTTTTGCCTTGTTAGCGCTTCTCTTTTAAAGGCCTTTACTGTATTTGGAAACATCGCTGAACCTCTTTCCCTACGAAAAGAGACTGTGTGAGGGATCAAACACAGATTCCAAGTGTAAATGGCTGAATAGCTGCAGTTATGTGGTATAATGGGTATGCTCTGAAATCTGGACGGGGGCTGCACATCACAGACAGGGGTTACGATACACTGACCTTAACCAGCTTGCCAGAGTGAGCCCCACAGCTCATTAAAAGCATTATTCTGCTCTGATGAGAAGTATATTGTTCCTCTATACTAACTTCACATGCCAGGGCATTTGCATTTTTTCTTTGTTAAGAGTGCTCTCTCTTCTTTTTATACATTTATGTTTAACAATTAAACACTGTGTGACTTCCGTAAAGATTATATCATTTGGTTTTACGCATTAGACAGATCATATTCATTATCAGATATGCCTTAAATAATCAGAAATAATAATTCTTGATTTTTTTCCCCACCCTAAGGAGTAGAAAAAGCCACTTTGCAGCTAAGAAGGGACCAGATATTTGTAGAACTCCTTCATGGTTTGATCATTTTGGGAGTGCTTGAACTTTCAGGGAGGTTTTTTTTTTTTTTTTCCCCTGTTACAGGACCTGTTATACGATCCTGTTATGTGATCGTTTTGTGCTATAAAAATGATACAGTGATAAGTGCACGGTATTTGGAAATTTTTTTTAAAGTCATGGTTGCAAAGTCAGGCTTTCAGAAAGCAAATCTCTGAAGTGTTTGCATATAATTAGTTTGGCACTGTGTATAAGTGCATTATGATATTGTTATCTAATTATTTTTCATTACGGTACAACTGAAAGAAAATGAAAGAACTCCATTAAATGGAATGCATGGACTATGTAGGTAGCATGATATAGAAATAGAAACAGGTCAAAAGAAGGCCTGGACCCTTCAGACCTTATTCTCCGTCCTCCCAAACTTGACCTTAGGCGTAATTACAGGAGCAGATTGTCATCAACCATGGAGATAGGGGAGGGAACATGAGGCCCTCTTTTTGCCTAGTATCTGGTTTTTGTGGGTATTTACTGACAGTAGGAAATGTCATGATTCTGCCTGTAGAAAATAAGTTAGAAAGGAAAACCTCAGATTCTCCAGTGTTACACATTCTGGCATAAAAGAGCAGAAAGTTGCTGGATGATAAAACACTGTAGCAGGGACCTCTAAGACTCAGTATCCTGTAACAGAGGACTAACATCAGTGGGCAGAGACTGGCTTGCCTTACGGTCATTAGGCAGTGGAACAGAGAAAAGAAAATGTTGAGGTTCAGCTGTCTTGGATCCTGTTCTGCTTCAATAGAAAATAACAGTGAATTTTTGAAC
This sequence comes from Struthio camelus, assembly GCF_040807025.1. NCBI lineage: Eukaryota > Metazoa > Chordata > Aves > Struthioniformes > Struthionidae > Struthio > Struthio camelus. Next base: position 38,211,980 of record NC_090982.1, read on the forward strand.
GTGAGAAAAAGAGATGAGATCAAAAATCTCATTCTGAGCAATGATCCATCCACATTTGCTGAAATCTTAATAAATAAGAACATTTGGTCTCAGAGAGACAAGAATTACTCAAGTTAGAACCCCAGTGGTTAAGCTGCACAAAATTACAAGCTACTGAAGAGCCGCTCTGAAAACGTAAAGCATCAAGAAACACTAACTATAGCCAGCAGCAAAAGGAACTATCACCGCTCTAGATTAAGATCCCTACTTGCAGGAAGACGGAAGGGACTCCTTCCTTTTTTCCTGGTGCTAGAAGAGATCCCAAATAATTTGGGCTGCATTTCAAGTTTAGAGGTGAGGGAAAGGTCGAGTCCATCCATTTCATCCCACTGGATAGCAGCTATCTATATAGAATATAGGCTTCCTGTAGGCTCTTTATCAGCACAGACAGTGGAACAAGCGCTCACTCTGGAAGTCTCCAGACACTGCACTTCCCTCAAGAACCCTTTTGGACTGTAACTCAGTGGGATGTTTCTGTAAGTTTTATCTGTATTCTTTAGATGGAGATTTTACCTTGGCTTAGTGCCCTGCAGGTGTAAGTATCTGCCACATACCTTGGAATTTTTCATTAATAACAGTATGGAAATTTGATATTGGAAGGTACTTACTGTTTTTCTGGAGGTTTTGAATGCTAATGTGATTTTTTAAAATGCTGAACAGCAGCTGGGTGTTTAGTGTTAGCAAGCACATATTCAAACCACCCATTCAGACGGGTGGTGCCTACCCAACTGGAATTATTTTGCCCCCTCAAGCAAGTGGATTTTCAGTACGCAATGCTATCAAAAGTCGTATTTTTGCAAATTCAGCATAGTGAAAAATAATTATAATTGTGTTATTTTCCAGATTTCTGCCTGGATCAGAATGTCTTAGTGTATTGTAAATGTATTTTACTTTTCTTGCAAGCACTGTTCTGCCAGTAAAATCTCATGCTGACACAGATGATTTGTAAGAAACATTTTAGCAATTTAGTTTAGTTAGTAGTTATTCGTTTCTCACAACCTGCAATAATTAACGGAGTCCGTAATAGCTACAAAAAGGTACCTGTGCACAGGTAGTTGATTTTTTTCTCCCTATGCTGCAAAGCCATTCAACAGAAATTGTACACCTTTTCTGGAAAAGAGAAAATAAGATGAGGATACTAAAACAGAATGTTCTTTTGAAGGCAGCTTGTTTAAAGCAGAGCTTCCCCTCTGCTCCCCACGTCAGAGGAACTAAGCTGCAGTACTCTTTGCAGAAAAGAACGGAGATGGTATTGTCAAAGAAGGCTAGGTACGGGTCAGTTACATTTACTTCTCCGTTCTGAAACTGCCAGTACAGATTCTCTCTGTAGATGCCTAGAAAGCAGTAATAAACATTAAAGGGGAAGTTATAGGGTCCTATTTAAACCAAAAACTTAAGTTCTGCCTTTTCAAGCAGAACATTTGCTCTCGTGCCAAAGTCTGTAGAGACTTGAGAAAGGAGAAGTATGAATTAGTGTTCCAATTTGCATTCGCTTATTGGCAATCTGAATTTTCAAAACAATTTGTACAAGAGGCAATGGCTTATCTCTTCTGAGTAGTTTTGACTTGTATCGGCTTTTGAAAAGCTGAGGAATCTTGCAAGTAATTCTTGAGAGATCATTAAAGATGCATTTTTCCCTGTTTTGCTCCAGCGGAATTCAAGAACATATGTGGGAATATTCCAGGCTTTACTTTCGACATTCATACTGGAAAGGCTGTTGGTAAGTTGAACTAAATATGTTCACCAAAAAAGTGTTGTGCTGCAGTATGCTGATACTAAAGTGATTATTCCATAAAATAAAATTCAAATTTCATTGCAGAGATGAGATGATGACAAATATTGTAAGAACGAAGTTAATGTAGTTTGTTAAGAACGTCTCTGATTTCTGTTTTTCGATTTCTGTATTTTGTTACGAACTTTTGCCTCCCCCTCCATTCCGGTTCAGGGGGTTGAGTTTTAACTGACAACATAAAGGGTTCTGTCTTCAACAACTGTGCGGAAGTTATCTGCATGTTTGACACAGTTCTGTATCTCGTCTCACATATAGTATCGCTTTGTTTTGATCGCTTCCTGAGCTTCATATTTTCTCTCATAATGGGCGTAGGTTTAGTTTTTTATCCTACAAGTAATTGAAGTAGGCTAAATAGAACTTCTCCAGCTCAGTTTTAAGCACTGTGAAATTGAGAATCCGTCCAGTACAAAAAGCCATGAAACGTTGTATTTTGACTAGCTCATCGCACTTTCAGATATCGACGAATGTAAGGAAATCCCAGGAATCTGTGCAAATGGTGTTTGCATCAATCAGATTGGCAGCTTCCGCTGTGAATGCCCCACTGGATTCAGCTACAATGACCTGCTCTTGGTCTGTGAAGGTGATTCGAAGTGACGTTATTTTCTGTTGAGTTTCCCATAAGCACGTTCATCTTAAAGGAAACAGGGACATTTAACTCGCATGTTTTTCAGACTCTTAAGATACAGGCTGTGGGCTTTCTTGTAAGTGCTCAAGTCTATAAATGAGTTTAGGATGCATTTATCTTTAATATGTATACACATGCACTTAGATTTTTTTATAGTTTTTGCATTGTTATCGCTTCTGCTTTCAGGTAACCTTAAATAGAACCTTTTTTTTTTCTTTTTTTTTTCTTTTTCATTTTATGCTCCAAATTTACTTTGGGGAGGAAATTTAATTCTTAGGAACAGATTTTCTTGATTTTTGCCTCTTGTGGCGTCTTCTGTGATTTTATAGGTAAAGAATTACCAGATATTCATAGATGGGCTGTGTTTCTCTTTTGATACTATAGGGGCATTGGAATTAGACTGATACAGCTTTCTGTTTACGCCCTAATCTTGCGTTTGTTTCAAGCTAGCAGTGAAATTCTGCCTGCTCTGAAACTAATCGGAGTTTTGTCACTGTTATTTGAAGGTCCTGTGCTGACGTTTGTGCCCTAGAATGCTAAAAAATTATGCCACTTACTATTGTAGTTCAAACATTATTTTATTTAAAATATATAAAGGCACAGGGGACCAGAATTTATTTTTTTTTTTAATTAATTTATTTAGGCAGACCTTTAAAGTTTCTTGGCCGCTTCAATGCATAGAAGGTTGGATTCACAGGCTTTGATTTCCTCCTTCACCTTCCCTTTCCTTTTGTTGAGGGCAGCCTACAAAGATTAGTCCTGCACGGGACTGAAAATCCAGTCTAAATTCTAGGCAGAAATAACAGTCTTTTGGTTTCTGATTCCTGCGTTGACTCTTGACGTTTCAGATATTGACGAGTGCAGTAATGGAGATAACCTCTGTCAGAGAAATGCAGACTGTATCAACAGTCCTGGTAGTTACCGCTGTGAATGTGCTGCTGGTTTCAAACTTTCACCCAATGGTGCCTGTGTTGGTAAGAAATCAGTTGATTTTTCTAGTCTGTTTGAACTGGTTTGTACATAAGCAACAGCACACGCTTCATTCTCTTAAAATGCAAAAGAATCATTTATTTTCCGTTACTTTGCCTATTTTGCCATGTGTTTTATGTTTTATAGCCGTGTTTCTCTGTTCATGGGAAGAAAAGACAGGGTAAAATTTTTAAAGAATGTTCTTGAGGTATCAACCAAATATTAACAGTAGTTTTGACCTCGAGGTGTGTAGGCAAGTTCCTATAAAATGAAGTTTTGTTATGATTCAGGTTTAGCTATGGATAATTTTGAGTCTGGCTTTAATAACAGATTGTAAAAACATGTTTGTGTAAAATGAATGAATAATAAAAGTCAATAACGTGTACCATCTGTTTTATATTTTTCTTATAGATCGCAATGAATGTCTGGAAATTCCTAATGTTTGCAGTCATGGTTTATGCGTGGACATGCAAGGAAGTTACCAGTGCATATGTCACAACGGTTTTAAGGCATCCCAAGACCAGACCATGTGCATGGGTATGGAAAGGAAATGCTTTTGTGCTGAAGAGGTGGAATGAATCTGGATTTATTAATTGTATGAGGAGATTATGGTGACGTTACAAGGCTCATTTTTACATTTTTGAATTTTTGTGAAGAAAGTTTATGAAGTCGTTCTTGGAGTAAAATATGTCAGTGGGGAGAAAAAACCGCAGTGGCCTGCAGGACAGCTCTGAATTACTGAAGAATATGTTAAACCCCAGTTTCACAAAAATAGATGATAATGACTCATTTGAAAGAGAAGTTTATAGGTGATATCATGGAGGGGTAGGCATTTGGAGAGGAAAGACAGATTTTCCAATTATTTAGAGCTTTATTGAGTTCATGTTTCATTTTAAAAAACAACCCCCGACATAACTTAAATCTATCCTCATTTTGCAGTCAAACGATGACATGAGAAATGAGCACAGAGACTGTTCTTTTCTTTCAGTGTTTCACATGTAATTCTAAAGGTTTTTTCAAACAAAGGAAAGGTGATGCATATGTGAATTCAGTTCCCTTAATGGCTCTGAATAGTGCTTGAGAAAACCAATCAAAAAATGTTTTTGCTTTTTGAAATAACAGTCGTACAAATGTCAGCTCTAAACTATAGAGAAGTTCGGTGTCCTCTAGCAATACAGGTGTGTTCCAATTTCCTTTTTAAACAGAGACTGAAAGTCTCTTCACATCCTGTTACATATTCATATACGCCTTCGTTGTTCTCATATTTGAACTAAATCACTTTCATCACACTGCCTGAGGAGGACGCTAGGTAAAGTGACTTGTGTGAACAGCACAAATTTCCAGACCGTGGTTAGTTAAAATAGTATCTCTAATAATTCTAAACTGAGTTTTTCTAGTCTGAAATACAAATCTTGACAAGGAAACAATCCCTGCAACAAAATATTTACCTTCTGTAAATAAAGCAAGATGTTTCAGGAAGTCCACAAGAGTTAGGAAAACAAGGATCTAAATACCTTTCAAATCCCCATGAAACTCCAGGAGGAACTCCTAAAGCGCACAGTAGGAAACAATACTGAATTCTAGCGCTTTTAAGAAAATGGATTAATCCAAGAGCTTGTAAGTGGTCTCTATATTTGTGGATACGCTACTGACCAAATATCGTATTTTTACATGCGTAAACTGACCTGTGAACAGGGACACGTTAACTCCTTGACAGATGCATTTCCAACAGGTTTTCATGTGCCTAATTGTAAAAGGTGTATAAAACTGAAGATAGTTCCAAGCTTGTCTGTGATGCTCAATCCGTTGTACTAACATCTGATCACAAACGAATGTTAAGAATCTTTACAGAACTTTCTTTAATTATTTAATTCATGGATATGTCTCACAGCTTTCAACTGCCTGGCAGTGCATTTGCAAGTCTTGTTTCTGGTAACTTACTCCTTGCATAGCACCCTTTAAAAGGGAAGGAGCGTTGGCAGGGAAAAGAAAAAAGAAAAGAAAGAATGCCTCAAGATATTGCACATTGCATTTATTTTGATCTTTGTATATAGCAGTATCTTTTATTTTAAAATACAGATAAAAAATAAATGTCATAGGTAATGTTTTCCTGCATTTACCTAGGAGCTTACACACAATGTTGTAAAAATCAGCATTAAAATGTGACAGATGAAAGGAGAGACTGAGGTTTACCGTACTGCCTCCATGTGCACAGGTAGCACATTAACACATACCTGGGAAAAACAGAGCCAGCATACAGTTTTGTTTCTCTTTGCAGATGTTGATGAATGTGAACGCCATCCATGTGGAAACGGAACTTGTAAAAACACAGTTGGATCATATAACTGTCTGTGTTACCCAGGATTTGAATTAACTCATAATAATGACTGCATGGGTAGGTGACGTAATCCAAACTTCACTTGCATTGCTGCTGGCTTGGTGTGCCAGGGAGGATGCATATAAAGTTAAAACTCACACAGAAAATAACTGAGGATGCTAAGATAGACAGCTGAGCCCAGTAACTGATACAGTTGCCTGCCCTAGAGGTTAATCATTTTATCATTTTTTAGACATTTCAAAGTACTTGGTACTGGGCAGCTTGCGAAGATGTCAACCCTAAATCTCTCAGTCGCTGGGGCAGCCTTGCTGTCCCCGATGGTTTAATGCAGCCCTCACTCCCATCAGATTTCCTAGGGAATTCTAGCACGCAGCAGTACAGCCCTCTGGCACTGCTGCCTCTCCTCGCTATTAGCTCTGTCAGTCCCTGACACCTGGCGCAGCCTATAGGGGCCGCTGACAATAAGCATAACCTGTATCATAAAGCCAGCGTCGCTATATGAATTCAAAATCATTTCTTTCGCCGTATCGAGACTTGCGCACAGCGTGACAGAGGAAGTAGACTGGCAACAAAAGAGCCGGCACAGCTGAACTCCTCAATCTCCTGCTCTCCTAAGACGGACTTTGCTTACAGAGAGGTACTGCTATTTCCTGTTCCTCTAAAGCAGAGAACAACAGAACTACTGATAGTTTTGGACAACTTAAATTCCGGGATACATGTAATAAACTCAAGTCTTCCTGGACTGAAGAACAGACTTGCAAGTCTCTGGAGATCCTCTCCCTTGTGTGAAGCAACAGCCAGAAGAAAAAAGGCTTTACGTTACTTTCTGCTACAGAAGGAGACACAAAATAAAGTCTACTGATTCCTGTCTGATTCAGGAGAGAACTAAAACACCATCTTAAGTATTTTAAGTCCTTTCCGTGTCCAGGAAAGAGAAAATGCAAAACTTGCTTGAGAAGGAAAACAAGCTGCTGCCAACGAATGGCACTGTTTGCCAAGGAGGTTGTTTCCTCTGTGTGACAGTCTATCTGCCAGTCTACTCCCAGAAGCGTCTAGTACCTCAGTGCTCTAGGCTCTGCCTTCAAGGAGGCCACGGAGCCCAAGCTGACTCACAGACTTGGCCTTTTGTTAATACTCCTTTTGACGGTCTGGAGAGCTGCAGGGCTTTTTTCCAAACTATCCCAGTCATTCAAAGGCAGCACACCCCTTGCCAGTGTAATACTCTCTCGAGGTATTTGTAGTTGTGTAACTGTAGCACAGAAGAAATGTCCAGTGGAATCAGCTAGTAACACAGGAACTGCTGTATTGGCTCAGGCAGGAGGTACATCTTGTTCAGTAGCTGGTACTTAATGCTTCTGAGGAAGATTAAAAACTTCTGTAGTAAAAATGATGTTAACCTTCAAATTCAAATATTGCAAAACAGTAAAGTGTAAGTTGTCCTTACACTATGATACTCATCCCAGCCTCCTTGATTTTCATTTGTCCCGACACTTTCTCGTGGGTATTTTTCCTGATGCGGTCTTGCTTTCAGTTTGCCTTATTAAAGTAACTCTGTAAACTAAAAAGCATTTTCAAACATCATTTTCAGAACAGTTGCGAGTGAGAAAATCACCGTGGAAAGCAAATGACATATTCCAAAATGTGAAAAATGACAAGGCAAGTTTTAGGGGAAACTCGAGCACATATAAAATCCAGATAAAATCCAGAACACCCCATGCTGCATTTTCTTTTCTGCGTCTGGAGTTAGTATCACAGAGTTACTTGGCAGCAGTTTAATATCTCCAGATGCAGTAGCTGAGGTAATGCTGCAAGTTTAAAAATTATAATACCCTATAAAAAGTGTTGTTTAAATAAAACATATACCTTAATGCACTTGAGTGAGAGTTACTTTCCACGAGCTGTCAGCTGTTCCCTTGCTGCTTCAAGATTTACCTTTTCCATGGAAATATATATTGCAACTTGAGCGTGTTTATAACATACTGTATATACTGTATACACTGAGAATACATTCTAATGGTTAAACTCCTGGAGGGACTCAACTCTGACTTGTGGGGCTTTGTCTTTTGTTTTTTACAGATATTGATGAGTGCAGTTCCTTCTTTGGCCAGGTGTGCAGAAATGGACGGTGTTTCAATGAAATTGGTTCCTTCAAATGCTTATGTAATGAAGGATATGAACTTACTCTAGATGGCAAGAATTGCATTGGTATGTATGATACCACATGGAGATGCTAAAGAACCGCTGAGCTGAAATAATGTAACTGCTAGCCCCCATCTAGAAGGAGACATCACAGTCTGCACTTCTAAGTTTAAAAAATACTTGACAGTGACTTTAAGGAAAACACCGTAGAAGTATCTGGGTTTTAGAATGCTGTTACGGATCTCTCTGAAATTAAATGCCTTAGAGAAGGAAAGACAAGAAAACTCTTTCTATGAATAAGAGTTTTATTTTGCAAGAATAATGCTACGAGAATGATGTAATTCTAAACCTTTCCTGATTTCATGTACTCTTCTAAGACACTAACGAGTGTGTGGCACTACCCGGTTCGTGCTCTCCTGGCACCTGTCAAAATTTGGAAGGATCATTCAGATGCATCTGTCCACCAGGATATGAAGTGAAAAGTGAAAGTTGTATTGGTAAGGCGAGTTGCAATTGTTGCTTCTGGATGATTTATCAATGTGAGAAAAATATCTGGTGCTAACTTGGTGGAAAGTATATGTATATATTGTTGATGGTGAATTCTGCCCTATTTAGAAAATCATGAGGACAGGGAGTAAGTAAGTAGTAGAAGTCTTCAAGAAGAGGTTTTAAGAATGGAAGGCAAGATATTTTCACACTGTGTTGAGGGGAGAGCGTGCAAGGACTCTGAATTTCATTAACGCAAACTGAAAATACTTAAGTCTTACTGTTTGAAAAAAATCAGTGCTTTAATCTTTTTTCCAAATATCATTGATGGAACCAACCAACCTATGTACTGCATTTACGTAACGCTCACCAAAAAGGCAGTTTTTGACAATCAGTTTCTGGCTTCAGGGGACTAATGGCCTTTAGAAACGTTGATAACACTATTGAGCTTATGGAAAAAGTTGCTTAAATATGTTTCTTCTAACAGCTGGCTGTTGATTCAAAGTTTTGTATAATGTGCCTCAAGTGCTGACACTCATGGGAGGGAAGGTGACAGCAGCAGACCTTTTATCAGTTTGCATGTTCTTGTTTGTTCATGGAAGTATCTTTTAAAGCCTTGAATGTTGGTCAGCAGCTTCATGTCACAGATCTTTCTGCTGTTTGCGTGAGGGGCAAAATAATGAATTAAGCTTCGGTGTGGCAGGGAATGAGGGAAAAAAAAATCCAAGTTACAACTCTTCAGCAGAGCAAAGCAGAGATCTACTGTGAACTTAGATATTTTATGTTGAAATCCACTATATGGGGGCACTTGGCAAGGAAGGTGCACACTAGTTTTAGGCGGCTGACCTAGCAGCCTTAGGTTCCTGTGTGGTCAATGGACAGACTAAGAACCCGTCTCTCCGCTGACTGTATAAAGAAAACTGGTTCTCAGCTTAAATGCTCAGCTTAAGTTAACTGGTGTGAATACACCCCTTCTCCCCCCACCCCCACCTCAAACTCATACTCAAAACTCCCAATAAAAGAGGAACAGGTTGTCCCTGTATGAGCTGCAGAAAACACTGGTGTGGATTTGGCCTATAGCCAAAAAAAATCTGTATCAATCCAGGACTGGATTGGATCCCAGGAATCCAGGGATCCAGGGACTGGATCCCGGGAATCATTTTGAATTTTTGTCTTGGACAATATTTTCAAAGCCTGAAAGTTCTCACATTCCCTTGTATCATACCACAGTATTCAGTTTGCTCGCCACCTTTAATGGTTTCTTTTGGCAGCTTCTGTTCCCATATTAGCAATTGTGTTTAATTCGAATCACCTACAGTTGTAAAATCATGAATTTGCAATGAAAGTTTTTCATTCCCCAGGAATGTCGTTGTTTATGGCCACTTTTAATATCCTGACAGTATCTCCTGAGGTTTATGACAGCACTTCGGTGACTGCCAAATAGATTTTTGCCAGAACTGAGTAAAGGGGACGGAATTACATTCTTACCTTGTCCATTCTGCCACGTGTCCAGAAAATTTGTAGATAGAATTCCCAGAAAATGCCTAGATAATCCTGTGGGGTTGTACTAGTACTTTGATTATGATTATTATTACAGTCCTTGCAACCTGTTTTCTCCCATACTTTCTACTGCTTTTATGTGCAAACACACAGATAAGAATTAGGTTTGTAGTGGGATGGCTGGAAATGGCTAGATTACTTTTTGAGCTCAGGATAGCTACATGCAGGGGAATCCAAAACAGATGAGAGCCAAGGAAGAATTCTTAGGTTTCAGCTACCCATTTAATGTATTACCTTTTGTTTTATGGGTTATGAAGAGGAGAGGACTCCTAGTCCTATTTCCTTCATCTGGTTAGTAGCCTGTCTGTCAAGGCCATGAAAATGGTTATTACCACTAGTCCCAAATCATTCATTACAGTAACAATCAGTACTTCAGCAGAGCAGTTTTTCCACTCTATTAATGCAAATGAATTGCTAAGCTTTGCATATTAGCAAATGCCACAATAACTAGGAAAGTAATTACCTTTCTTTTACTTCAGTAAGCTGACTTAAAATGCTTCACATTTACCACCTAGTAAGAGCTTGTCCATGGGAAGCTGTGGTTTATGTGCTATACCTATTAGTAGCTTCCAAAAATGGGACTGAAGATAACCTTTTTCAAGAGTAATGTCACAGAATTCTACTCCAACCTGACTCCTCGTTCTACTTAGCTTTTCCTAGTGAAAAGATTTTATTTCCATTGTTTCCTTATCCGCTAAATATAGGTCTGTAAAGTAGGATACTGAATCCTAGAAAACTGATGGGACATTAAATGGACAAATGCCAAGTCTAATAAATATCAGGAGAAGTGACACTACAGATTCGCAATTCAACAGCCATGAAGCTTACTTTCATGGAGAACGTCAGTTGCTGCCTCCAATTTCATTAATATCAATATAGATACTCTTGACAGACTATTTACAAAGCCACGCGGCTCCGTGGCGTCTCTTTTTAATATCCTTTACTGAAAGACTTGAGGGGGTTTTGTACTGCAGGTGTAGCGTTCCAAGATTTTAAGGTACGCTGTAGAATTTATTAAATTTTAAAGTAATTTTAAGAATTATTTAAGCAAAGCTGCTTATTTTTTGTCAGCATTTGCAGAATTAATAAACTAAAATATGGTTTACAATATTAGATGCAAAAAGCAAAGGTCTACGTAATGTATTACTTTTCTTACTCTGTCTATGTAGATAACAGGACATGTAGGCACAATTTTATAGTCATTTGTTATTTATATTAAGTAATCCTAATTTTTCCTTTAAAATTTTTTAATAATTATAAAAAAGAAAGCTCTTTAATGTTTTTAAAAACAAATCTCACATTTAGTCATAGCAGCATTTTCTAAATTATGTGATAGAACAGGAATTTTTTTAAAAATAACGTGTTAACAGTAGCTGTTGAAAACTTTGGCAAATGTAAGTCTGTCTCTCGTAGGCCTCCCTCTGCTATTATCTACCGTTACAGTTCACAGTCAGTCAATCAACATGAAAAATTATACTTTAAATTACTAAGAGCCACCAATGTACAGATTTTTTTAAATTATTCTTTGGATGTTTTATGTTTACAGAGAAATATTTTTCTTCTCATAAATGTGTCTCCTCCTCCTCTTTTAGTTTGAACACGTTTGTTTAACATTTATATTGTAAATAATGATGAAAAACAGATAATGGTATTTGGAGGGAAAAAGGGAAAGGGTCAGTGAAACACTAATTGCTATTTCAAAAAGGAGTCTTCAGGTATATGTCTTTGCTGCTTTATACTGGAGGAGCACCTGTGGTTTCTTAGCCAAGGAATTCACAGCAGATGGGATTATGATGAACTTGTTCTCCTTTATTGTACAGATATTAATGAGTGTAATGAGGACCCCAACATCTGCCTCTTTGGCTCCTGCACTAACACTCCAGGAGGTTTCCAGTGCATCTGTCCCACAGGTTTTGTGCTGTCTGATAACGGACGGCGATGTTTTGGTAAGTAAGCCTGCTGGTGAAGGAATGTCGTAACTGATGCTAACAGATACTCTGTGAGAAGAGGTTCATCATGGAATCACAACTGTACGAGTAGCGTAGTTCTGCAGACAAACTGAGTGTATGTATGTATGTGGGAGAAGATGCTGCTGGCATTCAAGGCCAGACTGGATAAAGCCCCAAAAGTAACTTGATCTGCCCCCATAGCTGCCCCTGCTCGCAGCACTAAATGATCTCTAGGGGCTTCCTTCCAGACTTACGTCCTTATGAGGGCTGGAAAATGCTTTCAAAATAATAATAAAAAAAAAAAAAAAACCACAGGCCTATATCGTCATTCCTTTCAGGATTAGACACTCCTTGTCTAATCAGCTAGGAGGTGCTAGTTCTACATAACTGAATTTTCTTTTTCAGATACCCGCCAGAGCTTCTGTTTCACTAACTTTGAGAATGGGAAATGCTCAGTGCCAAAGGCTTTTAACACCACTAAGGCAAAATGCTGCTGCAGTAAGATGCCAGGAGAAGGATGGGGTGATCCTTGTGAGCTCTGTCCAAAGGAAGAAGAAGGTACAAATCAAGATTTAAAGTAAAACTATTTTTTAGGTGGGAGGGAAAAAGAGGAGGAGGAGGAGCACATTTATGCTGTATGGTTTTGATCATTAGAAGGCTAGATCTGCTTGGCCTTATCTCTTACAGCCATTTTTAGCATCTTGAGGTCACAATGTCGTATAATTTAACTAGAGGAACAAAAATGAATTAAATAGAAGAAACCACAGACCAATTGAAATCCTAAATTACTCTTTTGGCCCAGTATGGAAGCAAACTAGTAGCCTCCAGCTATAGAGCTACCCTGTTTTAGGCAAAGCAGAAGAACAGAAACATGGATCAGTGCCCAGAAGCACTGAAGTAATCAATAGTCTTCAGTCCTTGGTTATCTGTAACGTTCCAAGTAAACAAAGGGGAAAGCATCAAGCAAATACATAGCAGAACAGAAGCTCAATGCAGTCCAGAACTGTTACCTAGGCTTAGAATTAATGTTGCTTCTCGATGAGGCAAGACAGCAATAATGGCCCTGCTTTATTGTATTAACTAACTACTCTGAAATCGATAGAAATTTTGAAAAAAAAAAAAAAAAGTGACACAGAGAGACTGTGTGACTTTGGATGGCTTTTAACCATTTATTGAAAGTGTGCTTTCTCTCTCTCTTTTTTTTTCCCAAAATGTACTTCTACAGTTGCTTTTCAGGACTTGTGTCCATATGGTCATGGAACTATTCCTGGAATCGATGATACCCGTGAAGGTATTCTTTTTCCTGATAATTAGAAAAACTTTCATGTATACTTTAAAAAAAAAAAAAAAAAAAGGCCTGGAGGTTATAGTATGTGATGACTCAGTCCCTGCAGCCCAAAGGGGACAAGAGACTGACTTTCATTACATGTGAGCGATTAAGAAGTGCTAGACTAGAGTATCTTTGAACTTGCATGGCTAGGGACAAAGATGCAGCTTTCCTTTGTTTTTAAGAAATGCTTTATTAAGACTTCATACACAAGTGCATAAGCTAAGACATGGTTGCCAATATTTTTCTACTTTTTAGATGTTAATGAATGCCTTGAAAGCCCAGGGATTTGTTCAAATGGTCACTGCATCAATACCGACGGCTCATTCCGCTGCGAGTGCCCCATGGGATACAACTTAGATTACACTGGAGTACACTGTGTTGGTGTGTCCATTTTTCATAAATGTTAAGAATTATAACACTTGACTTTAAAACACAATTTGGCACATGTCCCAGTTCTCTTCAGTTTTCATTTACTTACAGATACTGACGAATGTTCAATTGGCAACCCATGTGGAAATGGTACGTGCACTAATGTGATCGGCAGTTTTGAATGCAACTGCCATGACGGATTTGAGCCAGGCCCAATGATGAATTGCGAAGGTAACTTGTCTCCTCCTTTTTTTTGTAAGTTTCTTTCCATCTAGAGTGTTCAGATTACTTTACTAACCAGACCTCTGGTGGTATGATAGCTAGGAAGAGAAAGCGTTTCTCTGCCTCAAATGCGTCACTGAGAAACAATGTCTCGAATTGATTTAAGCAGCAGCAGTCCTTTTAAGTTTATCACACTGTTTCCCAAACTGCCTATATTGTGGTAAACCATGTTACATTATTCATCTGTTTGCTGGGGGGGGGGGGGGGGGGAAGACAATGACAGTAAGTGTTGGGTCTCCAAACTATCCTTATAAATAATAGAGCTAACCAATGCAAAAACACCTGAATGTGCAGCAGGCTCTATAGACAGTAGCTCAGTTAAATAACAAGGAAGTTGCAATTAACATAAGAAACTGAAGTCAGCCCCCTGGTCGATCTAGTCTAGTATTACATCCCCTCCAGTCAAAATGCTATTTCAGGACCGCATACAATCATGACGCTTATTTTCTGCAGGTTCGCTCCTTTCCTACAAGGGTTGTGGATGTAAGAGAAATGAGGTGAACTGGAGGGTACAGCCCTGCAGAGTGGGTTTAGTATACGTTTATGGAGGTGTTGTCCAAGAATCTGTCCCATTCAGTCTTAAATCTGCTGGTACCATCTGCCTCCAGACTTCTGTAGTAGCTCAAAAAAAACCACATAGACAAGTTTCTGGTTTGAATTACTACATTTCCAAAACTTTCTAGCTGACAAGAGAAGAACAGGTATTAAAACATTTCCTGACAATTGTTTTAGAATTCAGCAGAGCATGATGTTTTTGTTCCTTCCTCTTCAGATATAAACGAGTGTGCTCAGAACCCCTTGCTGTGTGCCTTTCGCTGTATCAACACTTACGGTTTCTATGAATGCACGTGTCCAGTTGGCTATGAACTGAGAGAAGACCAAAAGATGTGCAAAGGTAATGACCAAAATGTAAACTTTCCCCCAGTTTGTGTCACCCTATACTGGTCAAAGCATAAGCTGAAGTTTTTCTGTGCAACTTGCATTCATCCTCGCAGTGAAACATAGCAAACAGGTGAGCAGATGAGGCTCTACTCTTTCAGAGCTGCCCTGAAAGTGACCAGGAACTAGTGCTCTGTGTAGCCCTCGCTGGGGAACGTAAGGACACGGTGGGCTGACATGCTGAAGTTCACCTTTGGCGTGAGGAGATGCTACAGCTCACAGAGATTAAGACAACTGCAATTAGGCATAGCTCTCAGATTCTTTGTTGGTGCTTATCAGGAGAGTCCAGATGTCTTTTTTTCTTGAGCAAGTGCTAGCTGTCTTCAGTAACTGAAGCTACCGAAATGCCTTTCAAACACAAAAAAGTATGTATGTTTCCCAGATCTAGATGAATGTGCTGAAGGCCTCCATGACTGCGAATCAAGAGGCATGATGTGCAAAAATTTGATTGGTACCTTCATGTGCATCTGTCCGCCTGGAATGACTCGTAGACCTGATGGAGAAGGCTGTACAGGTAAAGCTTAGAAAGGGAAGAAGAAATCTTTTTTTTTTTTTCTTTTTGCAGTGCAAAAGAGAATATATATATATATAGTGTGTGTGTATATATACACACACACACACACACACACACACACATATACAGATAGTCCCTATGTGTGGTTTTTGTACATATATATATATATGAATTGCTGTCTTCTAGTTGTACTAACGTCCACTATCAGGTGATAGTGTCCAACATCTTAAATTGTACTTCTTTGTTCCAAGGTTTGAGCCTTATCTTAATATATAAGTAGCCCTGAACTACTGCTAGGAAGCGTTTCAGGACAAAAACTCTGCTTCTTATGTATGCTGCACAACAAAATCAAAAAATTGTTCAAAAGCTTGTCTGGTTCCCTAATGCTTTAAATCTAACAGAAGAGCCCTCATTTGAGAAGAGTTAAGTAGGAAGCAAAATATTGTTAATTAAAAAAAGTTAAATTTCCTCTAGCATTAACTGTGTTTATAAATAATGCGGCAGCTCTTAAAACTGTAAGATTGTGAAACAACATATGATAGCCATCAAGAGCAAGTCATGCAGAAAACTGCCACAGTTCAAAATAATTCTCTTATCCCACAAGAAAGCAGATTACTGCATATATTGTTACTGTCATTAATTTGGGGGAGGTAGCTACATTTTGGCACACGAGGCGTTTCTCTGCAGAGTAAGAAACCCCAAGACCGTTCCAAAGTTACTGTGGACAGAAGTCACTGAGGCTATCATCAGCTTCAAAAAATGAATAAATAAAACATCCATTTTCCCAAATGTTTTAAACGTGAACATTTTAAAACAAACTGTTCCCTCAGCCAGGAGAATGACCTCTCCTTTTTACAAAGCCCGATTAATTTATTCGGCGGAAAAAGCTTGTATAACAAGAGTTTTGCCTTTTCCCATGTAGGGCTAACCTTTAAAGCAACTGATTTTTCTTCCAGTTTTATTTTAAGCATCTGTGGAGGTGTGTGATTGCTTACAGTTTCTACCCCATTAGCTGTGGAAGAAAATACCCTGGGACTGTAAACTGTTTCAGGGAAACAATGCATTGAATGAAACACAACCAAATGCAAACAGAGGTTAAACATGTTCAGAGACTCTTTCTTAAAGATGAGCAGAGTGGTTTTTTTTTTTTTTTTTAAATGCAAATCAAGCATATATTCCGGTTTTATTTAAGTGTCACGTAAAAGTTATAAATAGAACTTTGCTCTGCTGCAAATGTTTTTCTGCTGCTTATGATAACTTCCAGAAAAACGCATAAGGATTAAAGCTTTCTTCCTAGGATACAATATATAAGGCGTTGATATCTTTATTAGGAATTATTTGTTCTTTTTTTTTTCCGCCGGTTGCGAGCATTACGTGAAATACTCAATATAGTCCAAGAGGTTTCAGACATTTTCTTGCAACAATAACCTGATACACATCTGCATTTGGTATTTTTGTAAAGATGAAAACGAATGCCGTACCAAGCCAGGTATCTGTGAAAACGGTCGTTGCATGAACATTATTGGGAGTTATCGATGCGAATGTAATGAAGGATTCCAGTCAAGCCCATCAGGCACCGAGTGTCTTGGTAAGTGCTTCTTTGGCATAGATTTCATGCTAAATGCAAGAGTATAAGCTCCATACAAGGAACCAGAGCATAAATTAGGCTTCGGAGTACCTAACAGCTCTCTTATTTACAGAAATCAAATAACGATCCTCTATAGGAATGAGGAGCATCTTGCTGGGTCTAGCAGTCAGGAGCCTCACCAAGGGGCATCTAAATCCCAAAGGAGTTTAGGCATTTAAGGCGTTAAACATGGTGCTGAGCAACATCATCTAAAGACAAAAATAGAGCTGGTTTTAGAGAAGAAGCAGAATTTAGCTACCCTAGGTAAACCAGAAACTGAGATGCATGACAAACTAAAGGGCCTCCACATTCAGATCATCATTTTAAGCATCACAGTACTGGAAGTGGGCATCTGAATTTTTTGGACCTTTAATGTAGGCAGCAAATAGAAATGTAAAATACTAGCATTTCATCACCACCCCCCAACATAAAACACCTGTAAGAGATCTCAAGACATTATTGAGGCAAGCCTGCCTAAAGACCTACTGACCAAGTATTCTATATTTTCTTTTCAGTACGTTCAGAATACCATTTGTACTGCTAAATTGTTTATTCCCTTTTTAATCACACAGAATGCAGCTGCAGAATCTTACATTTTCGTGATTATTGTTACTGTGTAGATACTTTGAAGTGCCAACATATGAAACTGTAGGAGCATTTGTGAGCATTCTTGCATTAAAAATATTTAGATAATATCTATCTATGTACTATACAATCAGCTCCCCATAAACTGTCATCAGTAGCATGCCGATTCCATGGCAAAGCAATAACATTCAAAGTTCAGGGCATTTCCTGAAGATTAATGACAGATGGGAAGAGGATGCCACAGGCCATTAACCGCAGCCAGTCATTAATGCCAAGGAAATACTCTGCTTGGAGGTCATTATTGCTTTCTTATATTTAGTAGATGGAAAAAAAACCAAAACAAAACAAACCCCCCCCCCACACCACCATTTTTCAAAAAACTATGCTTTGGGGGAGCTTGCTCATTTCTCTTTTTCCTTTAGCCCCTTCAGGGTTAGAAATTACCCTTGAAATTGAGTGTGGTTGAAAGCAAGTATTTCTTCAGAACTAAAGCAAAAACATGAAGTCTTATCAGATCACTGTTTTAAATACATTGCTGTTCAGCTGAAAATATATTCCACATCGCAAATGGGGAGCCAAGCATTATATAGTCTTCAAGTCAAAAATATACATAAGGACTTGCACAGTAAACCAGTTTACGAGAACAGAAATTGGTCTCCATTCATTACTTTTCATGCAAAATGTGGGGAAAAAAAAATTCAAACCAAGTGTTAGCACGCAGGATAAGAATCAACAGCAAGATTTCCTGTGACAGTTATTTTGATGCTTAAAAGAGCTTGACAGAATTAAGAGTGCTTAGCTGTCCACAATAAACTCGGGCATTCAAGACTTAAGTTTTACTTAAAACAACTAAGTTTTGACTTAAAACAACTAAGTTTTATTCAACTATAAAGCCTCTTATACAACAGTTAATCCTCCGAAACAGAAAGACTCCAAAATAGTAAGAATTAAAGAAACTTCACTGTGAAAATAACAGTCAACACCTTGACTCTACATAGAAAACTGAATTAAACAAGTTCAGAAGCGCTTAAGTGATGTAGACCAACTCCTACTGCGTTTCCTAAAACACTTTGAAAATTTAAGTCTGTACTTACAATTGTTAAAGCCAGATAATAAGGTTTGTGTTTTTTTTTTTAAGATCCCTTTAGCTAATCAGTGGATATAACTACTATTGAGAAAAATAAAAACAAACCAACCAGCAACACACATTCCAACTATATATACGCTGCAGAGTAAACCTGCCGCTTGCCTTTTTTTTTTTTTAAAAACCACAGCCTGCAGCGTAGTAGCTTCAAGGAGACTGTGACATTGTCTCATTCATTGTGGTAACTTCCAAATTCATTATAACTTTTTATGTAGGCTGTGAGATAAATGCAAATGTCCTATTACAGTGGATACAGTCAAACAAACATTGCTACAGTTAATGTTTAATTAAATTAGTTATGTAAGTTTTGATGGGAATTAGCTAGACTTCTAAAAATAAAATGTAAAAAGCTTGCATTACTCAGAAATATTTCCTCAGGAAGTAAACCCGTTTCCAAACAACTTAAACGGATTTCACCAACTCTTGCAAATCACCCCACACAGTCACAGATACGGTGTCTCACACAAGTGACGCCTTCAATGAAGACAGCCTTTTTGTTTCCTGGCTAGGCAAAGTAAGTTTTGCATAAAGGCAAAGACCTCATTTTTACCTGATTTATGTAAGAAATCTACTGATTCTACCCCACAGACTTGTAAAACACGAGGTGAGACAGCTGTTAAGGTATGTTCACGTTCTGAGGGATGCAAAACGGCTTCGACGTCATTTAACTTGAGACATCAAGGGCTTCTGAAAGCTTTAACAGAAAAAGCATAAGATTTTCCATTTAAAAACACAAACCTCTGCAGTCCATAGTTGACAATGTGTCCACTAAAATTAACAAAGGCAACAGCTGACATAATCTATTTAGAGGACACTGTCTCTGCAAAAAGTTTCCATAAGCACTAAAGCTGGCATCTTCCCCTCTCTTCAGCTGCCTATTTGAAGGAAACTTGTAGGGCCTTAATGACTCTGAAGTTTCAGTCCCCTTTCATATTTGATGGGTATTAAGCAAGGTTCAAAAGTTAAGGAAAATTGAATGAGAAAGGGATAGATGTGTATTGCCACAATGTTATCTAGCTTCTTTTTAACAACCAAGCCGGGAGCGTGCCACTAGAAAGGCACTGAACTGCACAGAAACTTAAGTGCTAAGGATTTTGTCATTTACACCACACCAGTGTAATTATATTGCTGAACAGACATGCTCTTTTGGCCAGTAAAGCAAACGCGCACGCAAGAAGCCCAACCCCACTGTAAATAAATCTCTTAAATGCAAACCAACCATAGGCAGCTTAAGTGGGAGCTCAGTTTGGCTTGCAGCCTATTTTGCTATCAAGCAAGCTTGCCACGGATACTTCAGGGCACATCCTTCCTAGATGTAGCACTCCTATTGGACTCAGGCAGCTACTGAACTTTTGAGATGTCTGCAATAGACTTGGAAGGACAACACCTCATCAGAAAACGAAAATTTTTTTTTTGGCAGTCTCGGTCAAAATATACCTCACAGCCTGGTTGCTATAACCTTCTAGTGCTTGCACGTGTGCATGCAGAGCCGGATTAACAGATCAGATGCTTAATGGATCCGATGCTTAACTTTTCCTTTCTTGACCTCCCCACTTCTTCCTTGCAGATAATCGCCAAGGGTTCTGCTTTGCTGAGGTTTTACAGACCATGTGTCAGATGGCTTCAAGCAGCCGAAATCTCGTCACTAAATCCGAGTGCTGCTGTGACGGAGGCCGGGGCTGGGGTAACCAGTGCGAGCTCTGCCCACTTCCAGGAACTACGCAATATAAGAAACTCTGTCCACATGGACCAGGCTATGCTACAGATGGAAGAGGTATTTGCAGGGATGAAAGGAGGTAGAAAAGGGGAAAGGAATACTCTTACATATTTAAGAAAAGGCAGTTTTCTCTTTGAAGCGCCTTTGAAGAATTTCCTGCAAAACGACAGTTGGATTTTTTCAAATGCTGCTGAGTGACTAGAAATTAAAAGCACCTTTAAACAGTAGCTGCAACAGGAATACTCACAGCTGTGCAGAATTTTTAGGGTTATGATCTAAAACAGGAGGCATCAACAAATGACCAAAAGCTAGAAACCATCCCAAAGCTTTTGCATGCTGAAGACTTACACATATGGCAAAAGGCAAAAATCAGTTGGTCTGACAACACTCTTACTGAATGCTTTGCAGTTATTATTTCCATAGAGGGAGCAGAAGCTGGCACATGTTTTTAATTGTGGTGAAAGCTTCTTAAACATCATCTAATCAAGTCATAAGAAAAAACTGACTTATACAGGTTTTGCATTTTGAGTGAGCAAAACTGGAACCAGATTACCCAATAAAGTAGCAGGAAACTTTTGGTGCAGAAAATAGAAAATTGGAAGGATGTTTGACTTTTGGTTCTGGCCCTTTTTTAAAAAAGGGGTACACATTTCTGTCAGACTCATGACAGCGATGACGTACTGGAAGAGAAGGACAATCCCCCCCCCCCCACCCCTTGCCAGTACGATTTCTGTAGTATTAAACTTGCTTTTTCATTCACTTTCTTATTCAGAAGGAAAATTTAACTGCACTGTCACATTCAAAACCCAGACCAATGAACTCTTGCCTGTCTTTTGAAAAATGATATATTTAATATTTCCTGTACAGATATTGATGAATGTAAGGTCATGCCAAACTTATGTAGAAACGGACAGTGTATCAACACCATGGGCTCCTTTCGATGCTTTTGCAAAGTTGGGTATACCACTGACATTAGCGGCACATCTTGTGTGGGTAAGATTCATCATCTTAATCCTCAGTTTTTTGTTTTGATTGGTGCATAACTATGCAGTGCAGCTCTCAGTCAACCTCTCTAAGCTCTCGTATCATAGCAATTGTTTTGTCTCTTTCACTTACTGTCCCTTCTTCTGCCAATACAGCTTTCTGGATTTTGCATAATTATATATAAGAACAGAAACAAGCTATACCAGCAATATTCCCGCAGCAGAATGAGCACGGATAATCATTATGACACGAAAATACATTTCGGATGTTGTAACCATTTTGAGGGACAAACTTGTTCATTGCTGCAGGGGCTGCATTTTTGCCACTTTCCTGCTGGTTAACACAAACATACCTGGTATGCCTGAAAAGAAAGGCTTGCTTCTTGGGGAAAAAAAAAATTTAGTATCACTGTCATTCTTTCTCATGCTTCAATGAAGAGACTCAGTTTGCCACTGTTGATGTACTACTCCACAGCGAAAGAAAGAGAAACCCTGGGGAAAAAGGAAAAAAACCACAGGGGACTTCCCTGCTAAAAAACTTTCTTGCCATTTAGGAGACCTCTTTTAAAGACGATCAGTACAGTAAATACTTGCCGGTTTCTCTCCTTAGATCTTGATGAGTGTTCCCAGTCGCCTAAACCATGCAATTTTATCTGCAAGAACTCAGAAGGGAGCTACCAGTGCTCATGTCCCCGGGGCTACATCCTTCAAGAAGATGGGAAGACATGTAAAGGTAAAGAAAATTACTGGTTGTGCTTTAACTTTACGGGAGATAAGTTCAAAGCGTGGCATTTTTTGCAAGTTAGACTAAAGGCAATCAAGTCGTTTTTTGTTGACTTTTCATAAGACAACAACATTTCTCACTTTCAGATCTTGATGAATGTCAAACCAAACAACACAATTGCCAGTTTCTCTGTGTCAATACCCTCGGAGGCTTCACGTGCAAATGTCCACCTGGTTTTACTCAACATCACACAGCTTGTATTGGTGAGAAAAACACGGCATTTCTTGCATCACTTTTTCTATAAGAACATTCTCCATTCTCATCCCTTTCTTTTGCGTTATATAAACGGTATTAATACAGAGCCATAAGGTCAGCAGTCCAAAAAAACCCCTAATTTTGGAAAGCAGCAATTATAGCTAAAGAAAAATCAAAATTTACCCATCTTTTGTATTTTCTTGCTTAGTAAACAGTTGTATATAGTTAATGCAGGTTACTGCATTCTAAGTATAACCATATGGAGATAAAAGGGTAAAGTACCAAAATCTGATTTAAAATGTAGTTAAACAAAAACAGACTGCTTTTTCTTCTGTAATAGATGCAGATGTCTTCAGCTCTTGAGCATATCTATAAAAAAAATCTTGGCAACTGAAACTATTCTAGTTCACCTAATACAGAAGTGCAGCCCTTTTCCACTGTCACCAGTTACACACCTGGGTCTTTTGCACTCGTAACTGAATTACAATTTGCACTTCCAATTTGTTAAGTACTTAAAGCGCTGCATGAGTCGTCAGGTCATCTGACATTTGAATAATTACATTTCCAAAATACACTTTTGCACCTCTGTGGTTTTCAACCTCTAAATAAACGTTATATGAAAATGCCTAATATCTTACCCCAAGGCCTACCAACTTTCTTCTCTGTCCTCTGCATTTTTAAGATAATAACGAATGTGGTTCTCAACCATCACTTTGTGGATCAAAAGGAATTTGTCAAAACACTCCTGGAAGTTTTACCTGCGAATGTCAGAGGGGATTTTCTCTGGATTCTACTGGATTAAACTGTGAAGGTAACTAGCAACGGTCAAATTCTTTTTCACTGTGCAAATCCTTACATCTGTCTCTAGTGAATCCTATGATATCAAAGACAAATCACAGCCATAAAACAGAGCGGCAGACAGAGTACAAGTGAGTATCAGAAATAGAGAGTAACGTACTTCAGAAATTTTAAGCATAAACGTATGTAAGAACAGACTGCCCAAGTCTTTTTTTTTTTTTAAATCAGTTTGTATACTAATCTGTAGGGTTTTTTTTTTAAATCTAACTGAACTCTCAAACAACAGTTTCCAGAGCGCTTTCAACTTCACATAGTTTTATGCGTCTAGAAGTCTAGCTGTTTTCTTTTTCATCCTCAGAGTCTAACACTAAATAGACTCCATCTACAATTTCTGTTTCAGCTAATTGTAATCATCCACTTGAAGCACCTAAAAATCAAATTCTGAATTTCCCTACTGCAGATCTTCTACTATAGAGCTACACATAGAGAAGGGCAGTTCACTACAGTTAAAAATACAAATTATATTCTCATGCTTAATCTCCCTTTACTGGCCAAAAAGGGAGCCCAAATCAGAAAATCTCCATGTCAGAGTTCCAGCATCTTCAGCAGGTCTCAGATTTTGAGCAAAGAGGAAATAAAAAAAAGACAGTATTAGGCCATCTGGCTGCTGAGATTTATAAACGCAAAGGTTTGCATGTGTACTAATCTACAGCATCTCAAAATGTCAACTACCTTGACAAACCATTTAAAACAGGAGTTGATATTTGGAGCCCCTTTCTGGACTAACAGTGCAGAATATTCCCAGACAGGTATTAGAAAACAACGTTTCTCATAAAGCACATGCATCCTCCCTGTATACTTCACCCAAAACCTGTGGAAGAAAACACTAAATCATACATGCCAAGGCGTTCACAAGTTACATATGCAAGTAGAACATCACAACTAACTGCTCTACCTGTTGTATGGCTTTCTGCACCTCAGGCTTTCACACCACCCAATCCCACAGAATTAGTTTCAAATTATAGCCAGCCAGAGTGTAACTTGGAATTTGCAAAGTCACGCATGATTTTTTTATTTTCTACTAGCACTACATACTGTACCTGATGCATTAGGCTGCTTACAGTAGCATGGTAGGTATTTATTTCCTATAGCAGATGCTGCTTCAGATGACCTTTATTTTTTTTTTTATTTTAAAAACACAATGGAAGATCTTTTGTGGCTTTCTCCTTCAGTTAGACATGCCTCTCAGGCTTTTTAGATAGCTTTTTATTTTTAATTGGCAAAGATGAACAAACGCACAGCCTCCAGCGTTGGTATGTGCTCCTCGCATTCAAACATGACTTAAGTGTTCCCGAAAACTGAAGACCTATTCCTACATAGTTGGTTTGAGAACAGAAATCCAGAAACGTTCAGATTCTAAGTATTACATCAAAGCACCATCCTGCAGAGTTACTAGAAAGAGCATTTCTTCTCCACATCTGACTAACATAGCTAAGGTTCAAAAGCTCCAATTTACTACTGACAGACGTAAAGAGGCACCGCATGAGTTTGGCTTTCCAAAAGACTAACCTGGGTGATACTTCCATCTTAGAACAGTACTTCTGTCCTAAGTATTGTTATTTAGATGATTATGATCAAAGTGGAGTAATATATTTGGCAACATGCATAATCATGTTTCCATTCGTGTTCTACTCTTCTCCCATTGCAAAGATGTGGATGAATGTGATGGAAACCACAGGTGCCAGCACGGCTGTCAAAACATTCTGGGAGGATACAGATGTGGATGCCCACAAGGATATATCCAGCATTACCAGTGGAATCAATGTGTTGGTAAGGAAACAAAACACAGAATACGTTAAAACAGCAAAGGCGTCATAGTCGTTGCAACGACAATTACCAACTGAGCACAAGAATGAGCAGGGGGTAAAACATTTACAGGTGTCAGGACACGGAAATTTTCTCTCCCCCTGCCCCCTACTACTCCCAACACCCATGAATGATACAAGATAAGGCCACACACTCATCCTGTTAATACTATGTGACAAGGTGTTTTTTCCTAGTCAGCCCTACCTTCCGAATCCCTTCTCGGAAAAAATCCCCTTCTTAGAAAGGTGAAAAGGTGTTTCAGTGAGTTCCTGAAAGCACGAATACAAACACCTCTGCTGGAAAACACACACAAAAATCCCACCTTCCTTCAGTAAGAATCATCCCTGCCACCATTAACATTTTTAGAATACTACAGAATAGCATCAATAGTGAACAGAGGGAAAGAAAACATCAACATTAAGGATTTCTTACTTTCAAAGTACAGTCTTAAGGCCAATATTAGTTTTCTCTAGGCAGACTACAGGGAAAGCAAAACAGTCAGCTCAGCAGTCAAGTCTTGTAGGTTTAGTTCAGTTGCTTTATCACTTCTTCTCTGTGTTTCAAAAACTTAGCTACCAAGTGGAACGCAGGAAATTAAACAAACAAAAAGCCACAAATAACCGTACCCTACTGTTCACTAACCACCAGAACAACATATTCATCTTTTCAAGTTTGTTGTTAGCAGTTCTTTCTTAGCGTTGTCATCATCAGAGGATGGCTGCGGGCACTGCCATAGATCCCTAATAGGAGGTATGGACAATCTAAGCTATCTAATTCAGTTTATAACTCCATTTTATATTAAACAGGCAGTTTTTCCTGAAGTCCCAACCATCACCACCACGCCCCCACCTCCTGCTGCCCTCCTACACAGGAAGCAAAAGAACTGAGCAGCAAGGAGCTGGGGAGGTCACACAACACCCAGCTCTCACACAGCTCCAAAACAGCTACAGTCTCTGAATGTATTAGTCCTCAACAGAACAGGTCTTCTAATAATTGCAGGCAAGAATGCTAAAACATGCTCTAGTGATTGATACCAGTGAGGAAAACAGCTACAGGGAAACACATCCTTGCTGAGGGAAATGAAACGTGTGCCAATTATCAAAGGCGTAATCTTTTCATACAAGAATCTCTCTTCCTCACTCATTTTTCACAGTATAATCTGGACCCAAATCAGTCACACTGCAACTGACACAGAAGGAATGTCAGCATAGGTACGAACCAGAAGGGAAGACAGAGGAAAGGCTATGAATGAGCAGCAGTAACTATATTAGAGCCAAACACTTGAAAAAAGTAAATTTTGTGTATTGTACTGTGATGATATGCAAAGCAAGCTCAGTATAGTATTAAGACTGAAGCAAACATTTGCAGTGATTATCACATAACAGCTGAAGGCAAACAGAAACATGAAAAGCTTTTATCAAAAGCTAAAGAAATGCAAGAATTCAAAGAAGAAACCCAAAAGTATGCTAGTCTGTCAGACTACGTTTGACAGAGCATTCAAGAGAGAAGCTAAACAACCTAATATCAAAGCAAGAACAATAGTTCCTGCAAAAAGGATAGCATCAGACATAAAATAAATATTATCTGGACTCACACTGGGATCTAGCATTAGATTAGAAATGATACAGTCCATTTAGAGAAGGAACAGCACCAGTTCAGACATCTGGAGTCTTTACAGCACGCATGATGAATACTGCGGGCATTTTGATGAAATCCCTTGATGGCAGACCGAGAAATAAAGTGCAGAAGAGCGCTAATAGGGGGTAAGCTATAAGAGGTCTACTGCATAGAAGTCCTCTGTAAGTTGCTGCATCCTTCCTGAGGTATCTCAAATTTCTAAGTAGCACTCCAACCCACTTCAAAATTAAAAACAAATCGCAGACTGACTACACTGAGCAAAGTTACAACAAGCTCCAGACGGGAACGCCTCCTGTCACCTGTGATCTTCCTAGCAGTAGGAGACCAACAATGGAAAAATACCACGTAGGAGTTAGAGGAGATTATGATGGATCTCACAAACAGGACAACCTGCTTTTACAAAGGATACCTAGCATCAGAAGCCTTCAGGCCAAAGCCCAGATTGATAAGGTACAAAGAATTACAGAAAGAATAGTATCAAGACACTCCCTCCCAAAATTCATAAAGTGCAGCAAGTTATTCAACTGACATAGAAGAGGCTCAGCATTGCAAGTATCTGTGAGCATTCTTTTAAAGAAAGAAGGGCTTTTCAAATTAACTTTTGTATATTTTTGTAAGAAACTCTGCACTTAGGATAATTTGATACTTAATTGTCCAAAGCTTCATAATCAGCTTTAGACAAATTGCTAACCTCAGAAAACACTTGAAAAGGATACCATAGAAAGTGTGCTGGCAACAACAGACATCTGTGCAGCTTCAGAGTAGCAGGACAAGAACATTATAAAGGTAGGACACGCATACAAATGGAGTGGAAAAAAAGTTGAGGAAGGCATTAGACTGGAATCACCAAGGACTGAAGCTTTGAGACAGACAAGAATCCTATGGTGGTATAGAAATGAAACGCGAGTCATTAAAATGCTGTGAGAAGCAGCAGAGATAGTTGAAAAACATGGCTAAAACGGGAGGGGGGGGGGGAAAGAATAATAATAAAGAAAGGTAATGAAGAAACCACACTTCAAACAGAAGAGAAACATAATAGAAATCCATAATGCCCACTTCAAATTTAGCAGGAGCCTCGGCAGCTACTGTTTCCACACTAAACAGAATAATCTTGCAGTTAATGCCGCAGAGTAGTGTTCAGGAGCTCTGGTTTCTTCTCCTGGCAAGATGCCTAGAGGGAGTCACCCTTTAACACCTGTAAGATGAAGATAATGCTTTTTTTTTTTTTTTTTTTTTCCTTCCATCCTGTCATTTGGGTTGGGCTGTTTAGATTGCCTTTCCCCTCACAGAGCCTGCAATTTTCTACTGCAAGTTTATATTAACTTCACCCCATCGCGTTAAGTGCCCATAAACGCCGTCATGGTTGATACTTAACTGGGGTGCCAGCTTGCTTCTCCTCTGTGGATCTCATCTGGGAGCATACCTTGCCAGGGGAAAGAGTATTGACAAGGAGCCCCAAGCAATAGAACAAGAGACATGTCCTTGGGGGGGGGGGGCAGAGGGGGCATTGAGCATCTTCAAACACATCTTCATCCCAGCTATGTGTCTTTGGGACTTCCGGCAACGTAGTTTCCCTTCTGGGGATATGGATGTGAGGGCTGATGAGGTCAAAGATGAGGCAACACTTTCTATTTCCACTCCATCCTCACCTAAATTCCTGCAAACTCCATCCAGGGCTGGAGAGGGGACAGGAAGGCCATGCTGCAGAAACACAAGCAAAGGGTGCAGCTGCAAAGCAACAGAAGGTGAGGAACGGAGTTGCTACTCAGCAACTTGCTTCCTCAAGGGCGTACCTATATGATTCCTTCCCACTGAGAAAATTTACATAGCACAAAAAACAGGGAGGTTGGGGGGGGGGGGGCGGGGAGTGTAACTGGATCTAGAAGAACCTGTGTGCTGAAGCATTTTTTACAGGCCAGCATCCAAGAGTTAACACTGGAACACGCTTAGCGCTAATATACTCAAGCCTTGACAGCACTTCATTTAAATACTGAGGAAAGAGACATTACCATGTTAAGATGAGTCACATTTAACACGCACAGGCCAAGGCCTGCTCAAGACTTGCACTAGAGCCCTAGAACTTACAGATTACGCTTACGGATTAAGTTTACGCTTTGCGATGTTGAGCCTTTCTGATGTCTACCCAGATCAGAAGCTATCGTATACTTTTGTTTGCTTACTAGATGAAAATGAATGTTCCAATCCTAATGCCTGTGGCTCTGCTTCTTGCTACAACACGCTTGGAAGTTACAAGTGTGCCTGCCCATCTGGATTTTCTTATGACCAATTCTCAAGTGCATGCCACGACGTGAATGAGTGTTCTTCTGCCAAGAACCCCTGCAATTACGGTTGTTCCAACACTGAAGGTGGTTATCTTTGTGGCTGTCCACCCGGCTATTACAGAGTTGGACAAGGGTGAGTATTCTTCTGTAGCCCTCTGAAGAGGCACATTCCGAGGGCCACGAAAAGTTTGGGCAGTAGTTAGACTGAAGAGCAGAGGTGCCAATGAAGGACAGGCTACCAAGTCATCCTTTCCGTTCCTTTTGTGCACAACCTACCCACGCTGCGTGTAAATACCTGAAGTAGTATTAGAAACTTCAGTGTGTTTGTATAAGCAGCACAGCACCCCCTCATTTTACATCTAGCATACAAGCAAAATTAAACAATTAGTTCTGCTTCCCCCTCCAATATTAGCACAAGAACTCCTTCACACATCTGCTAAAGGAAGACTGTTACTACATAAGAAAACATAGTGTTCGCTCAGATAACTAAGGGTTTTAAACCATACTATCAACCTAGAAAGTTAAATCAAGATTCTTCTGATACACGACAGTGGCCAGCCCCTTTATTTCAACAGTCAGAGGAAGCTGGTTTTGCTCCATTCCTTCACAATATTTGTAAACCGAAAAACGAGAAAAGCCTACAGGCTTTCAGCCTAACAGCCATATTCCATTCAGTATGTCACACTACTGAGAACAAAATTCATTCACAGACCTCCTCAGGAGAGGAGGGAGGGGAGATCAACACTGTGGGACAGGTTGTGCACACTCACTTTCCATCTAACTGGAGAGTTCGTAAAACTGAAAGAAGTCATTAAAACAGTTGCTTTTAATCAACAGCCACTGTGTCTCAGGGATGGGATTTAACAAAGGCCAGTACCTACCACTGGATGGAGATGCTGATGAAGAGAATGCTTTGTCCCCTGAAGCATGTTACGAGTGCAAAATCAATGGCTACTCCAAAAAGGACAACAAGAAGAAGAGAAGCATTGACGACACTGTACGTACTGGGGTAAACAAACACTGTGACGTACTTGGAGGTGTACGTTCAGAGATATCATCTCAATACTGTCAGAAAGCGGAGGGAGTGTTATGATAGGCCACACCCAGTGTTCAAAATATTTTTCTCCCCTGTCCTCCCTCATATTTGCACACTTATGTCCTGTTGGCACAAATGCTGAGACAATCAGAAAGACATCAACAGTTATGAACAACTGCACTTTTTAAAGCTTGTAAAGAATCCTTTGTAGTGTGAGATGTGGTCTAGTTCCTGGAAATATCTCAAATTCAGGGAAATAAGTTTCCTATAATTACAGAGGCCTAGGACACTGGTGATGTCTGCAATCTGTTCCGCTGCTGACCTGTGGTACATCATATTTATGATACCTCAGATCTCAAGTTTTATCTTCTAGGAGGTTGGAAAGCATCTTATGGTTCAGGACAGCTACATAGATGATCTCGCCGCAGACTATTTTAGTCTAAACATCTGTTCCATGGTTACTCACAACTGAGGGGAACTGGAGTCCATGGTAACTGATATACTTAAGTCCTAGATTTGCAACGCTGCTGAAGGTATTTGAGATTTAGACTTCAGACTTGAACGTTTTCTTACTGCTTTTTGCAGGCTTATAAAAATAAGTAATGGACAGTCATGGAACGCCAGCAATAACATTTATGCCTTTTAGAGGCCTTAAGATAAAACAAGCAAACCTGTGTACCTACTGTCAGCATTATCTGTATGATAGGATGCAGTCTTGCAGCACTAGCCCAGGTCCTGAAAGCTGCAGTAATGGCAAACTGGCTTGGTTTTGCAGGAGGGAAGGAGAAAGAGGAGAGAGTTTTTTTTCCTTCAACAGGAACTGTGGCAACAGGAACTGTGGCAACAGGAGCTGTGCCTAAAGAACACAGCAAGAGGAGTCCGTTTCTTAGCAGATCCATTGACCAAGTGCCTTCAGGCAAACACACAAACCCTCAGCTAAAATAGCAAGATGTGCTGACCACAAAATTTACATTCAAGGAATGGAGAAACAGGTCCCCTTTCTGAAAGGATAGCACTTGCAACAAATCCAGAGTTACCACCTCAGTACATACTACTTTGCATGGCTGCTGCCAGCAAAGCCGGTTCTTGTCTTGGCAGAGTTTCTAAAGAGGCCAGCACTCATGTAATTCCTGCTCTAAAGGATGTAGTGTTGGCACTTAGAATCCAAATGTTTGATTTCCCCATACACATCCACAGTCCACACAAACATCCCTTTCCTTTCTCCTCCCCCACTCCTTCTGGACCTGTTCCACTCTGAATTTAAGTATTTCACACATCTTGCAGAACATGGTATTTACAGCCCTCACCTGAGCAGGGTAAGCGCTCAAATTCCACACAATATGTTAATAGAAGTGGTTGGAGGGTGGCAGGGAGGAAAGAAGTACCAATCAGAAACTATTATGTACTTTGAATTCTAGCATTTAGAGTACTAGAAATGGAACAGCTTTAAAAAAAAGTTTCACAACACCATCACGTCCGTAAAAACCAAATGAAGGTCTCACGACCATGATTTGTATGGGGTATGATTTTTAACATGCTTTGGTAACTGCTCCCATCCACAGATTTTCCTTGCTTTTACCACTTGTTTCTAATTATACTACCTAGCAGTACACATATGTACTCACATGTGACTAGAATGCCCTCAGAGAGGAATCCTTTCCCATCTTTACTGCAAAAGGATCCTGGCAATACCCCACATAGCATCCAACTTCTTTAAGAAGGCCACAGCCTATGGATTTCTGTAGAAGCACTTCCAAAAGCAGTTCCTTGTTAGGGCTTTCATAGGAACGCACTCATTCTCTCCCCTGGCCCCCAAGCGTGCTCAGAGCCAACACGTCAGGACAAATTCACACCTGCAGCATAACCACACTGAAGTGCTCATTAAGAGCACATTACCGATCTGCCAGCAAAACAAGTGCAGGAACTTTTTCTGCACTTCTCGCAGTGGTCAAAATAGGATGCAAGTGGACAACATGACATACCAGCCATTTCTGTAGGAAGCATTTCTGTAGAATACAGCAGTTCTCTCCTTACTCCCCATGACCAAATGCAGAGCCTAATTGTTTGCAGAAGCCATGATTCATGAAGACTGTTTTACCAGAAGTTTCTGGGAATTCCAATACAGCATTGTGGTGAGGGTCCTATTCTATAATTTTTCACAGTGAAGCACATAATTTGCTCATTAAAACAAGATAGTGCAGTAAAGACTATAGAGAGGCCCAACTAAACGTTCGCCTCTTCTGTACAGGGACTTTTTGAAAGCACAAAGTTAAAAAGATTCTGAGAAGAAACTGAAATCTGAGCCCTCTCCATGGGCTTGATGCTGTAACTTTAATTATCCTGTTAAACCTGTGTGAGAAACCTTTAAGATTTACAGGGTGTGTTATATGGAATCAAGCAGTTCTCCCAGCTGGAAGGGATTTACAATGGTTTCTTTCACAGCTAGAGTTTGAGAAATGCAGAAACTGTTAACAGTCATTTATTATTCCTCTCTCAGTGCAAGTGAGTATGTGTTTCTCTCTTGCTCTAAACATCCTTTCTTCTTTACTTCAGATCGAGCAAATTAGCTTGGAAAGCCTAGACATGGATAGTCCTTTGAGGATGAGTGTCAACATCTCCAGGCTTGATAACAAAGAGCATATCCTAGAACTCATGCCAGCCATAGAGCCCCTTACCAACCACGTGCGCTACATCATCTCAAACGGCAACGATGATGGCATCTTTCGAATCCATCAGAGGGAGGGACTCAGTTATTTGCACACAGCCAAGAAAAAGTCAGTGCCTGGAACTTACACACTGGAAATCACTAGCATTCCTCTATATAAGAAAAAGGAGCTAAAGAAACTGGAAGACAGCAACGAGGACAACTACCTCCTAGGAGAGCTCGGAGAAGCTCTCAGAATGAGGCTGTGGATAGAACTCTACTAGCCCTCTTCCAGCCTTAGCCCAGTTCTTCAGTCCCTTTCATACACCTATTTATCCATTTGAGCATGTTTGCTTTCCAAAAGCTTTGAGCAAGTCACTGACTTTTGGGGGAGGGGGAAAGAGGGGAAGACCTCTTTCTTTCCATCCTGCCGAGACTGCAGAACCACCCTTGCAGGAGGGGTAACTTAGACTTTGCCATGGCCAAAAGTTTGATTACAATGGCGACCATGGTTACTGTATCTTTTATATAACCTCAATTTAAAAGTATATTAAAAAGCTAAAGTTCAAGGGGTCATCATATGGCACTAAATGGCACAAAAAAAAATGTGAGCTATTTTTTCCTGTTAGCAGTCTGTAACACTTCGGGTATTTTGCTATAGTTCCTAATTAAAAAAAATATAGATGTTTATTTATTTTTAATGCAGTAATATATGGAGAAAGTAACAAATTATGTAAACAAAAGGGAAAACTTGGTTGTTTTTCTTTAGATTTATAAA
The DNA here is from genome assembly GCF_040807025.1 of Struthio camelus. Taxonomy (NCBI): domain Eukaryota; kingdom Metazoa; phylum Chordata; class Aves; order Struthioniformes; family Struthionidae; genus Struthio; species Struthio camelus. The sequence goes on from NC_090982.1 coordinate 38,245,388, forward strand.
TTTGAACTATAACATTTTAGAGGTGCTTTCTTAAAAAAAAAAATTCCAGTAGATTTGAAAGATGTTTCCTTTCGTATTTGTGCCAGTCATCCAAATAGTATATAAGTAATTTTTAAAGGTATCAGAACTGAAAGAGCACTTGTAATTCATCCTCTAGATATGCTAAAGTGCTCTTGCAAAACTCTTGAGTATTCAAAAAAAAAAAAGGAAAGAAAAAGTCTTAAAGGACAAAAATTACAATATTAGTCTCTGCAAAGATCATATTTCACAGCAGGTCACTAGGACTGTATTCTGAATCAACCACGTCAAATACTGGAAGCTGAGGCACAACCACTGTAGCAAAATACCTTGACTGCTTTTAATACCATTAGAATTGCAGAACCAAACTGTACTGTACTTCCTCCCAATAACCTCAAGGAACCACACATACCACCACAACACCTCATTCTCAACAAAGGTGCTCTACATACTTGCATTACTGTAGGCAGCTGAAGAAAACAAGTCTCTCTTTGAAGGGAACACCTGATGTTTCATACTGTTTGGTGCTGGCTTGAATTAATGGTGCATTTACTAAAAATTGAGAGCTGTATCAGGACTGCCATATGTGCAAACTAATTATGCAGCAAAGACAAAGAAAACGTGTATTTGAAATCCATTTGTTAGAAGTTTCATTAATACTGTAGTTATACACCATACGCCTCATTTTATCATAGCTTATTTTGTAAGAAAGATGTTTGTACAATGAGTTGACATTTAGTTTACTTTAGTAATTTTTTTAAAAGATGTTGTACCATTATGTGTTAAGTGTATGTCTCAATGGTGCTTTTTTTTTGACAGCTGGTGCCTGTAACTAGTCATGTAACAGAATCTCATATGTGAAAATAGCCAAAGCACATGCTGACTCCAGGTTTGTTTCAGTCGCATATCAGTGCTGACCAAAGATTAGTATCAAGCTATACTCACTGGTTCTTCTTTTATTTTATTGTGTTCTTTTTTTTTTTTTTTTGGAAAAAGAAACATTGTAAATTTTTTAATCAAATGTTTGTAAGAAAAAAAAAGTTTTGTTTGTAGGGCAACAAAACTTTGTAGGTACAACAACACTTTTCTTGCAATAAAGCTTATTTTGGGGTAGGTTTTTTTTGAAACGTCCGTGTTCTTTGCAGAAAGATCAGCATCTAACTGTAGACTCGGAGGGTTTCAGACACAGAAAAAGGAGCTGTATAGCGCAAACTTTTCTTCAGCTACTTTCAAGTAAGGTTATTCAGCACTTACTGACCTAGTTCCTCCATCAGCGCAGAGCTGAAACACAGGCATTAAACTGTCCTTACGCAGTTAGATCTCTGCCTCAATTCTATCAAAACCGGTCATACCTTAGATTCAAGTGCACTGACGTTACAGAAAGCTTTTGCTTATCCACATAACAAAAGCAGTAGCACCATCACAATTCAAGTTTGATCTTTCAGCTCTAGAAACCCCCCCCCGCCCATACTTTTAAGGGGTAAGTAGAGTAGAAGACCTTCTTCCTAACTAAGCACTGAATAAACCATTAAGACTTAACATTATTTAAAACTTAAAGATTTAATAGAAATACTTTTGTTAGCTGGCAGTCCCCTGTTTGAGGGCCCTTCATCAGATACACAGTCAAGCCTGGTAACGCAGAAATGCTTCAAGAACGCTTCTTAAAGCGTTCAAGGTTGCCACAAAGACTTTTACTAGAGAAAGTTACACAGCCTTTTTATTCCATCCTGGGTTAAGCTGTGTTTGTTTGTTTGCTTAACAGCCACTACTGAACATGTATTTTTGTCACAGCAATAATAGCCAGATAAAGGGAAATCAGAACCATCAGAGCATTGAACTAAAATGCAAAATATTTGAATTGTCTCATTTCAAATGTACACCTTAATTTCTAATTTTACAGGTGAATATAATAAAAAGATAAACACATTTTGCACTAGCAGAATTAGCCCTACGCGTTACTGCTCTTTTGAAGAAGTGGCACTTTAAAACTTAATTGCATTAAAAAGTCAAGCTGCAAGTCTAAGGATCTAATAACTGGGTGGGGTATGTCTGCATTAACAACAGGTCTCCCTAGAGCACCAGCCTTAAAAATAAATAAATAAATAAATAAAGTCTGTATTCATAATGCATGTGTTCATATGACAGTGAAATAACTACCTTCTCCAACTAAACTGGTATCAGCATAAAACTATTCTTCCCCATGTTTTCAAAGAACTCGACTTACACAATTTGCCTGCCACCCTCCCCGCTCCCCTAAAATAGTTATAAAGAAATAAGATAATCACAAGTTTTTAAGGAATTGTACACTGAAATTTTACTCCAGAAAGAAAATAGTAAGTCAGGAATTATGGCATTATAATGATTCTCCTAACTACTGACTGCCAATTAGACATTGTATGTTCAGAAGGATGGACTTATTTGCCTGGGGTATTCCTTGAAGCCTACACGCGTATTCAGATGCGGTTGGCATTTAATAATGCATCAACTTAAGTAACACCATCTGAAATTACCTGGAACCAAAGTTACCTGACACTACCTTCAGATATCGTCTTACAAGTTTCATTAAGGTTCAAACCTGCTTCTGGGTAAAAGCATTGAAGTCCACAGAAATAAGTCGTCCTTTAGAGGCCTGATATATATCTCCAGTATGGCACTGACTTAACCGCTCTTAACAGCTATTTTCCAAGAAGGCTACGCTTTGTCCAAGATGGGAGCTTTCCAGGAAACGCTTAGTGCGAGAAAAGCCAGCAGAGTGAACCTAACAGAGCATTATGCTCTGCTGCCAGCTCTCAAGAAATAGAAAACAGTAGCACCACTCTTGTAGCAACTCTTCCAAGGCTACAAGTTTCAGAGGATTTCACCAATATTGGGAGATTCTTCGCAGGTTCTATGAACACTAAATAGGTTTAAGGGGCCAAGAACAAATCAGGGTTGCGCTCTTTTTTCTAAAGAAGGAACTACCATCTACACCTGCGTTAACTAATGATACAGTAAGTACAATTAAAATGTATCCCTTCACTAGAAAAACAGTATTATCCTCTCCCACCTTATAACGCACAAGGCAACTACGCGCAATATTGACAGAAAAGCCTCATCCTCCACCCCCAGTTTCACATCCAGGCAAAAAACCTCAGACAAAGAAAACAAATCCCAGCTACTCCTCCAAAAAACAACTATCACTGTAAACATTTGGATATCCGTTTCTCCATACTACTGTACCTCTAGTCTTTTCATTTTTGAGTATTTAATGAGAAAAATGACTACACACGCACAGAAAGATGATCAGCATTCCAGCAAGCTACAGAAAACCAAAACCTGCTGTTAACAGTAAACTGAAAATTGTCTCGCTATTTAAGAGGCTGCAGTGTAAGAGGTCTCTTGGTAATCTGAAGCTATGCTTGCAGTAAGTATAGGTAACATCTAAGGCCAGCTCTAGCCAAGGGGGGCACAGCACTACAGGCTACCCATGCTACTAAGTTTCCAGTGCTGGTGCAGATGTAGACCTTGCTCAAGGTATCCAAGATAACTAGATTACAGGAACCCGCAACCATTCTAATGCGACTCAGATGTAACCTTATGACAAAACTTCCTTAATGCAGAAAAAGAATCATTTCTCGAGTCCTGGCTCCACCTTCACGCTTTCTTCTTCCAACACAGACTTTTTCCTGTGATATACAGGCTCTTTCATTTTCCTCCTTCCCTGTTTAGGCAAGAAACAGGTGAGTGGATACATTTCAGTGCCACTGCTCCATTTCGTCTCTATTTTTAACAACAATCTGACAGTGTCTATTCCCCACCAAGAAACACACCTCTTACTATCATACTTCCTCATCATCGTTGTTTATATATAAATTAATAACCTAAAATTTCTTTTCAGAAAAAGCATTTGGGTTTTTTCCCCACTTTCCTGCAAGGACTCAGTCACTCAGCTCTAGTTCTGAACTTCAGCTATCCTACCATGCCATTCCTAAAGTTCATCATCATTTACTATCATCCCACAACATTGCCACAATCAGTCAAAAACACACACCCCTCCTTTTCTATCCCCAGACACTCCAAAGTGTTTGACCTCCATATACGCATTAATGCATGCGACGTGCAGCCTGCCTCAGGGCTGCTCCTCCTCCTTCTTTGAGCATGGCTCCAATTCAGTAAACAAGAGAGCAGAACTCATGAGCTTAAGCGTCCCGTAATTATTTCCGAGCGCTCCGTGTCCTTCCTTGGTAGCCAAACCCTTTAAAATCTATCCAGCAGCAACACCGCAACAATTCTAATACCTGGTATTTCATGTTTCTTCTCTGAAAGGAAGGACCTATGCTGTCTTTCATACCTCTAGGCTCTTCACCACACGTCCTAAAATGGAGTATTTTTCAAAGGGGGCTTATCTGACCAACTTGGGATGATCAGTTAAATTTTGGTGTAATGGATGTGGCTAGCAGACCAACAGCCAAAGAACCTGCCTTTGCGCTAAAACTAGAAAAGAATGCAGGAGTGGCAATGTGCTGCAAAACTAAATATAGCGAAAACCTCACTGCCCTGAGCGTGTCTCTTAATTCTTCCTGTATGTTATACATGAAGCCTAAGCACCTAGACTAACCGACACTGCAAGACAGACATGTTTCAAATCCTGCCCTTTTTCTTGGCCTTAAGAGATTTACTCAGAAGGGGATGAAGATTCACAACGCTAGAGTTGCACTGCTTAAAGCAGGAGAGAAGGAAAACTTGAGAAGGTAAGAGGACATTTTATACCTAAAACTAAGTTTTAGTCCCTCCTGCAGCTGTTCACATATTTGACACCAAATCACTACGGTAGAGGTAGGAAGTAGATCCTTAGTTCCTATAGCCTTACAGAAGGGTATAGCCACACTGATGAAGGAGGATGTTTCACACCTCACCTACGAGGTTTATTTCGAAAACGCCAACCACTATGTCAGTACGGGTGACCAGAGAAACGTTTAACCTGTGAATTCAGACAGGACCTCAGTACGAGCAATGACTCACTGCTTTGGCTTGTCAAGAATGAGGTGCTTCTACCCGTGGCTGAAAACAGATCTTGAGACTCCAGCAGAAACAGCTGGTGTCATGCAGCTACTTCAAAGCCTCCAAAAGTACTTGCTACCCAAACAGGGATTTTGTGGATTAGAACTGTGAACTCCAAGGCCAAAGCAGGATGTCAGCAGCACTCTCACACATGGAAAAGCCATCCATGTCATACTGTGGCATACCCTAAACAGAAGAACCAGAGCCAACTAACTCTGCACTTCAACTTGATAAGCAACTCCTACAAATGACCTGGGGAAGAAATTATGAAAGAGTGACAGGGTGAGAGTTACCCATAATGGAGGGGAAGCACGGGCCTCTTCCTCAAGAGATCTGAACTCCAGTCATATGACTAGTAATCGACTATGCCAAGACATCAAAACTGCAAAGTACACAGAGCTCTATAGCAACTTTCAGCAAGCAATACTCGCATACTTAAAACTGTGATTATCCTCACCATTTTAACAGTAAGAGTATTCAAGCATACGAGAAGTTAAGACTGTCAAAGTCCACGCAGGGAAACTGCCAGGAGGTGCACTAAGCTCCTTGTGTATTTGAACTACAGAAAAGAAAAGAGCAGGCTGTCAGGTTTTTTGGTGCACAATACATTTTAAAACCTTATGTCTAGGGGAGATTCTTACATAAAGTAAATATGAAGAACTTCTATTAAGTTCCCATTAATGGCAAAATGTCTTCCATCTTTTCCCATTATTGGCATTTTAGCGGACATTCTATACTTCATCCCACAGTATTTCTTGCCCAATACAGACATAACAAAATCCTGCCAGCTGTTCAACAGGTTGGCCCAGGGTAAGTCTACTAAGAAGTTGCCAAAAAACAAAAACCACGCCAAAAAAAAAAACAACCAAAAACAAAAAAACACCCCCCCCCACAACCCAACCAAAAAAAAACATGCATGCACACATATAGCCACACACACACACACACTTTCATGCTGTCCACTAAATTAACTGCAATAAAGAACTGAAGAGTTGCTACTGGTAAACCAAGACTTTTGAATTTCAGGCCAGACTACTAAACTGACATCCAAATATCTGACACATGTTCTTAAGGCTTGGCTTCTAATCAGAAGTCTATACACTCTGAAGATGACAAGACACTCAACATGAGGATATTTATTACATTTACCTCACTTGGTCAACATAAGGGCCTAAGCCTGGATCTCCAAATTCTGTAAAACCTCTGCCACAGCTCTAGGTTTTACTGTATCCTATGCTTTTAAAGCTACATTCATCACTGAGAAAGGAGACACACACACCAAAAAAGGGGGGTATCAAATAACTACTTTCAATATGAGATACTACTAGGCCACTGTCTTCAAGTCTACGTCCATTTTGCTGCCAACCTTCATTTACGCTAGTGGGGAAGATTACTATTTTAACCATTACTCAAAAGACAAAACAAAACACCATAACATTAGTTCTAAGATAAAAATCAAAACAGATATCAATCATATCACCTAAGGGCACCAGTTTTGTTGCTGTTCTATCCATTTCAGAAAAGTTATCTGGCAGGAAAATAGGCAAGAACTAACTTATTAATAAGTCACCAATTCAAAAGTAAGCCTGCAAAGTACTTCACCTCTACACTTAAAGGGGTCTTACTTTAAAAATAACCACACAATTTTCTTCCCACACTCAAAGCTGCTGAAAGCCATTCAGTCATAAAAACTTTAACTAGAAAGAAAGTTATAAGCATCTGAGGAAACTTAAAAATAAAAACATTTGGGCAGCATGCCTCCTACATGACATCCCTAATACCTCAGTCAGGGCACCTTGGCAGGCACGCCTGAACTACAGCTGGTCACCTATAAACATTTCAGCTTAAGGTCAATAAGAAAAGAGTTATTTAGCATAAATACAACATATTTAGTATTCTATAAGGAGACAAAGTTTACATCAACATTTTGTGCACGTATTTTCACTCAGGTGTGTGCACAACTAACCTGCAATTGCTTTTTTTGCAAGGACGCTGTGGGTTAAAACCCCACAAACAGTAACGCACAGCAAATGATCATCCAAATACCTGGGAGAGACATCAGCCCAGAGACTGCACTGACAAGACTGATCTGTCTTATTTTCTGGAACGTAAGTAGCGCAGGAAACAACCTTCACAACTTTGGTTATAAACTTTTGCTTAAGGAAAGCAGATATCAATCTTTCATGGGCCATTTCTCTTCCCTCACCCCCAAACCTCAGGAACAGATATAAAAGGACCTGAATCCTTTCCTAATTACCGCTTCTCTACCTAGCCTCTCTAGTGTATTCTCCAAGATAACTCATTTGCGCACTTACATTGCGTGATGTAAAAGCAGTTTTGCAGTCTTAGAACTAAGTTCTTAAGTAAATTATGGAATGAATGCATGATGCAGGCATTGAATATTACCATCCCCTTCCCTACAGTATCCCCAACATCCTCAAAAAAAAACCCCTCTGGTTTCTCCTACATGCCTTGTGCCCTTCCACAGCAATACACCTCTAGCCCCTAAACAATCTGCACCTCAGAAGTCTGTAAGAACACGTATAGCATGCAGAAGGGTGAACAGAGATTCATCAACTGTTCATTGCCTTTTCCAATATAAGAGCTAAAGGACATCAAAGAAATCTAGCAGGTTCAAAATAAGAGGTATTATCTGCTGAGTGAAGGACTAAGTCACAGAATTCCACGTGACAGCGTGCTTGCTACAAGTCTTAGGTGTTTCCAAGGAAAAATGCTTAAATTCATGGAAGACAAATCAGCTGGAACACGTTAAATCCTAATACATAGCTATCTCAGGAAACACCCAAGCTGAGAAATTTTGAAGATTGGGAGAGCGTGCTGGAGAAGTTCCATTGCATGACTGCCCTCTAAAATTTTTTTTCAAGGCAACCATAGACGAAACAATGGTTTGACAACACAGCTGTCTTCACCACTCTGCACCGCCCCCCCCCAAGCACCCTGAGCTGCCCCTGCATCAGCTACACCATAAATACTATACATATTTTTATCTTTTCCCAGAGGCACGTGCGAGCAAATTTATTAATCAGAAAACTAAGAGCTCAGAAGCTGGCCAGCCATGGCCTTGTGGCTGCTGCTGGCCAAACAAACGGTCACAGGCAGCATCTTGATCTGATCCTGAACGAAACTTTATATTGACCTAAAGAGGGGACCAACCGACAGCTAGCCAAGTCAAACTACAAGCTTTTGCAAATACCATAGCAACATGAAGCTACTCCAACAGGAAAGTGTGTCAAGAACGTGGTGTTTCTACCCAAAAAAGAGCTCACAGCTTAGCCATTCTAGTAATAACAGAGCAAATCACATTTCAGAAAGTAAACAAGAACTACCCACTATGTGCGTGGTTTGCTCAGACCTGATAGCACAGCACAGTCATCAACCAAAGTTGTGGCATGCCTCAAATGCAACACAATCAGCGTATTAATACAGGCACAGAAAGCACAGACCAAAACCAAAAAAAAATTAACATTAGAACAATTACTTTAGTACACACAATTTACTTGATGAGCTGAACGCAACAAGCAGAAGAACATGCATCCTGCAAAAGTCAACTGAGATACCAACGTGCAGGAGCAATAGAACTCACACGCCTAGGCAATGTGTTTGATCGCAAATACAGAGAATTGTGATATTCTGACAGAGAACATTTGAGTAGCAATTGCAGTTCCTAGGATTTGTGTTTAATCCAAGAGGTAAACAACAGATTTTGGAAAGAAGTGTCACAAACCCCATACTCAAAACTCAGCAGACCCAAGCATTTATCAAGTTTGGCAATTAATGAGGACAACAGAAAAGCAGACCCAGATTAAGACGACAGAAATATTCATATAAAAGCATTTCTCTCACATAGCACTGATTAGCAAAGTTCAGGATCCCTGCCTTTTTCAAATATGCTCTAGATGGAGAAAGAAAAAAAAAAACACACCAGAAAAAGGAAAAAAGTGTGCAGAACTGACAAGTTCTAGTCAGATATGCCTCCTTCCCTAAATCCTCAAAAGCAATATTACTATACACAGAGGAGGAGAATCCCTGATGTTCTCCTCAATATCCACAACACAGACTCCTGCATGCAACTGAAAAACAGAAGACTACTGCTGTATGAACAGAGAGCTGATCGATTATTTCCATTGGTCAACCTTTCTTTTTGTAAAAATCATTATTTCATGCATCTGTTTCAAATTGATTCTATGATTTCCATACATGTCCCTGTCTCAGTATTTTCTTTAGAATGAAAGCAATAACTACGGTTTACGTCATCTATGCCTACTTAAACCTATACAGTCATGCCCACATTGCAAGAGAGGGTTAATAAAGGTATTATTTTAAAGTTTATCAGCTCATATGCATCATTCCTGGCATCAGCTTTTATTGCCTCCATATCTTTATATAAGCAGTGATGAGAACAGAGCATAAGCATACAGTGGCACCATTCCTACCACCATAATCAAGCCCCTGTCAGCATTTCCTAAATAAAATCCTACACTCAGTCTTCTTACATAGCTGCAATAATGCCTCACAATGAGCGCAAAAGGCTGATGTGAAGTGTGTGTTCCTTCCCTTTTCTACTCCCAGTGGTGCATTAGTTCATCAAATGCCTAATGATTACAAAGAAAAGTAAATTAGCCTACTGAAGAACCATGCATTCAGACACAGATCAATTGAAAAATAAAACAAATTGGCTGATAATACCATTAATAGTCCCCTCCACACACACGCTTTTAAAAACAAGTTTTAGAAAAAGTACTTTTAAAATGGTCAAGAGGAATCTATTTCTGGATCAGTGAAGGTTTTCCCAACTAATCTTTGAAAATAATTTTCAATGCTGACCTAACGTAGATGCACCTCCATCTACCAAGTCAATGACACATGATCCTGATAAGAGATTTAGTTAGAGGAATTTAACTCAATTTAGCAGCAAAACTCCTGTACGAGAAAATAATTGTTTTAAGTCACAAAATCAAAATGAAATATAAAAACCTCAAAAGATCTGATGTTACCTGCGAGACTGAAGGTTAACGGTTAGGGATCAAGATTAGCTCGAAATACCATTAGGTTTCTAGATTATAGCATAATACATGCAGCGTAGGCAAGACAGAAATTAAAAAGCAAATTAAACTGATCAAGTACACAAAGATATTAACCCAGAGCTAGCCTCAAATCAGAGCCGAGCTTCATTAGGATAGTTTCTAATATAGCACATCTATTAGCATTACTCCATGGCAGATCCTAAGTATACCAGACATCCTGTTAACTAAATGAATCAAAATTCCTTTGCCTTACCATATGATGCAAAGAAACACTATTTCCAAGTATCTCACAGAATAATAAGATCCATTCGATCTTAATACAGCTGTTTTTTGGCCAAACAGTAGCTGTCCTGGAATCCAGTTTTATTGCCAGGATGAAAGCAGAAGAGGAGAGTTTGAAAAGAAATTTGATGGTTATAGTCATTTTTCAACTGGTGAGAACCCAGATGTACATTTTATAAATGTGCCCACTCCAAAGACACACGAGTCTGTGGAATGTGGAATTAACCACAGATGAGTCTCGTTTCCTCCTGAATGGGGCAAGTTACATCCACCACTTCCTCAGTCTAGCCTCCTCACCCGAGGGAGGCAACACTTGCCTCATGAAGCACTGAACAGAATACGATAGCATTACTCACAATCACATTATTGACACAACTACAACATGCCATAAAGCATGTCTTCCCTTCCTTTCCTCTTCTTTTTTAATGGCCTGAACTGGCTTGTGCGTATGTGTGTCGAACATCCTATCCATACCTAGATGTTCTCCAGCTTCTTTCAGTGAGAGGAAAGCCAAGCTACCCTTGATCAGGACATACGCTCTTAAGGAAGGCACAGTCCAGAGGAAGCGTCCAAGAAAAACAAACCACAGTAACCAACGCTTGAACTGAGCGCAACCAAACCAAACAACTGAAAAGGTCTCATTCCTATAAAGTTACATTTAAAAACCACCAAAATATTGCTGCTTGTGAGACCAAAAGCCAGTAAGAAGCAACATAAAATGGACCTCAAATACATACACAACCTGGTATGGTCAACAACAACAACAACAAAAAAGTCTTTTGGTGGAAAACAGTTTTTTTAATAACGTTCTTGAAGTTAAGACCTATGTCCACAGAAAACTAGGTCATAGCTATTTGTCCACAATGTGGAAAAATGTCTGTCAGTGCCAGTTTTGCCCTCTATACCGCTCAGACAACACTCCCCAAAACTGATCCAAAAACATCATCTTCCAGACAGGAACTACTCTTAGTTTTTTCAGTCCTTGATCTCTCTTCAGACTAATAAAAGTATTAATAAGATAAATTTTCCCTGAAACAGCCATCAGCCTTTTAGGAAAGCGACTACTTAGTTTTGCTACCTAGCAACCTCGTTAACCACTCCAATGTTCTTAGCATTTCTTTTCCGTTTTCAAACATCAAGTTAAAACAATTGTCTCTGGATTTCCTAGTGTTGGGATTTTTCCTTCATACTTCCTCATAATGTCCAGAAGTCTCACCTACAAAAGCAGCACACCCATCCCCAAATCTCATAGGCACAGAAAGACCCCACTACATGCTACTACGGTAGCATAGCAAAGAACTACGCGTTCAGATGTGGAACGTGCTCCACATCAAACAAGCGTACATGGAGGAAAGCTGGTAGTGTACGCCATCAAGAATATTCTCAAGTGACCAAGAGTCTCATTGCAAATAATGTACATAATTTTTTTTAAAAAGGACACGTGTTCTAGAACATGATCCACATTCGCCATCAAAACCCACAACAGCACTTTCAGCGATGCAAGGAATGTCAAGTATTCCACAAGTAAATAGCTTATTATGAAAAAAAGATGTTAAGAAAACAAAATGTATAAAATGCTATCTATATGCAGCTCGCTAATGTACTGTGCATTCTTTTTAAATACTTTAGCATGCACAAAACATGTTTGTACTCTCTGCACACTAGTTCTGATGGAAAAGGGAAAGGAAAATCATTCAAAAACGTCAGACTCATTAGCTCTGCTACAAAGTTTGTGCCTCCTGATACACCCTCATTTTAGTAAGAGTCCACATCCACGCTTCCAGGTATTGTTTCCTTTAACACATTTCTCAAGTGACTTTTAACATTCACTTATCTTTCCACAAAAGATCTTAATCTCTCTCCAAAAGAGAGGAAAAAAACCTGACAAAATAAGCGACAAAGGCATGGCCTTCCTCTTCACAGGGGCAAGAGTTTCTCATTCAGTCTGTGCTCCTCAGTCATTTACCCCAATCCCATTCCATGTTCCACATACCTTTTCAGCATCAACCTCGTTTCCTCCCCACAACCCCACTTAGCCCCTGACTTTCCAGTTTTCTTCTCGCAACCACAACACATGCACTCCACTGATCTTTCTAAGCCCTGATCTATCGTCCTGTCATCCTTAAGTGAATTACATGTGCCATTTAATGCTTTCCCTCTAGATTCCCATCCTCTTAACATTCCCCTTCATCTTCGCAGTCACCTCAAACTATTCTAGACACAGCTTATGATGACCTCTCCAACACAGAGCTCAGAACCATCCGATCTCGATCAGAGGCATCCACCTCTCACCAGTCACCTTCAACACATTACCTCACAGCTACTCAAGCAGCAGACTGATCTAAATTTGCCCTTCTCCAAAGTCCAGACACTGAATGCCGCTAACATTTTTGCAGGTGACCCTTCTACTCTCCTAGGAGAATATACGCAAGCGTTTCTCAGAAACGTATCTGAAAATGAGATAGACAACTGAAGGAAGCCACACAGTCACAGGCCCCGGTGCTTATAGGGTATTTTAAACTCAGCAATCTGTTAGAAAGACAATATAGCGGGGCAAAAGCAATCCAAGAGATTTCTCAAGTGTATTGATCATTATTTCTTGATGCAGGGAATAAACAAGCCAACTAGGACAGACTCCCTGCTGGCCTTGTTCCTCACAAGAAAGAGTAGCCTGGGGATGCAACGGTGAAGAGTAGTCTTGGCTGCAGTGACTATGACACAGAACAGAGTTTAAAAACCCGAGAGAAGCAAGCAATATAAATGGTAGAACTACAGCCCTGGACTTCAGGAGCTGTAATGAGACTTTGGCTTGTTCAAACATCTGTTTGGCAGGTTCCCATGAGAGACTGCTCTGCAGGGCAAAGGGGGCCAAGAACACCACTTGAACTTCAACAACTACCTCCTAACAACACAAGAACACTCCATTCAGATGTGCAGAAAACAGAGCAAGCGCAGCAGAAAGCCAGCGTGGATGAAGAAGGAAGCTCCTTCCTAGCTGAAGTCAAACACAGGAACACAGAAAGCGGTAGGACAGGCTACCCCAGGGGAATACTAATACACTGACCAAGTGTGCAGGGCTGAAGTTAGCTAAGAAAGATGAAGGTCAGCGGGAGCTGAAACTTGTGAGGGATGTGAAGAACAGTAAGGTGGGCTTTAGTACACTTGCAGCAAAAGACGAAGGAAATAAGCAAGTCCAGAAGAGAACCACCAAGATGATTACAGAGGGCTAGAGCATACAAGAAATTCAGAGCACCAGGTTTGTTCAACCTTAAGAAAATGCAATGGGAGATCTTTCTCCTGTCTTCAATAACCTCATGGGAGGTTACCGTTCTTGGAGGTGCACAGCCACAGGGTGAGAGACAACAGACAAGTTGCAACGTAGGAAGTTCTGACTACAAGGTTTCATCATAGAAGTAGTCCAACACTAGAACGGAGGCCCAGAGAGGTTGTGGAATATACATTCTTGCAGATGTTCAAAAACTCAACGAGGCCCTGAGCAATTTGATCCATCTGAACCTGCTATGAGCAGACAGTTGGACTAGATGACCTCCACAGGTCTCTTCCAAACTGATTTATTCTACAAGCCCGAGAACTCACTCGGAAGAAGTGAGTTTGCATTCGGAATGACAACACATGGAACAGATACATTTGCAAAGACAGAAACTAAAAGATAAATTAATACTAGAATGCTTTATGTCTGGGACAGAATAGGTTCTCTGTAATGACCTAATGATTTCAGGGTCAGCTAAGAGTAAACACAGCAAAAGGTAGATCCGTTTTCTGGCTAGAGAGGAAGCTCAACTCCCAGAGTTGTCAAGTGCTCATAACTTTTTTTTTCGGTTTGTTTTAATCCTTTGGAATTACTTGCATCATGGTGACTCCCAGACTCCAGCCAAGAATCAAGTGGCATTTTGCTAGGTACTACACACACAGCAAGGAAGTAGCTGCCAAAAGACTTTGCAATCCAATTAAAACAAAGTTATCACAAACAAAGAGTGCTTAGCAGGGTTTGGCAGGTACCTGCCAAAACTTGAATTCCCCCCCCGCCATAAACCCTATCGTATCTGAGATACTACTATTGCTAGTTGAAGGATATACAATCATTTTAATGAGAATAAAGACTCTTAAAATTAACAACACTCAATTGTGCAATCAAAAGTAGAATGAAATTCTATATGAGGTTAGCCAAAAACCCATGGGAAAGCCCACACTTTATTCTGTGGTTAGCCTTGATTTCATATGTTAATACTGTGAACGGCTGTTGTTGGTTGACTCCATAAAATGTCATTTCCTTTGAGGTACAGGCTTCTGTTGGCAGGAACTGTGTTTTGACCTGCTATGATTTCTAGGTTACTGGTGCTTGAATTACTACGTTATACTACAAGCAACGATGCTTTCCTTTTGTGCTTATATTTTTGCAGCTTGCAGCTAATATTTTGATCTTTTCTTTACAGCTATTAATCATCAGAAATGAATTACATTGAACAGACCAACATATTGACAAAATATGCAGGCAAAGACTAGATTATCAGGCATATTCTTTTGTATATACTCCCCTTCCTCTGCTTCAAGTATATATTTTTTAAGCACAGTTCTACAGGTTAATCTACGTAATCAGTATCAGCAGTACAAAGGAACCGTTCAAGAGACCATATAGTTCACAAAACTGTGCTTAAAGCATCAGTCCAGGCAGCTTGGTCTGACAGAATGCCCATACAAGGTTAGAAGCAAGGATGCTTCAAGGCTAAACCCAGCTCTCCGATTTCGATCAAAAGCGTGTGCAAATCCTTCATTTTTGACTCCATTTTACCATCTGTTTAGCAGAGACAAATTTTACTGCAGATAGATGTTCCAGTATTTAGTTATATCGTTGTAAAACACTTTTCAACAGAGTGATAAAGTTGTTCTCAAGCTTAATAAGCTTCAGAATGCCAAATGCTACAGTACTCAGTCTCCTGCAGTGCTTTAAATAGCCAGAACCTAAGCCAGAGTCTATTCCATTCAAAAAAATACTTTGGGATGACAGGATACAAAATGTTTACCTTCTCGCTCCTACCTCTGTATTGGACAGGGGTGGTTGGACATTTGTCTTCCTTGCTTCTTACGAAGCAAGGATACTTTGCTGGAATGTTACAGATCACTCTGGAACTAGATGGGACACACTAGTCAAACTATTTTGTGTTTACAAGGTCTCCTCTCCTCTCTGCCTAGAGCTTTCAGCCTTTGGCTCTCCCAGGTTATCATAGCTAGAAACAGCCACCAACAGAAGCAGGCCCCACCCAGTGTTTTATGCAAGGCAGCTGCATCCAAGACGCTGCTTGACCTCAACAGGCAGCACGTGCACGGAAATTTCTATACCCTTTAGAACAAAAATACAGTATTCCCCCCACCCCCAACAAATAAGAGAAAATTGGATATTAAGAATTAAACAGCATTTATTTACTCCTTTTCTCCAAGCCATAGTCAAAGCTATAAAAAAAATTAATAACAGAGTACTATTGTGCCAACATGCATTACATTTATTCAAAGCACTAAGCATCATTTAGCCCATGAAACAGAAGAAACGGCGCAGGAAACAGTGGATTTGTCTGATGGTGCAGTTTAATTTACCACCGAAATACCGAAAGACAACAGCGCCACCTGGTGTTGGTATTATAGTCCGAATTCCTCGAACGCTAATCCAGAGAACGCTTTCCCCATTTCTTTCATCCCTAAAAATCAATTTTTATTAGCAGGCTTTAAAAAAAGTCATTATTACATACAGGAACAGAGAGAGTAGTTAGAGAGGACCCCCCCTGTTTCCACGAACTTGCACACCAGAACCAGATGTGACTGCACTTCACCAGGTTCTGTTTCCCCATTGCCACCTCCTGCCCTGGGGCGGGGCAGGAAGAGATTTACACCACCTTTCTTCTCTTAACTCCAGACACTACTACTATTAGATCCCCGTTAACATCATATTTTCCAAGATTTCACTAAAGCGCAACAAAAACGTATTCTCAACGCACACCACACACCAGTGCACATCAGAGCACCCTACAAAAGGTCAGGTGAATGGAGTCAGTACTTTCCTAGACAATTACAAGTACAAGCAGGTGAGTGAAGTTAATACTTTTCCAGATAATTACAGGTGTTAAACTGGCAAGCTGCACAACGGTTGCAAAGCAAACAAGCAGGGCTACAGCCCTTTCCGTAAACACTTAGGACTACTAATATCAAAGTTCATCCAACCACAGAGAATTTAATATATTAAAAAAAAGATTTTAGATGTTTTCTTCCTAACGAGTGGTTAAGTAAATGAGACGTTTTCCCTTTCCTCCACGGCACGCTCCCACCCCACCCCGGCCTCTCCGGGGGAAGAGCCTCGGGCCACCCATCGGCGTCCCCCCCGGAGAAACGGCAGGCCTAAAAGCGTAACCCCCGCTCACCTTGCTCCCCGGGCGAGGCACCGCCTTTGCCGCTGTGGGAAGCCGCCGGCCGCCAGCGTCCTCCTGCCTGCACCAGCCGTGCCTGGCCCAGGCCAACGGTTTAACGGCCACAGCGCGCGACGGGGCAAGCACCTCGCTCCCCACAGCGGCCAATAACAGGGCGAGGGGAGACGCTGGCAGCCACTAGGAGCGCGCGGCTGCCACGAGGGGCGGTGCCCGGGGGAAGGGTGTTAATGAGCTGCACGTGGCCCGGCTGCGGGAGCGGCGAGAGCTGGGGCGCCCCGGGGGGGGGGGGGGGGGCGCGGCGGTGAAAAGAGCAAAGTCACCAAACGCTTGCCAGTTCAACACGACACCCCCCCACCCCCCGATGGGGCCTGACTGCAGTTAGGCCTGCTGTAACCCTTACCCTCCTCAGCCCTGCATGAGTAGCGAGAAAGATCTGGTCAAGGATGAGATCAGTGAAGAAACTGTTTCTAGGCCCCTTTTCCAGCTGTCAGTTAGGTATTTACCAACACCAGTGAGCAGTCAGAGAGTGAAGGCACAGAGCAGGCGGAGGCAGAAACTATGTACTGCCCTGAGGATAACACAATTTTCTTGGCAACCACGAGCACAGAACATGCAAAGCTCAGTTTGGTTCAAGGGAAGGGCTGTTCCTGCTCTTGTTTTTAGGAGGTGCATGCTGGTGCCTGAGCCTCAGAAGTATTCTGGTCCAAAAGCTAAAGCGATGACTTCCGTCAGTCTGTTTTCTCCCTCCCCAAATTCAGAGCCAGCAGAGGTTACAGAAGGAGCCTTTCTAGACGGATGGCAAAAAGGACATCACGAAGGTGAACGGAGTCCTGCTGTCCTGTTTAAAAACAAAACACGCAAATGAAACAGAATAGATAGCCATAGAAGATGAAGTGCTCCCAGACGTTGGATCCTTCATGGTGTTTGATGGGGTAGCCAAGTGATGAGATCAATCTTCATTCAGTTTTTGTGTTTAGCTTGGAAAGGTGTAGGTGAAGAGTCGTCACTCACTTGTGAATACATCTGCTGTGATACTGTATGATTATTTAGATCAAGAGGTTTTCCGGCAAATAAGAGAGTCTAGAAAAACCATTACATATGTCCTCGTATGCCTTTACGCAGAGAAACGTGCAGTGCTCTTTTAAACAAGCGTTCCTTTTCAATTGGCTTCCAAACCTCACTTTCTCAAGGCTTAAGGTTAAATACATGGACACACTTATTCAAGAAGTATTTAATAAGTTGAGGACATAGATTTATCAGGAATTAGTTTTCAAACAAAAATTCTCTCTCACCCTCCCATATTAGGAAACACCAAAATTGATGAGGTTAGGAAGTTCTCCTGTGATTCCAAGTATGATTTGATATTGAGGAAGGGGGGAAAAAAAACAGCCTTTTTTAAAACTTTTGTTCGTCAACTATTTTTTTTTTTTTTGAATCAAAGTTTAATGCATGATAATGAAATAAAGGTCACATTCGCCTTACTAGTGGCTTTGGTGCCACATAAGAACACATGGAAGCATGTGTATTCTCTAATAAGTCATGAGAAATTCTGGGGAGACAGCAAAACAAGCATTCCTTTTCTTACGCAACCAACTCTATTCCTAACCCAGTAACAGCAGGCATTCCTCTCGCAGATAAAACGCTCGTCTCATACCAGTCACCTGAATGGCTTTAAGTTTTAGTAGTGGTCATCAGTAAATTCCACAATAACATTAAACAACGTCAGATGCATGCAATATACAGATTCACATATTGGGAACTATTTTCAGCATTAATCAGATAAATTGTGAATGTGACTCCCTCTCTCCCACCAATAAAAAAGGCTTTGTTAGACAAGACAGTTGTATTGAATTCACTTCCTTTTATTGCAGTGACCCCCGGTACAAAGTAGTAACTGCAATAGTTACGTTAAAACATTAGAAAAGCATCTGTGTGTGACAGTTACAGTACAGTATCAAATATTACATCTTCAAACCCAGTGGATCGTTACCCACTAACGCTCAAATCTTTAAATTATTTTCAGTTATTTTTAAATATGTCAGAAAAGCATATAAAAAGAACGTATGTAAAAGGAAACCTAAGTACAAACATAAGTGAACAAACAAATAAATAATTGATTTCTTCAGCTATTGCTGTTTTTCTAAGCCCATACAAAGAAACCTAATCTAAAGAAGGTATGAATTGCCATGTGTCAGTGATATTTCATTTTTCAAGTCATTAACAATGATTGGAACGTAACTATATTTGGCGTCAAAAATCAAAGCAGAAGTTGGAGCGACTGCCACTAACTGACATTTGTTGCTAACAATTGCTATTAACCATTGAAGTTTTAGTGTAACAAATAATCTTGAAACTTGACTTTGTGTCTAGTGTTAGTGGACTTCTCAGAGTGCATATGTGAAAAGCATCCTACATTATTTCACAGACATTACCCTCCCCATCCCCGTATGCATATTTAGATATATTTCATATAATTTTATACACATATATGCATGTACACACACACTTCATTTGGTTTCTGTGTTACAGATCACAAGCAATAGTTTCCTGAATGGGCAAAAAAAACCTTTTAAATAAGTGTACCTGTGCACATTTTTAAGATAGCAGCACTAAGTCCATGCCTTACTGTCCATCTGTTAAGAAAAAAAAAAAAAAAAAAGTAACCCACAAAAGAGGAAGAAAAATGGCAATGATTTCATATTCACAATGTGACATCCTTACTCCCCCCAACAGCCACTGCAAAACCTGTAACAGACACAACAGTAAGTTCAATTCCCATCTCCTCACCCAGAAAGAAACAGCGCTTTTACAGCAAACTGTCGTATCACAATGTTTATCATAACAAAGCGGGTCCATGTTGGCATCAGTTACCTCACACTTAGCAGCAAAAGCTGATGGTCTGTTTCACTTTTTTAATAGTGAAATGACTCAATAAATTCAAATTGAATTGATAGAAACCAGCAGCAAAAATAAAAAAGATTATTTTGCAGTTTACCAATAACCTGACCACAGTGTTTACTGTGCTATGTAAAACATTTTTATCTTGTATCATAACAACTTACAGCTCTATCTTGTGACACAATAACTAATTGGTTTGCCCTTCAAAAAGGATTTGTTGCATTTCGCATTGATCTTGTATTCAGCATGAAAATACACCTTTTCTGTGCATCCTTAAATGAAAGTCACTGAAGCATTGGTAAACTGAGCCAGTAACAGGTCCAATACTAATATCAAAAGGTTGTGAAATGTTTTTAGGCAATCCTTTCTATCCAAAATATAAAGGAATTTTAAAAATAGTTCACATTATTAACCTTTGTATATAGGCTCAAGTGGAACGTCTTGTGTAGGTGTCCATAGCAGAACAAATTATGTATTAGTCAAAACATACAATGAAAGGGCACATAAAATTGGCAGTTTCTTTATTAAACATAGAAAACATATATAGTAGGATGTATGGAATAAAGTTAAATTGCAAGATGATCAAACCTGAGTATTATTTAATAAGACTAAGTGTATTTGCTGACAACTGAATGAATTGTCCTAAAAACATCTCCTCTAGTAACTAGTGGTCCTTTTAACTATCCATTGAAAAACACAAGAGAACTTCAGCTTTTGTATTTAATATTGGATGGCCTAGCAAGATTCCACATAGTGTTTACTGTTTTCTGTTAGATGGCATCACATTGCTCATCATTTTCCTCATTCAAGCCTTAAGTTGAGTTTTGTTTCAAAATAAATTGAAAGTGACACCAAAACATAAAAGGCCAAGAGCTAGGACAGGTCTTTTTGTTTTCTTCCCATTTTAAAGTGAGAAAAATGGCCTCAACCTATAACATTAATTCAGTTTCCTGCTAGAGCTACAGAGCAAAGACTGACACACCTTCACCAAGGTAACTAATGTTAGCTGTGTATCTCACACTAATGCCAAAGAAATACACAATGTCAAATTTCAGAAAAGGATCCTCTCAACTAGTACAATTACTTTTATTTTAACTATTACAAAATTTAGTAGTACACAGTCTTGACAATAACATCAGGAATTTGTCTTACTCCAGCTGACCTGCCCCAGTCCTCACCTTTATTTTAAATCTAACAGATATAAAAACAAAAACAAAAAAAAAATTCTGAACAATAGAAAACATACAGTACTAAGAACTAATAGCTCAATGGAAGACTGAAAAGCAGCATTCATTTTTATTGTAACATGGAAGAGACTAGAAACTAAAGGAAGTCTGATCTAAACTCTTAGTTGAAGGCAGATTTTGACATTCTATATAAATTTACAAAACAGGATGTATGGATGAGATTTGGTTAATTTCAGAAGGCACCTCAAGGCTAAAAGGCTTTTATAAATCTATAATCCTTTCATTGATCAAAAATAAAACACTTTTATTGCTGCTATTCAAATAGCAAAGAAAAAGCTTGTCTTGTTCTTCAGTCTAACAAGGAATCCTCCCCCATTAAGCAAGATCAAATTACAGAAGATTTAGAATAAAACTGAAGATGTCACAACTTTATAAATACAGTGACTTTCCTTGTGTGCTTTCAAGTCAGTGAAATAGTGAAAGAAGAGTCACTTTTTGCCTTTGTGATGTTAATAATCTATAGAACATCGCAGTCACTCTCCTCTGGGCACTGAAGTACCATTTCATCATAGCTGTCCCATTTGCAGTACTCTTAGGAATAGAAGGTAAGAACACTCTGATGGTTCCCACGAACAAGGAGAATTGGCGGCAGATCTTTAGACAGAGCTTCTAACCAGGCCATGTATAGCGCACTAGAAACTGCACCTTTTCGTGCAACCGGCAAACTCCTATAATTCACAAGGAGGAAAAAAAAATTAAGAAAAACTTAGTAGAGGTTATAACATACAGAGATGAAAATATGTTTCTGCAAAGAGGTGGGTATTAAGTCCAACCTCTTGTCCTTTTTAGTTTTTACTTTTTTCCCCTCAGAATTCAATTAATGGGTTAAGGAGCTCATATCTCAAGCACCACAGGCCTTGCATCTACTCCCATCTGACTTTTGGTCTCTTACCACTATTTTATATTCAGAAAGCTTCATAGAGAATTCTCCTCAGTTGGAGCAAGTTTCTCGTAAGACTCTTCAGGTCTTTAAAATACAACTGTTACTTATGGTGCTAGGTTGTTGCAGTCTAATTACCCTTCCCACAGTCCTTCCAAAACTTGCGGTATTGCTGTCGTTTGAAAAACTACCCTAAGTTTACTTGCATTGCTCATTTGCTGTACTACTTCATGGAGCTCTGAAACAGGCTCCTGAAGAAAAGCAGTGAAGAACGTGCAATCTGCCTTCTGCTTCTTTACAGAAAAAGTAATTCCATGGGAGTACATCAGCAGATAACAACGTTGATCAAAATTATCTAGAGACTTTTCCTAGAAAAAGCAGAGTTGAAAGAGAAGGGAATAGTTGGCACGCAAGAGTGGAACAAATGAGAGAATCCCAAGCTGCACTACAGATTTAATCATCTGAAGTAATCTATCAAAAGCACGCAACCAAACAGGCCATTGCACATACACTGGTGTAGTTGCCCTGCATTTCTAATAAATGACTTCCAGAAAATACACTTGCTTCAGTATTCCTACGCTTTATTGCTAAAGTAGTGTCTTTCTGCTAACCTGTATTTACATATATTTACAGTTCAAATTACAGTACTGCATCAATTAGGATAACCATAAAAATCATTTACTTACATAACAATTATGTTTGCTGTACTTGAATGTTCTTTAAGCAACTCATTGAGCCTAATCTGGCGATAAGTCTGCAATTAAAATAAAATTTGTTAGGAAGGTTTTTTATTTCTATAAACTCTAAAAAAGTTCTTTTATTCAAGAAACGTAACAAACAGTTACAATTGTTATGTGTCATTAATAGAAAGCATGCATCTCCCTCTCCGTTCGATAATTTGTTCATTTTTCTGAGATATCTAAGGTTCCAAGGCCTTGAGAGAAAAAAGTGGTAAGCTTAAATAAACCTAGTGCTACAAAAGCTAAACTAAAATTTAAGGCAGTCTCTCTATTAATGATACCATCCTCCACAGCTGCTGGAAGCAAGCGCTCCCTAAACGCTCTCCAAGATTAACTATTGCCTGTAAGCTAGTATTGAGCAAGTGTCACAAAAGTGAAGCCCCACCTTCATTTGCCAAGCCTCTCTATGATGGACCTCCTTTTTATACTACTCTATCCTTTCTTAGCATCTGAAGCCACTCTCCGCATCCTACTGCGGACAGCTTCTTAGGATTGCGTTCATACAGTCATTTTCAGTTTTTGCTTTCAGGTCAACTACAGTGCTTGTTTCAGCAACCATTTCGAATTAACCATTTCCTATAGTACTGTTCTCAGATCAGCTGAGGTGTTTCTGCATACATTAGCCAGCAGAGCTGAAAGAAATAAGCTATCAGCAGACCAAAAAAAGACTCACTGTAGTTATCTCACTGAAAAGAGGTTTGGGGGTGTTTATGGACATCAGGAATAGCAAGACTTAACTAGTTCATTAACTATAAAGTCTTCCCTCCCATGTACAGAGTATGTAGGTATCTTGTCATAAGCTTCCAGTCAATCTGTGCCTACATCTTAATTAGATTCTTGCTTTTTTACACTTCTTATAATGCAGACCCACCAGCCATTCCAATTTCTTCTCTACTGCAAGTCTTCACACAAGATGTACAAATCCAGACAGGAAGAAAGAGATAAGGCTGGAATATACTCAGGAACATCGCTTCTTGAAGAACCTCAGATAACTGAAGTATGAACTCGCCTTTCTGTAGGCACCTGTCTATATCTGCATCCTGCTGCAGGATGCTGCTTGAGTCTCCTTCTGCGTTGCTTCTATGGAGGAATGACTGATGTCTCTACAGCATACGACTGCTTGGGAAAAACGTCAAACCTTTAACTGCTCCTTAACACCACAACTGAAGTTGCTGGGTTTTTTTGCTTGTTTGTTTTTTTAAACAATGAAGTGCAAACAGGTAGTTTGGACTCAGGTTAAAGATCTTACATGCGCAAAAGTCGATGAACAACTGACTAAAACTGTACAAAAGCAGTTTAGGCCCACGTTCATAGAACTCATGCTGTAGATAGCAGAAACTTATTTCTATAGCTGTCCCCCACTGAACTATCTAAATGGTTTCAGATGGGGCTTACCATAAGCTATTCATAAAAGCAGCTACAGAAGAGAGAGAAACAAGAATCAGCTCATTGAGACCATATATCCATAAATGCCGGGGGTGGGGGGGGGGGTGTGACAGTATAAAACATAGCAATTTAAGAAAATGCAACCTTTGTTTTATAAAGCTCAAGTTCATTATCTGTTATCCTCCAAGGTTCATCCTCCTTCATTTTATCTGCAGCTTCTTGTTCTTTATCTTCTTCATGAAGTCTGAATGGTTCTATCATTTCTTCAAAAGCTGCAATACTGGAAGGATTAAGTGAACAGCCATGTTAGAACACATTTGATACAAGCCTGTACATCAACAATGACTTTCATGCTATGAGAAAGTAAGTTTTACTACTATGTAAAAATAAGACGAACTGAAAATTTTTCACCACTCCTTTTTGCACGTAGAATATCAAATCAACCATTTACATAGGCACATACAAAAGTTAAAGGTAGATGTTATAATCACTTAGGGACAACTATACGGAGCTTTCACTGTTCATTATAGAACTAAACATAAAGTTTTAGCCTGCTTTAAAAATTAAGCATAAAACCCTTGCAAAAGTTTAGTTGCTTGAAAATTGAGCAGTACTATCTTACAAAGCATGTAATAACATAACAATGACTTCTTTTGAGTTAAGTTCAAAGGAGGAGTTTAGTACGTCACAACAAAAAACCACACACAACTAGCTGAGGTCTCATACTGGTGCCATTAGGATTTTGGCTTTGGTATTTGTGTTTTCCTTTTAATCTTTCAAGTACAGTCTAAGAACTGTGTTCAAATCTGGATAAACAGAGCCATGTTGTCTACAGTCTTCCTGTTGCATTCTTTAGGATGTCAAATGTTTTCTTGAAGTTACTTGGATACTATAGCAAGGACTACAAGAGAAAACCTTATAACGCTAAAGATTCATCCATTTGTATTAGAAGAAACAATCACTCTTACTCTACTTTCTCTGTCCACATTATGATTTCTGAACAGCAAAAAAAGGCTGCCATAGATTAGAAAAGACAACTTGTCTTTGAAGGTTAAAAGAAAAAGGTGAGAAGAAAAAAAAAAAAAAGCCTGAAATGTATGCATTATGTCCAATGAAATAATTGATTTTGGTGTTATCTGAATGGCTTTTATAAAGAACAAAAGTATTGCCAGTCTTTTGTGGTTTCCCCAATTACACGCTGTGAAATGTTTAAAAAAAAAAAAAAACAATTAAGTAACACATCTCAAGATATATTGTAGTATCAGTACGTGCAACATGTTACTTCCACACAGTTAAACACTTCCGCTACCCATTTTCAAACTCAGATATTCCTCTTTCTTTTGGAAACCCCCGCGCAATATAAAGAATATGCATTTTTTCTACCCATAACCTTAACAGTGGTCTTTACTGCAGTTAGTTGGTAGATTGACTTCACCTTCATCAAGAGGAAAAAAATTAAATGATCTGCTGCTGCTTTCTGGCAGAACAAAAAGAAGTATCAACAATATTCTATTATACAGCACAGCAACTGTTAAAAAATAAAAAATAAAAATAATTCCATGTAATTCTACAATCTCAACTTTCTATGCACAGAGAAGTGCTACAAATAAATTTATGCATTTTACAACAGCGGGCCCCTCTCTCAGGAGCAAAAGATATCCGAAAAGCATCAGAGTGCCAAAAGTACTCTACCATTTTAGTTATTTGATGTATTCTATAAATTTAAGAACGGGTATAAAAATCAGGGTATAAAAGAATGCATATTAGCATTTAGATAGCAAGTTGTGAACAGTTATTTCCCAATCTGCATGACTCAATTGAAATTTAAGTCAGACTATTCAGATATAAAAAAATATCGGTGTGGAAATATATGCAACTTCAACATACTAAAGAAAACTTGAAGGGAAGAGATAGTCCTTAGCCATCCCTTGATATTTTTTTGTTTTATAGACACATTCTACAGTTAAAGTATTCGTACCAGAAGCTGTCTATAGTTCCTAGTCTGTTGAAAATGAGAATATCACATGTACGATCATGCCCATGCAGGTTAATAGTCATAACTTAAAGCCAAACCTATGCGTGTACGTGTGTCTGTGTGTGGCGTGTGTGTGTGTGTGTGTGTGTGTGTGTGTGTACATACACACACACCTAGTTGCGGAGGGGAAAGGCTATTTAAAGACAAGCTTCATTACCTTTAAAAAAATACAAAAGAAAAAAGAAAGATTAAAACCATTTAGAGTTTTGTGAGCAATCCTCCTTTGTTCAGAGGATATTGTGCCACACAAATTAGATTTTTCTAGATCTAATACTAGAGTCTAACGGCCAGACATTTAAAAAAAATACAAGGTTCTAGATTATTGGAAATAGGAGTTATTGCTTAGTTCGTTTCCTGCATTTTTCTGAAACACTTCATGTTATGAGGTCTACTCTATCAAAATTTTTATGCAGGAAAGAATGAAATATTCTAAATTTATGACAGACAGCTAGAATTCAGCTAACAAATAATGTTTTATGAGACTTACTTTTCTTTCTTTGGTTTAGTATTAATATCTCCAAGGACCATAATGTCTGAGAAGTCTATCCGAAATTTACTGAGCAAAGTAGCCATCCTGCATCAGAAAAAACAAGCCTTTATACAGTGACTGTATTTCTAATTATCTCACAGGATAAATAGACAGGAACTTGGTACTAAAAACATTAGTTTGAAAGAAAGAAAAGAAAAAAGCAACATAAGTGCGATGGAAGTAGAGAGAAGGCCAGGGGGAACCCGTCTGCGTATACAAACCTGGCATACTGCTATGAATCAACAAGCTGCTTTGGGGAAAACATTTTTAAAAGCTTAAAATAAGAGAAGAACCCTCCCTTAAAGCCAACCTCATAACATATTTGAGGAGCACAGAAAATGCTTGCGTTAGACGATGCTACAGAAGAATTAGTGTTAACTTGAGGAATCATCTCATCCCACACGATCTGGGGGCAATGAAACTATTGTAGAGGAAGGAGGAACAGGTATGGTCAAGCCCCTGCTAAACAACAATTGAAAGCGAGCTAGTAGTAAGAGAAAGTTATCTACTGTGCACTAAGTTTCATTTCAATTGCATTTAAATGAAGCTTTTATAGGTGAACTTACGCTCTTCTGTCATGATCAATCCTGTTTATTTTTCCACCAATGAACACTCTGATCTTACAATCTTTCCACTTTTTCTTGGTTGTAAGAAGATAGGGAATCAATAGCGTCAAACCTGCATTTTGACGAGAGTTTAGGAATGCATCAAAAACCATAGCAACTTATGAAAAGAGAATTTTATATTACAGGTTTGCAATATATATAAGAAACACATATAACACATAAAACATATCTATTAACAACTAATCATTCTTCAAAACTTGTTGTTTAAGTATAAAATGCATTACCTCCATCATCAAAGAGCCACCAGACATCAATATTGCTTTTGCCTTGTTTCTTCTGAAACTGAGTACTGGCATCAAGAAGTCTTTGGTCAGCCAAGTTTAAAGGTGAAGATGTGCTCTTCAAGTCTAGGCAGAAAAAAGTTCATTTTTAAAATGCTTTGCTCAATAACCCCAAAATTCAAATGCAGCATCTTAATATCAATGTTTTTTGTGATATTTGTGAGTTTAAGTTAAAACAAACAAACAAACAAAACAAAGCAAAACCCACACACACTAACTTCTTTTTTTTCCCCAGACTCCAATTTTTGATTGAATAAATATACACTGAGCAGTATTTCGGGACTTTGCAAACTCACATGTTCAGCACTTAAAGATTTAGAACTCCAAGTGATCTAGCAGAGATTTGTTAAATAAATGATTTGCAAGATCTTTATACAGTCATTTGCCTGGACTAACATCACTTGCATACGTCAGAGCATTAGATCATGCGCTTTTGCTACCTCTTGCATTTGACAAAGATCTTACTTCTCTTGCAACACATGTAGACTCTAATATTCTGTTGTCTAATCTTCTGTTACTTTAACTAAGCAAGATGACATTTATAAATAAGAATCCCCTGTGAAGCACTGTTCTTCATTTCTTAAATCCATTTTCTCTTTAAGCTGTGACACATTTCAAGTGTCACTTATAAAGAACAAAGTTCAAAAAAATTCCAGCATTCCTATTTTAGACACATGTGCAATTCTTTTTGAGCAACAGCTTGCTCTGGGAGCTTGCATAAACTTTCATTTTACCACAGCCTAATCCCTGAAAATGAACTGTATTTCAGCTCGAGTACAAAGAAACCAACTAACGTTGTACAGTTGATATTTTCTCTCAATCTTTCTCATATGTATATATATTTATATATGCAGTTGGGGGGGGGGAGAGAGAAAGGAGGGAGGGAGCAGCATGAAAGGAAAACCAAAATTAACAATGTGAATGATTTAACACAAAAAGGTGGAAAATGCCTGCCTTTTTTCAACAGTGGTTGTGTTGGAGTCTTTCCGTCCTCGTCCTCCTCTGAAAGATGTGTAAAGATACAAAATAAAAAGGTTACTTTCTTTTGTGATGTTAATGAAAACACAACTCGTGTATATTAAAAAAAAAAAACAAATAATAATAAGAAAAACTTGGAAAACAAATATGTAGAATGAAATGTTACTTCATAGGAAAAAAAGCACACAAATACAGTTTACCATGTCCTGAGAATGATTTGAACTTCAGGGATTCAGGTAGAGGGAGCAGGGAGAGGGAGGAAACCACATTTCTCACTTAACTATAAAGTCACTGTAGGCTTGTTCTTTAAAAAGAGCAGTAAAGTCAGTTACTGTAATGTCAAAATATCCTGAATTATTTTTGTCTTTTTAATATGTATATAATGAAATAAACTAATCTGAGACCAAAAAAAATTCCTTCCTACACTTTGCAGCCTTAAAATGAGACTTTTTATATATAGTTTTGTGGCCTGATTCTCAAGCAATTTTTAGTGCCACCCAATGCTATTAACTATTCAAAACAAACTTGAAAACAAAAACAAACATGTGGTTTGTAGTTTACAAACTGTTTTATTTAGGGGCCTGGATCTTAAAGTTTTATTTTATATACTGGTGTGTTCTAAAATAAAATATTTAAGTGATCAGACATCAATGGCTAGGAAAGCATGAGAGGTTTCTGTGTTCCCCAGACACAAACACACACATACAAAGAAAACCTTAAGTAATACTCCCATGAAAAGGGAAGCAGAGAGAGAAATAATGAGAATTCAAATTTCATTGCTAACTAGAAAGTTACCTTTATGCAGCACATGAGTTTTTTCACTGGATGACGGAGCAAAAGCTATAGAAGTGTCTGTCTCAGACTTTTTGCTATAATCCACTTTTACTATGACATCCTTGGAACATGGAGATTTTTCTTGGGATGACAGTAACTCTTCTTCAAGGAAGAAAAAAGAAAAAGCTTAAACCACTTACTTGTCTCAAGTTGTATCACACGAAAGTATGTGATTATACTTCAGAGTTGGCTGAACTCTTATTACAACTGCCATGCTATGGAAAGGACAGAAAACTTAAAAAGGAACAAGGAAAGCACAAAAAATTTGCTTTGAAGTACCAAGAGGTGCCTGCTCTAAAGTAATTCAGTTTCCCACTATTTCCTTCCCAGGTTTTGGGGAGTCCCAGCTGTCTGGGTTGAAGTAAACTCAACATCACCCCCAGCAGATAATAAGTCTCTGACACCTCCGAGTCATGATTTCCTGCTCTTCTGAGCGTTCTCCTGCTCACACTGCAGGGTCACTCCTTGCTGTTTCTCATATACCTCTGTCTTCTTGCACACACTGACAAGTTCTGTGCCTCCCTCCAAATCCTAATACCTTCATACATTTCCAGAAAAGGAAAAAATCCTCCCCTCTTTCTGGCAGGTACCACCTGCACAGCATGTGTTACATGTCACGAGCGCTCTTCCTCTTGGTAGCCACATTGCATGGAGCGGGCTATGAACAAATTAGACACTATCAGTTTCAGGACACAGCTGCGAACAAAGCTCATGGGCTTCCCTCGTTAGTCTGCTTGATTATCAACTGAAGTTATACTAGTCAGCTTAAGATCACTGTCTACAAAGTGTAACCATGTCTTCTACACTGAAACTACAAAACCTTTCCAAACGTAAGGCAGATCGCCTTAGTGAATGTAATCTTTAAGTGGTGGCAGTCTGGAGAAAGGACTGAAAACAAACAAACAAGAGAACAACAAAAAAGATCCATGGTATTCTTGGACCATGCGTCCAAGTTTAATAAATAAATAAATGAGTTCTAATAAATGAGTTTTCTTAGTTTCTAGACTGGGCTCCTGAGTACCTGATATCAATTTGCTAGCCTCTTATATTTGTGGCAGTAAACAGTAAATCATTGTGAAGCAACTACATACAACTTACAATATATACAACTGTCTTTATTTGTATCTACATAAAACCAAGTTCTGTTGCTGAATATGGTTTATTCTCATTATAGATGTCAGGCTTATTCATTTCAATGATTTATATTCTGTAATAAGAGTTTTTTCTTTTTTTATTAATAATTTACCTTCATTTAACATCTTCAGAAAGTGGAATTAAAAGGAAGTTAGGAAACAAAATAAATCTTACCTTGTCCCTGAAGGTGAGAAATATCCAAGCCCTCCTTTAGGCGGATGACCACCACACCATACTGAATGTCAAAGGCATCACTGCAGAAAAGGAACAAAAATACAAGTTTTATAGTCTTTTATAATCTTTTCTTTCCCTAAAGACCTAATTTATGCACCCTCTTTGAACAAATTTTAGAGATTAAACATTCCTATTCAAACTTCCAAATCATAAATTAATATTACAAATTCAGTTACAATTCCAAATCATCAATTGCATCAGTGAACTGAACACCATATCCTGAAAAGCAACATATAGAAAGGATATCCGTTCCATTTCCTCTCTTTGACGCTAACATATAAAACAGTGATTAAATAAAAGCCACATGAAAAAGCCAGTCAAGTTCTGCATCATGCGGTGATGACAGGACACACTGGGAAATCTAAATTTTGATTTTTTTTTCCCCTACCTCCTTCAAAAAAGGAATTTATTTTGGGCAACTTTCCTTGTTCTGAAAATTATAAATTCCAGAAATGTTTCCAAAACATTTGGAGATTTAAAAAAAGCTATGAGGTTGTAATTTAGAATCAAATTAGATACAAGTACAATCATAAGTGCTTTAAATGTAAATATTTCACTACAAACAGCTGTAATTCACAGAGCTCCCTTATCATTTCCATGGGCAGAACAAGTTTTTACTCAAACACTTTTTTTGAAGTAGTAAGATCTCATGTGAAGGGTTCAAAGTATCCATATATGCTATAATAAGTGCCAGAAAAACTGAGGTTCATGTAGAAGCAAAGGTTTTTGGATATTTTTAATTCATTACTTACTTTGTCAAATCCCTACAGATCAGATGTATTTCCATCACACACTTTAAAAATTTTCCATCCAAAAAAATACACTTGACCTACAGCTACTACCTGCTGCGGTTTCTCTCTAACATATGTAAAGAACCCAGTGACTTTCTTGGCCATAGGAGTTCTTCTAGTACAAGCCATTCCGAATAAAAATAGGAGGAAAAAAAACAAAACACAAAAAACACAGACCTTCCCCCCGCCAACATTCCTCCCTTTTTTTTCCCCCACTGCATTTGGTATTTCTGCTTTTCTCTTAAGGCACAGGGGAAATTGGTTTTTTCCCTCCAGTTTAATCTCTATCTGTAATCCCTCCCCAAGGCACAGTAAATGAGAAGTGTAAAGTACAATTAAAACTAGTTAAGCAGCATATAAAAAACCAAAACAGAGTATGTGCAAGCGTGACAAGCAAGTTTTGCTTTTCTCAAACGTGTTTGTAGCACAAGTTACTCCATTAATGTTTTCAGCCAGAACTGAACTGCCTTTCAGGACTGGTATATTACACTGGGATTTCCTTTCCCATCTGCTTGTTGGTTGCTGCATTACTTTGTGTCCAGTGCTGTGCATCATCTTCAAGAAATACTTTACTTATAAGAACACTAACTGGAAGATACAACTTTGGCATAAGAATGGATTCATTCTTTACACTTAATCTGTACAAAAATGTAGGAAAAACCCTGCTTTCAATAGAACACATGGTTTAATGCATTCAGCAGACTGACACGTAAAACATTAGTTCTAAGGCTAATCTCATACCAATGCCCCAGATCTCTCTAAGATGCAGAAGGGGTTATTATCTAGAAACCCAAGTCGTCTAAACTATAAAGCAGTTGCTTATTAATTTCCATATCAGAAAAAAAAAGTTATACTGAAGATTGCTGGATCAGCAATGTGGAAAATTTGAGAGTCTTTCTGAAAACTCTTAGAACACTTGCGTAATTCAAATCATCTTTAGACAAAAATTCTTTGACTTATTATCAAATGTACTGAAATGGAACATAAGACAGTTATCCACACTTCTGCATTTTCTACTTACTGGAATAAATTGATATAGGTTTCAACATCTCTCATGTCAGCTTGTCTCCAGTTTTTCTTAAATCCAACAACAAGTGTATTGGGTCTCATTCTCCCCAGACCAGCAGCCTAAGGAGAAGACAAAATATTTTTAAAGCCTAAAGTTACTTAAACAACTAAAGGTTCTATTTTTTTTTAAAGCAGAAAATTCCAAGACAAAGTTTTAAGATAAAATTTCATACTGAAAATACTTTAACACTTCAAAAAAAAAACATCACGGAGAGACAAATGTACCTGCATTAAGTACTGCCCTCCATCCCTCAAGTCCTCTGCATGCACTGGTGCATAGAATGCCTTCATCTTGTTTTTAATAAGCCATCTCTGATATTTGGCCAAATCAGTTGACAGTTCCTTCACAGCTTGTCTCCGAGGACCCTTTCAAAAAGAAGCAAATAAAATGGAAAGTGAACAAGAAGTACGAGTATCAGTAGTAGTAATGCTCAATTTCTTATTTTACTGCTAAAATCCAAATCAAACTTCAAGAGCCTCCAAACATGCTTCGCCACTATCCAAAAAGCTCCCCCAAAACTAAACACACTACCAACAACAGTAAAAAATAAAGAGCGGACCAGATCCTCATTTTTAAGGAAAGGATTACAAAGGTTTACACATTCTTGTCCCAGCAGAGCACAACCACTTTCAACCAGCAGGTGGCAGAAGCTTGTCCTCCAAAGCATAACAGTCTTAACAGGATTTTGTAATTAGATACACGGATAGATGATGACTTGATATTAGGTTTTATGGGACTATTTGTTTCAAGTTGTACTACAATCATGTTTGCCTCCCTTCCTACATAATCCTACTACTGCTGCTCCCTCCTACTGCTATTTCAGAAAACCTTCGTCATAGTAGCATCTCTACTGGAGTTCTAGGAAAACTATTTCCTCCTGAGATTCAATGCAACACATAGAAGCACAATGTGGAATCTGCATTGCTAATCCAAGATCATTGGACTGTGAAAGCAAGGTTAGAGGAGCCAAAGGCATCAACTGTCAGACAACAAGACTACCACCATGTCCTATTTACCATCAAGGAAGTGTCAGAACTGCCTTGGGGGCTCTTATGTTTCTTTTAAAACCAGTAATTTGACTGCATTTCCTCCCAGGGCTCCTAGTTTGCACACACCTATCAAATCCCTTCAGGTTACCAACTGTTATTTTTTCCCCCACATCATTTTACCCTTTTATGATCTGCAACAGAGATTTCATCTACAGCAAAATGAAAAAGGTGTTCCGGTCTACCTCATCTCCTCTTTACATATTTTCTTTTCATTACCTCCATCAGGAGGAATCAATCAATGTGCTCCTCCTAGATGGCAAAACGCAGAATATAGGATGAAGTATGATCAAGAACACAGTAGCCCCTCTCTTGCCAATGGAAACAGCTGTGGTGCAACTTTCAAAGAAGACAGTATTAACTTAGATCCAGACCATTTTTAGGATAAGCTCCCAGAAAATTCTTGATTCAAAACTGATTTCCTATAAAAACGATTATACAACATTACTCATTTCAGCACAGACCTATTTGTGAAGGACAGCAATTAAATTTATGAAATCTTACATCTCAGATATTACTCAGTTTGCCCTTTGCACTCACTGTGAGATTATAAGTTTATATAGATGGATTTATAATATATTAGCTGGCCGCAGGAGAAGACCTTAAAAGAACCGACAAAAGACTTCATATGTAGTATGAACAACCTAACTATTTAACAACCTAACTAGTTTAAGTTTTTGAAGCTAAAACTAGACAGTATTTGCTTCATTAAAAATACAAGTTCTGTGTTGCACAGTTTGCTGTGATCTGTTAGTTAGTTGCATCAAAAGCAAGCCCTATTTAATGTGGTAAATTTAAGCACATATGAGAGCATTCAAACTTCATACTTGAAATTTAGAGTCCCTTAAATGTTTTATTGATGTGATACAAAGGGTTTCTCTTTAAAACATGAAGCAAAACAAAAAATTTACACAACTCTAATATGCCAGAGCATACTCAGCAGTATTTACCAGAGAGGCAATAGCCTCTCTTGTAGCCAATTTAAGTTTTGGAACAGATCACAGAATGACACCCACCTTAAAACACAGTTAAGACTGAACTCATGACAGTGCGATTTTGAAGAATAATTACTTCAAGCCTGCTTCCTTCCCTCTACCCTCAAAAACATACCAGGGTGGCCTACAAGTTTACAGATCTGTTCTTGTGCTTAAAGAGACTTTTTTTTTTTCTTTTTTCCCAAAAAGAACTGCTGAAGTTGCATCGATATAGAACAAAAACAACAAGAAATCCTGTATCCTGTCAGAAACCAGGGAAGAGAGCTAGTAAAGTGTTAGGGACTGGGCTGGGCTGAAAGGGAGATCAACCTATCAGAAAACTAAAAGGATAAATACTAGTTCAAAGGTAAGAGCCATTTTTAACCATTGCCTAAAATGATATTGAATTTACCGCTCAAGATGACTTACTTTACATCAGGATTTAAAGAAAATATCTATATAGGAATCAATCTCCCCAAAACAGTAACACTGGGAAGGAAACCTAGCATTTTTCCCAGCTTCCATTATCTACTTCTGTAGAGCCAGCTGCATCAGCTTTATTTGTGTGGGAAAAGAATGACAAGGGTTATGTAAATACATTTGAGTTAACTTCAACCAAACTCCAAAAAATTCAGTGTGCCTAGAAGTAGTGGCAAGTTAAGTCGAAAATGTTGAGGCAAGCCACGCTGCTTCAGCAACCGTCTCAGGGCACGAAGGATGGGTTAGCTGCACAATGCTAGACATTCCGACCGACTACTCTGTCCAAAGTAGAAGCAAGTACATGAGATTGAAGGACACAAGGACAGAAGAGGCCCAGACTGTAATCCAACTTTACTCCTATAGAACTTCCTAAGCATTTAAGTGCCAAATGATCAAAGATACTAATTTTGCCGAGTTTCTCCCTCTGCTGTACGTAGCAGGCATATGCTACAGCACAGCTCCTACTTGCAAGACTTTCATCTGTCTACAAGCGGATGAAAAAGACGCAAAGCACACGTTGACATTTATGTTAACTGTCACATTAACTTTCAAAGCTTCCTTAAAGATGCAGTACAGCTAACTGGAAAGTCGGGGACCCCTACATGAGAGGATGACACAGTAAATATCAATGTCTGCACTTCTCTCATGTAAAAATGACAGCTCTGTAAAAAACCCAAGGTAACTTTAAAATAAAAAGAGAGAATATACTCACCATATGCACATGGCCACAGATCATCAAGCCCACATTTTTGGTGAAAGCATGGACAAGGTGAAGCAAAGCTGGACGTGCGTTTGGAGCACCTGTCATAATTAAGCACTGAGGTCTGGAATAGTGAATTGAGGGGGGGGAAGTTAAATTTTATTTCCTGTGGAGTTTTGTTTACTTATTTTCACCAAAAGAAAAATCTCTTCAAAACATTGGGCATGAGAACATAATCGTCACAGGAGAGGTAGTATTCTCATGCACTCTTAGATTCTGTTAAATTCTGAAAAGATCAATCTTTCACAGTTGTCATTTTACCAATGATTAAATAATTGTTTCAAACTTCATAATCCAAGTCTCACAATTTACACATTTAAAAAGATAAGAAACATAATTTAGACAAGACCAAGCCAGAGGGTTGAGTTTCTTTACCCCTTTCAGGTTGCATCCTTTTTCAGGTTTTAGCTTAGATTCTTCTCTACCAAACAGAAAAAAATGGAATAATGTGCTTTTGTATCACTATCATTCAGAAGCCAAACAATTGCATATTATTCTAGACAACTTTCTAATAAATTTTGAAAGCATCCAGTCTCATTCAGTTCAAAAGACTAAAAAAAATAAAATCACCAAAACTACTTTGCCAATCTGTCTCAATCCATTTAACAGCTCCAGTTCATTTTCCATGCTAGAACTAGTTACTTTTAGGAAACACTTTTTGCCATACATTAGAAACCACTGTCACACTAAAAGGAGTGACAAAGGAGTACTCCTATTGCCAGTATACTTAGAACTAGCTTACATGGAGATCTATACCTCTTCTGGAAAACAATTAAAATAGCTTACAAGTCACAATACTAGCTTCATAAATGAAAGAATTAAAGTACTTTCAATGCAACCCCAAATGCATGCTTATCAGCCGAGCATTCACATACTGTATCAGCACAAGCAGAAAGTCACAGTTAGAAAGTATTTTCCTATAATATTTGTTTGTATGTGAAAGTTTGCAACCCAAAACAGACTCCCAGTAGACAGAAGTGAGGTTACAACACTGATAAGAGTTAGGTATTATCAGATATTTATGCCAGCCTTTACTGCATTTGGAAAAGTTTGAAAATTTCTGCTCTTGATAGCTGGGCAACAACAAACAAGTTTCTGAAGTCAGACTGTGTTTTCCTATTAACAATAGGACAGGATGCAATAGATAGTAAAGTGTTTGTAAATAACGAGGGATTTTAATGTCACATAGCCTTAGAACTTCAGAAAGAACAGCCATTTAGTAATTAGTCTTCCATTCTTGCATTTTACGCCTACAGCAACGGCCAACCATTTGAAGTTTGAAAAAGGTAAGTTACATTAATACTCATATTAATACATCTGTAATTTACAGTTTTACTGTAATAATCATTGAGTTTGTGCTGGTACCTATCACAACTGGCCAATGCTGCTTATTTCAACTGTCTGGAACACAAGACATTGGAAATACCTATCCCTATACCTGCTTAAGAAAATTTTAGACACTTTCAAGAGAGGCTGGGGTCAGAACTGGAGCATTTCCCAGCTGACAGAATTTCTATTATCAATCTCTTCTTCAGAAGTAACTCTATCTCGGCCAGGTTCTGAGTTGTGGAATTAAACTCAGCAGTAATCAAGAATCTCTCCCTGATCTCTTACTCCTTACTGAATTCTGCCATAAGTAGGCAAAGTCTCCCTCTGTACACAACAGAAGATTTTTAGTAGCTAGCTTCCCTTGCTAACACACTGACCGTATTCCAGCTATAACAAAATAGGACATTCCTTGAAGCTGCAGCTGCAAGGGTTTATCGACAGAGATTCACTGGACTAAGCATCAGTTACATATACCACTATGCTGGGTGTGGGCAGCACACAGGAGGTAACTGTCCAAGCTGAAAAGAGACAGGTCAACAGTAAAGAGTCACCAAGATTATTAGGAGGCTGGAACACACGATGTACAAAGAAAGGCTGAGTTAGTTTACTCTTAAGAAAAGGTGGCTAAGGAGGGAATCTTATTGTTGTCTCTGATTACCTAGTCGGAGGCCAAATTAAAAAAAAATGGAGTCAGATTCTTTCTGGAGGTACACAGCAAAAGAACAAGGGGCAACTGACAAGATATGACATAGGACATTGCAGTATTAAGAAAAAAAAATTAATGAGCGTGGTCAAACATTGGAAGAGACAGCCCAAAGAATCCATCCTTGGATATACTGAAAGTTTGGCTGTACATGGCCCTCAGCAACCTGATTTAACATCAAGGTTAGATCTAACTTTGCACTTGGCTCTGTGCTGAGCCAAACGAGTGCGGGGTTGTAAAAGTTCACCCGGTAAAGTCCAGTCCAATCTATGGTTCTATTTGGAGGGAACAATTTAAGAAGTCAATGACTTATTAATATTTTTGAAGCACTTTTCTTCTAGAACGGCTTACTCCAAAAAGACAGCATATATACTATAGAATAGGCAATTACCTATGTCAGTAGGACACTTTCTGGTCAGCCATGCTGGCTAATGAAAAACCAGTTCTCTCTTTCAGTTGTGTGAAGAATGCTAGTGTAGGCTGTTTGCCATTAGCACAGTGCGGTAGAAGAGTGCCTCTAATGTGAAACAGCTTTGTGTTGACGAACCAACACCCCCATTATACATTCTCAAGGATTTTACTTTAGACCAGTTTTAGCCTGATCACATGGACTGAATGCCCATTAGCAGTTTAAAGCATATCTTTCCGTTCAGATTTCTCAAAAAGGAAACCCATTCACATGCCCTAAGACTAGTCCATGATGCAAACTAAAGTGCCATAAACTGGCATCATTAAGAAAACTGCTGCTAAAGTGCAGTCATGATCAGAAATAAAACGTTAATGTAGATATTCCAGAGTCTGTCCAGGATAGTGAAAATCGAAGTTGTTACAACCCATAGGAGGTGAATGGGCAATTTAATGGAAACTATCTTTAGTATTAGCATTAACTGTCACCTGAAGTTTTTCACATGATCTTCCACTCCCGAGAGACGAATAGAATGCTGTAGTGCATTCAAGTAAGTCAGAGCTTGTGTTGAGGATCCCCAATTCACATCTGTGGGAAGATTTGAAGTTTCAATATCTTATTAAAAGCAGTTCAACATAAAACTACATGATCACAAAATGTGTGTTTCCACTTGGTATTAAACATTCAAGATTTAAGGTACATCTTAGTACATTCTGCACAATATTGGCTAACAAACTCTACTGCTAAATAGGTAATTCTATCTAAAGATAACATTTCTGTAAAAGTCTTCTAATACTAGTTGCAGTTTGCTATTTTACAGGTTAAAAAAAAAAAAAAAAAAAGGAGCTGGATGGTTTCATATATTTCCAAGAATGTGACAACTTTAGAGTTAAACTTAACATTTAGAAGGAAAAAAAAGAAAGAGGCGTTTAGTCATTCTACGTCACAGCAAAGGAAAAGTAGTTTAGAAAATGCTGTATGAGATTAAGTCAAATACTTTAATGAACAACTTCTAATGGGGGGGGGGGGAAGGACAAGGACTAAGTTTAGCAGTTCCTTTAACATTATTATTTTTATGAGGAAATGAAAATTCCTGATATCCTCTCTAGTTGTTCTACTACAGGTTCTACTTTTGCTAGCTAGAATGAAATTACTATCCAATTATTTCTTAATCTTCATAGCTGAGTATATTGCGTTTTCTCTATTGTCAGCTTTTGACTCAGTTCCGCTCTATCTTGCATTTATAACCATATAGTGTTCTAGAAGAGAAGAAAGAAAGTGTATAGACTGTTGTTCATAGCTACAAGAATGATTTCTTGGGGGAAAAAAAAAAAAAAAAATAGACCACCACCAAAAACTCTTTCCAACTTGAAAAAGTAAGGGAACATCCTAATTCACCTGCTGACAAAACATGTTTTTCTGGTGCCTTCAGCACTGCAACCCAAGCTCTTTTCACATGCACCTTTCCCTCTGCCTTTCCTTCAAATGGGGGAGGGGCTGGGAACAGCAGCAGTGAACATACAGGCATTTGCAATGACATTTCATTACAAGTGGAAAGCTAGAAAAAGAAGTTTGAACTAGCCATCTCAACAGAATCAAATTCTCAGTTTCCTTAAAAGGCCACGACTTTCTCCTTCCTCTACCTTCCTCCTACTCCCACCAAAACCAAAAGCTCTCCTATACATACCTGGTTTCTTGTAAGTGACATAGATGTAGAGTCCAAGGACTATGACATATGTTAGAAGTGCTGCCCACCAATTAATGACAAACATCACAATGCAGCACAAAATTGCTCCAACAAGAGAAATCCACATATTGTAGTATTTGAAAGCAGGGCGCCAACCTAAATCAAAATACAATTTGAAGGATGGGGAGGGAAGAGGGAGGGAAAAAGCATTTAATCACTACTCCAGGAGAAGGCAGTAGCTCTTCCTTTTCTCCTTCCTCAGTGCTCTGCACTGCATTACATGGCAATTCACGACAAGGTCAGTAATATACGAAACAAAGAGACTTTGACACGTTTACGTTGTGATTTTCCAACACATTTCAAATTAATTTGCATCTTTCTCACATGGAGGGCAGGATGAGTGCCTAAAAAGCATGTTTCAAAATGGGAGAGTTTGATACTTGTGCTAGTATGTCTATTAAAACAAGCTATTAAAACATTTGGCAATAGCTTGCATTACAGTATTACAGTTGATTTTTTTTTTCCCCGACAGGTTTCGAACATGGATTACCAGTGAGCATGTCTCACACACACATACAACTTGAACCAGTGAGTAGTATTTTCAGTATTTTCACATGACTAGAAATTTTCACCACATTAAAAGAAAAAGGATAGACATATCCACAGAGAACGTAAATATGCCAAAGTACTGAACTATCACTATTTTGTGCCCTTATTTCTCACA
This sequence comes from Struthio camelus, assembly GCF_040807025.1. NCBI lineage: Eukaryota > Metazoa > Chordata > Aves > Struthioniformes > Struthionidae > Struthio > Struthio camelus. Next base: position 38,285,978 of record NC_090982.1, read on the forward strand.
AGATAAATATTTTTCCAAGATCAGGTAAATATATCAAACGCCCACCAACATACACAAGATTAACAAGTGTATCAAATATATACAGGTGGCTGTGGTGTAGATACTGAGCTAGGCACGTACTCTGAAAAAAAAAAATAATGATGTCTACTATCAGTTCACTAACTAAGAACCTTTTAGGTGTGTTATTTCACCATGAACCCACAGAGGAATGGCCAAGAGATCCATTCGTTCAAGATTATGAGTTCTGCAGTTGTCTTTACTTGGCTCATTCCTTTATTCCTTTATCCCACAAAGGCTATAAAAATATGGCAATACCACCTGCAATTCCAGTTTCTTCTACATTGGGAGACTACACATACTAAGAGATAAATCCAAAGAAGAGAAAAGGGTGGGTCTTAAACTCCTGATACTGAATTAGCAAGAAAGCTTCCTTCAAGTTACAGCCCTTAAAGGCACTTCATCATAGGAAACAGCAATGGCAAATACCAACACAGATCTATTTGAGAACTTCTGAATAAAAACTGAATTATCTTGTGTTCTATCACAGATGACAAAAACAGTAGCTCCCAAACTTTACTAGTCGTGGATGGCTTAGTCCCCAAAATTTCAAAAAACCCAAGCACAGACTCCGTTAGGCTTGTAATTGAGATGCACCATGAAAATCAAAGACATTTAATAACGAAATTAAACAGAAAAATTTATTTAAATTAATACCTTTTAAAAAGTATTTCTACATCTAGAAATTGCAGGTGAAACTCTCACCCCAAAAACGCGGTTCCTACCTGGAGATTTTGCAAGAGAAGCATGGAATACAGAGAAGTTAATCAAGGCATATGAAGCCAAGAAGAAATTAGAGATAATTGGAGCAATGACGTTCAGTTCAGCTGTAAAACCAAAAATAAAACAAGCTGTTATGAAACATACCATCAAATGGCTTTGTAGATTCCAGATTTCCAAAAATCTGCTACAAAACAACCTTATTTTATGATGCTCTCTAGGGAGAAGTAGTTTGCCCTGTGTACAACAAATGGAGCAATTAAGTTTATAATTCAGAGTCAGTAAGTGACTATCTTCTAATAATCAGGAAGTGTAACTTTCAGTTTAAAAAAATAAATTTTTCCATACTATTACGTTTCCACATCTGTTTTTAAGCACTACATACTTTCTCAAAATAATTCAATCTAATATTCAAAATAATCCAAAATAACGTTTTTCCCCTGTGCCTTGACCAAAGGGCACAGCAGCGTATGGGATTCTGAAGAACCTCAGAACCAGTGGACAGAACACTAATACATATGCAGTACGTCTCTAACTAGCTGAAGTCTCTACTCTCAAACAACATAGAATGAGACACTAATAAGATTAAGAGACAGTCAAGTCAAGCACAGCAAATGCTATGCTGGAACAGCAGACAAGGTTACTGGGGGCAATTTGACAAACATCTTCATCCAACTTTTTTTTAAATGAAGAGTTGAATCAACAGTACTGATGTTAGTGCAGTATTCTAAACCACTACCTATGGCGATAGCAATGAGTGCTCCCCTTTTGAGGGAAAGATGGTAGAACCTGATGCGCTCTTTTCCTTGAGGCAGCACAGTACGAAACATTCGTATTTGTACTCCCACAGAGAACTGTTACTAGAGCGCAGAACGTCCTGTGTTAAGTCTGCAAATTTTTGCTCATTACAATCAAGCTTTCAAGTAGCACGCCACAACAGAGGCAGCATGGCTATACCCACCTTAAGCAGAGACGGGGGAAAGGATGAACAAGCAAACGGGGAACCAAAGTTTAATAGCACCAGCATAGAGCATGTTCGTGGACACAGTACAATTAGCTTGTCATCTACCTTGAAGACATATCACTACCTAGACTAGCCTTTACACCTTTGGCAACAGCAGCAATCATCTTCACTGTTTGTAGCTTAACAGAACACCGCACTTTAAAAAGTTCTGTTCATGCAAGTTTGCCATTCACTGAAGTTATTGTTTGTAATTATTTCTCTAATTATTCTGTAATTATGTCTGTCTCTAATTATTAAGTATAAAAATTTATTTCAGATATTTATATCACATAACCTCTCTCTGCTTCAGGCTAAGGATATATTTTCATTGATTGGCAGTATCTAAAAAAAGAGCTCTGAGATGATTAGGCAAAGTACAGTATAGCTACAACTCAACTCAGATTTATTCTCATTCTAGACAGAGATCTAGAAGACAGGAGAAAATAATCCTCAGACTAAACAGATAATAGAATGCAGACTTAAAAACAAACTGTGCATTAGACCTCAAGGACACTGTCATCAAGTCATGAATAAAATACTTCATAAAGAACAAAAGGATACTGAGATTTATTATAATTTGAAACTAACCAATTAATATGAATCCAAGAGCAATTAAGAACGTTAGAAGATATCCTCTCAGTGGTTCGTTGTTCTTCCCATAGCCTTTAGCAAACATAAGAAAACCTGGATAAATGTTGTCCTTGCACAAAGCCTAAGAAAGAAAATTCACAGGTTAGCATGCACTTTGTTCAAAACGTATCCTTACTAACACTTACTAATGCTGTCTTTCACTGCATATATTATCTTCCTAAAAGAAGGTCTGTAGCCAAGATGTACGAATTCTATTTGCAAGTGCCTTTGTATTTTGCATTTCCGACATTCTATCCTTCAGTAACTTCTATCAATAATGACAAGCTTGGCTTTTCTGTATCTGGTCGACTGTTGTACTCTACTGGCATCTTACAATCATCATCCTTTTTTTAAAGGGACAAAACAATGTTTCCTCAGAAAGTGGAAAGTCTGCCTAATGCTACATCAATTCTCTGCTTCAACACTTGCCTTTGAATTCTGCAATAGAACTCTTATGTTTGGCTCCCTACAGTACTTTTAGGGAAGAGAGTTTGTTCTGATGTTCATTAGAGGATATACAGTTGAATGAAAAGCAATATACTTTCAGGAACACCCACAAAAATCAGTGTAAACTGGCTTACACAAGAATTAGTATATAGTTATATTGAGCTTCCAATTTCAACAAGTATATATTAAAATCAGTCTACTGACCTCAATTGGTACAAATCAGGATGGCAGTATGCCAGAGGCCCCTTCCAAAATTCTGATTCAAAACTGAATTAAAATTATTCTTTAAAAGATTACAGTTTTGCTGCCCTACTTACCTGGAAGATCTTAGGTGCACTCACAAGAGATGCTAATGCAGAAGAAAGGGTGGCTGAAAAAATACCTGCAGAAATCAATGGTGCAAATCCTGATACCATGCTCATCACCTGAAAGCAAGACACAAATCTCTTCTTAAAGGAGTATGACAAGTATACTCTACAGGTGGATAACAACATTAACTACACAGTAAACAGAAAAATAGCATATCACGTGCCCTCCACTTACAAGCTGTTTGAACATCATTCGTTCATATCGATGCCTGTTTCAATGTAAGAACTAAGGAACAGATCAGGCAGGATAAGCAGATCCTACTTTCAGAACAAGAGAAGGTGGCTCTTCATGCAGCACATAGTCAAACCATGTAACTCTATGGTCACAATGATCTATGGCAGAAGTCTCCAAGGGCTCTTAGGAGTATTGGGAAAAAAAATCACATATTAAAAAAGCAATGGAAGTTGTTACATATTGTGGCTAACCTACCATTGAATAACATAACCTCGGGAAGCTCAAGTAACAAAACCACTTAGTCAGAGAACATCCTGGGAAAGTTTATTGCCTTTCTACAGATCTGTTTCTCATCATCTCTATCACTGGAAGTTAGGGTTGTTTCCTATTCAAAACCACAAGGACAGGACAAGTTTTCTTCCTAGTCTCCCTCCCCTCTCCCCCATGCCAAGGTCACATCCTAGGATGACTTTGTAAGCCCAACGAATGATATACAATATGCAACTTTTAGTAGACTAGAAGTGACACATGCTCAGCAGGCTGAGAATACAGGGCCAACACTGATAACGCCAAACAAACAAACAAACCCACCAACCGAGCAGCTTCCATCTAAAGACCATATAGCCTACAGATCCTCTTCCACTACTGTTCCACTTCCTTACATCGTTACATCAAGCTCTGCGTGTGTCAAGTGAACTAAGATACAAAACTGTATTTAACAACAGCCACAGTTTAATACTTAGACTACTGTTCTTTATGAAACAAAAGCCTCAGCTGCCTGAAGGCAGTCAGTGTTTAATAATTTGGTAACATCCTGAAAAGCTGACATTTTTAGTCACTGGACCAAACCCAGCATGATGCCTTTCAGGCAGAATACCAATGTTACAATGAGGTCCTGCATCATTTGCACTAGGAACGCATACCTCTTTCATCCTGGCAACCTCAACTAGAATAGCAGGATGAGGATTGAAAGGGAAAAAGGTCATGCAGAAGCATCTAGTTTTTAAATCACTGAGGCTGTAAAATCCAGCTGTCCCAAACAACCTCACTAAGTAGGACATGCTCCCAGAAACAATATACAGGTGGCTCATGAAGTTTCATTCACATTCCTAGGGCTAAGCTACTGGCAAAATTTGGCATTTTTCTCCAGGTCAGACAGCGAAAGACTGCTGGATCTCTCAAACACGCAACCGAATCTCTAGGCTACATTAGCTTTCATCAGTCAGCTTAAGACATGCCTCGGCTAAAAAAAGTGAAAGAATTACATATGCATAAGATGAAAGTGATGAAGCAGCTGTTAGTCGTTCAAGCAACGATGGACAGGATTTCCTGGAGAATTTTTGAAGTTCACAAGAAAGTTAAGGTAGGGCATGCATTTATTCATACAACTCAGATAGACAGATATGTCTACATATATGCTATACTACCATATATAATGCATACATATATGGTAGTTAAAGGTATCATGATATGTTTTCATAGTACAAAAACTTATCTCCTAACGCATTTTTAACCTTTCCCCTTGCCTAACTCATTGCTTTGATTATTTTCATGCTTGGTTACATAAGATTAAGCTATTCCTCCTATGCCCAGTATGAAGTTAGTTTTATACTAAACAGAAAGTTACAGCTGTACATGCCAAAATGTAACAATCCTATACTACATTTCCAGAAGAGAAATTAAGAGGGTAAATGCTCTACTCACAAATGTTTCAGAAAAAAAAAATATATATATAAAAAAAAAAATATATATATATATGCATGTATGTTTTGGGAATATAATACACAATAACCTTGGATGAACCCCTGCAAGGACACTTGATCAATCTTCCATTGAAGGACTTCTTGTGGGTGGTACCTATTTACAAGATCTACTCTCCCCATTTTATTTCCCATTCAGTTTAAAACATTTGGTTACTTCAAGGCCTTCATTCTACTACATTCGTATCAACTCCCTGCAATTTATTTCTTCCTTTTTGAATGTTAAATCTGTTTTATAAACTTGAGAGAAGTCTGAGCAAGATGTATGCAGATAGCATTTGCTTAATTTAAAAGCAACTAAGTTACAACCTAGGTTACTAATGTTAACATAAATAAATAAAGGAAGCTTCTTCTAAAGCTAAAAGAAAAGTAGAATCAGTTCCAGGAGATCCACAGTGTTAAAACCCACCCATGACCACAACACCAAGAGGCCCATAAATGCACATGGCCATAGCAGTGAAACGTGATATCCTTGAAAGAATACACACAATTGGAAGAGCAGATACTCAGCAAGAGCTGTCCTATTACTTCTGGTGTAGCAAGAAATATAGAGTCACTGCTGATAAGGGACTTATGTTTTTTTGGCCCTTCCTGTTTAGACAGTTCCCTAAACAAAATTTCAAACATTTGAGATAACGAAATGTCATATTTTGACTAGTTCAGTTATTTGGTTCAGCCATTGTAGAGCACAGAAAAAAAGCCACACACAAACAAACACCAGTTTCTTTATAATCTTTTAAAATTTTATAATGAACATGGACAAAGTGTTCCTCCGCACACCTCCTGCCCATCCCCAGACTATTTTTAAATGTTTTACAGCTTTCATCCTTTGCAGTGTTCTAGCAGAACTTTTACACTGCTTCTGGAATGTAGTTTTGTGCTACTTCTGACTTTCAGCCGAAGTTAGACACTTTCGTAAAAATGATTTGTATATACTCCAAAATAGGAACGTGACCAAATTCTGCATTTAAGCTACCCACAGTTATAACTAATAATAGGCAAGTTCTAGGCTTAGGCTACAGAGCCCAAACAAGTTCCTCAAGTTACTCTACTACCAGCTGACAGCCCTTATGACACTAAGCAGAGGAATGTCCAAGGCCTGCCAGAAACTATTCTTCACTTGTAGTGACTGAGACAGGAATTGAAGATGGTCGCCTTCTGCAAGCCTGCTACCATCCCACTGAGTCTGATTCTAAGCCTCTCTCACACGTGGCTCTTAGTTTAAGTTTCTTAGCCTCACCTAAGCTTTCCATAGGTAAATCTTACTACAGGTCATCTATTTTCTGTTCAGCAAAAACACTCAAAACCAGATCTGTCTAAGCACGAAACACAAATCAATTATTTGCTGAAAGGACTTAACGCAGGACAAAGTGTAAAGAAGTGATAAAATGCCACTCATTTTTCAACCAAATTGGGCACACAAGTTGGTTGGCACTTTCAGCCTTAGAATCTATTATGCTTACAAGTTGTAAGACAAACAACACAAACATCTCCACTCACTTCAGAGATTAGTTCATGATTGTGAAGTATTATTCCTCAGTTATTTATCCCACAGAAAGAAGTTACATTTGTATGAAGGACTTGAGAGGTGCTCAAGCCTGAGGCCCACACACGCTGACTGTGACTTGCGTGTAAAAAAACCCTCTCCTAACAGCTATTATTTAGGGAGACTGCCTAAGTCGGGGGAAGCTCAGTCAGAAAATGAACAAAAGTTCATAATTTCTCTGTAGGCAGATAGCTTCTCATACAGACAATTTCATTGTCATGTCTTCTGAGAAGTCGGAATCAGATTCATCTCCCAGGTGTACAGGAAAGGATGAGAGGCAATGGGCAAAAGCTGCAGCAAAGGAAAGTCCAATGAGATACCAGGAAAAACAATACTTCATGGTGAGGGTGGCTAAGCGCTGGAAGAGGTTGCCCAGAAAGGCTGCGCAGTCTCCATGCCGAGATTTTCAAAATTCAACAGAAAGGGGAGCACTACAGGGAATGCACTCTCTGTGCAGGCCTTGGCTTGGAAACTTCCGTTTCCCATTCAGACCCTACTAATTTTTCTACAGAGAGAGAGAAGACAGACTAGTTTGGGAGGCAGCAGTACTCTTTTAGACCAAAGAGCAAGAAACTAGAGCATTAGTGACTAACTTATTAGAAATACAAGCTACGCTTATGATGAGTAACTTCACTGGCGTTACACCTTAAAGAAAAAGGACACAGTCAGAGGAAGCTAGTTTTGGCTTCCTCTAGTTTAGCACTTCTTCTCAGGTGTGCACTGGATATACTGGGCTCTTTCAAGCTTTAACAAATGAGAAAAGTGATCAGATATTGCAGAATAATTACTCCCACAATAGCAGTTTTGAAACATTTCCAGTATAGACTTTTTCTAAACCAAAAGTGACACCACATACATATGCCAACTATTCCACCCATGACAACATATTTTACTGTAATAGAAGGTCTGCACTAGAACATTATTTTGGCATGTACAAACCGTAATTAAGTTTTCCGGCCAGCCTTGCAGGCAGGTTGACAGCCTTACCTACATGTAGGTTTCTAACCAAAACACAGAAGCTGTTAAAAATGACATTTTTCTCATTAGTGGATTTCAGCTTCAGTGGATTTCAGCAGAGATGGACTACTACAAAGCAAATTTAAGCCAACTGGCAGTATCTTTTCCTTGGTTTCTTTCACAAACCCTTATTAATAGTCCATGGACATCCCAGTTATTTGCGAAGTATAGGTTGAAAATCATGAAATGCCCCACATCTAAAAGTGTTTTTTTTTTCCTTAAATACAGCAATATCAGTTTTCATGAAAACTCACAAAATTCTTACCATGAAAGATGATATTATGGGAAACGTGTACAACTTTGTTAAAAGTCAACACACTTGCTAAGAAACTTTAAAGGCTAGGAAACAAACAAGCTATTGGCAGAGGCCACCTACGATTACTATACCTCACTCTTTAACAATGAAAGCATCTATACCCATCAGTGAATGATGACATTCAGATATCTAAACAGAGCAAGCTGCAGTCTACCACCTAACCTAAGCAGTATACTCAGCAGAAGAGTAAATAATTGTAACACCTGTGTATAGATACCCAGAAGTTTTTAACGAAGTTAGCCAGCTGTTCTTCTATGTACTAGGAGTGTACCACTTCACTATTCCACATTAACCTTGTATTTATGGAGACAGGCATTTTTAGCCAACGATTTTTTTTTTGCAGTTCCAACCCCCTTTTACCCCCCAGCACGTTAAACTCATTTAAGATAAAGTTTCATACCTGGAAATTGTTCATCAGCCCATAGTGACATCCTGTCTGACAGGATGAGAAATCATAGTTTAATTTGCAAGCTGCAGTAGTGCAATTTGTCAGCTCAGTGATAATGGTGTTATTAATGTTCCCTGTGGCATCTCGAACAACACAAGAACCTAGAATGGATCCAACCACAAAAAGCATTAAAGACATGTGTCAAGCTCAATTCCCTGTTTAGGTAAGCATATTTTCACAGACCATCATTACAATAAAGCACTTATATTTTCAATAAATTTCAGTTTTAAGCACTTCCTCACCACAAAGAATAAATACGAACAAGGAAACTATCTGCTTTCTTGTTTGAAAATAGCTTAAGTTTTAGAAAAACTTGAATCTAGTAAATAAGAACTGGAAAATTCTAGTACAGAGGAAAGCTGTAAGTCACTAGAACTGCAAGAGCTTAACAGCACAATTTTAGCTCAGTATTTCATTTCTTTGAACCATGAATTTCCTGTAGCACTTTATTTGAAGATAGTATTATGAACTATCACTTGATTTTATGGTTTCTCTTTTTTTCAGATTTCTTAGGGGAGTGCAGGTTTGTTGTGGTACGTATGTATGCATATACATAAATATGCACAGTTTTGAAGCTATTTCTTTTCCCAGATGTTCAAGTGTGATGATTCCACAGTTAAATATTTTTGGCTACAGTGACCAAAGAGGCTGGCTTGGCAGAGGTAAATCAAACACGGAAGTTAACCTTCCTAGATTATTTCATGAATAGTTTTCCTGGAATTTTCCCCTTCGCCTCTACCTAGAACGAGGTAGTAAGATGTACGTAAGATGGCCTACGTTACAAAGCTTCACACATATACTTCAGTTTACAGAGTCTACTATTACGTATTTCCTATGGAAGTATGCCTATAGAAAACATCTTCATAACTTTTAATCTCATTCCAATACATTAATTTCTAGTTGTGCATAAGTGTACAAACAGCTTCTACATCTCAACAGTCAATATGGGTCAGCCATTAAACAAAAAAAAAAAGTGTGTTTTGTTGTGAAACACTTGCAAGCCAATTTATTACGCTTAAACAACATACCTCCATCATAGCATTCTCTATTGTATTCTAAACATTGATTTCTTAGTGAAAAACAAAACCCCACAGTCCCATACCTCATATTTTGAGGTTTTTTTTTTTTTATTCAAGTTCTACCACTTCAAAACTGCTATTGTCAATTCATTTATGATTATTTATCATCTTTACAATTCTACTGTTCAGTAAAACTGAAGACAGCATTTCAGCCTCTAAGAACATCTCATCTCATTAAAAAGCCTGAAAGTCTTTTTCTTCAACAGGTTTTGTTTTGTTTTTTTTAAGACAAACTACAGGAGACTGAGTGCCAGGTTTAATGACTGAGGTAGTTAATCTGAGTTTGGACACCAGCCAAAGTTTCACAGAACGGGAATTAAATAAATAGCGGGGAAGAGAACAGGGACGTCTACAGATGAGTAAAAGCCAAGAGAATTCCCTTAACTTGGTCTTTTCAAAACTTAAGCGACAAGGAGGTCCTGGGAACAGAAGCATGCTCCTGTTGATGACTTAAATGACTTATTTGCAAAACAAAAATAAAAAGGAGGGCACAGATGCATACTACAAGCATATTAGAATAGGTTTAAGTTTCTCAAATGACAGTGCCTGTTACTTATACAAAATAATTTCCTTTTCTTTCACACAAAAAAAGTCCCTAAATACATATACCATACCTGGATTGTTTCCTGTCTTTTAAAACCTAAGTAATAGCTAAGAATAACACCTTAACAGGAAGTAAGCACCCTCACATATGAGGTGAGCACATACCATTTGTTCTTGTCCCCTTCAGACATTACTACTCAGTAACATTTGTAGCTCCGTCAAAGTTTTAGTGACTTGCTCACCACTACACTGGAAGCATACAGTGGGGAATAATATTAGTCTTGGATGATGCATCTGTCCATTTCTTGATCCAATGCCACAAAAAAGCTAACTTCTCAGTCCCTATCTTTCATTTCATAACCTCTAACTTCTGATAACAGAACTGGTATTTTTTTAATTAAGGTAAGTAGGACAGGACATTGTTATGCACTAAACAATTTCATGTTTGGCTGATTGTGCAAAGTGTCCCTTCTGCAATATGTAAACATAAGAAACTTCATTTTTCAAGACAACTACTGTATTCTGCTAAGAAATGAGTATTAATTAGCATTTTGCTTTCATGTGGGTTCAAGTTCTAAAATATTCAGACTTCGTGCAGAGGTCTATGTGGTCAGCCTAATTAGGAGATAAACGCAGCAAGTCATTATCCCGCATAGGGCACGATCACTGGAGAGCAACTATTTGGCACAGCTACAACGCAGTGCTAGCCAACAGAGGCAGACTAGCAAGATTGGTATCTTTAGAAAGGAAGTATCATTAGTGGTAAGATCAATGGTACTCTTACAAACATGAAATTCATTCAAAAGGCAGCACAGCTAAGATAAGGCAAGGTCTTTCCTATAAGAAAACTTTACTACTACTGCCAGGAACTCATCTATGCAGTACGTATAAAACCTTTTAAGATCAAGGACCAGAAATAGGCAAGACGTGATTTTATGTTCTTGAGATTACTAGAGCAGAATTCTTTTAGGGAGGGGGGAAAAACCTGAGTGCTCACTGGAGCTCTGGAGTGAAAGAGACTTAAATAGCATCAAACCCTAAGGCAAATTCTACTGAGATTATTCAGACCACTGTAGGGTGGGGAAGAGAGACAGGGAAGAGAGGTTATTCAAAGCCCAGATCAGTCTATGATTTTTTCTCCTCCTTCCCCACAGAAGTAAAGCTATAGTTATTTCTGAGTATGAAAACACTTCTGGAAGTGGGTTAGCCAGATAAAGATACCACTCCCTCTCCTCCCTTTGCTGGGAGTTACTGCTTATGCATCCTTACTAGAGAGTTGTGTGATCATCCCATAATTTGCTTTAGGTAAAATAGCTGGCTTCCATTGTCTTCAATCCGCACAGCTGTTTGCTAAGTGAGTATGTTCTGCAAATGCACTTTTCTAATCCAAGGATTAGCTCATCAAAAAACTCTAAATACAAATTCTAACACAAATATCTGCAACAGTTTAGGAAATATTAGTGTAAAGACTGGGCCACTTAATTGTCATCTTTAGTGTGAAGCAATTACTCATTTTGGAAAAGCATCCCTTATTTTAGAGAGGATAAAAACATTTGAAATACTTTGAAATCTAACAATAAAGGGCAGAAAGCCTTGGCTCTGGATTGCTTTCTTACCGTGAAAGACAAACTGAATTACATAATTATGTAATTGACATAATTATGTCAAAGCACACCCTCAGAATGAATACGAAAGGACAAAGGTAAAAAAAAGTTAAAAAAAAAAAAAACCCATTTACCTACAGATACTGCAATTCCTATGTAAACCAATGTAGTAATTAAGATGGCCAACAGCGTTCCTTTAGGTATGGCTGACTGAGGATCCTGAAAAAAAACGTTAATGGACAGTCATGATATAGGTAAATACACACTCAGTGTTTGTGATCAGAATTTGCTAACTCACTACTCACCGCAAGATCACCTGAGATATTTGCACCAGCAAGTATGCCAGTCGCAGCAGGGAAGAAAATAGCAAATACAGAAAAGAAAGTTTCCTCATTTCGGAAATCTGGTCCAAAATTCTCCGCAAATATTTCAGCTGTAGAGAAAGATTTGTTAATCTAGATCTGTGCCAACATTCATATGAAACCTACAGTATTAGCCAATTCCACTTGATCTAGCTCTATGAAAAAGCTCAAAATCACATCAGCATGCCCTACTCATAAAAGTACGCAAAGACCATTTCAAGACGGGTAAGCCCTAATTCATCACTTCAGCTCAAAATAAAAGTCAATACAGCAACCTTCAATAGCCTTTAAAAATAGCACTAGAACATACTTTAAAAAGACTGGATAATATTGTTAGTATCATTGATACTAAGTAGGCAGGACCAATTTTCAGCCTCGTAACTTTAAAGAATAGAAACCAGAAGTTTGAAAGAATCAGCAAGAACAATCTTTACAGTTGAAAAGGACATACTATAAACTATCTTAGATGTTTCATTCAATTATGACAGCATGTCTCTTCTTTGCAATATATTAGTGATTATATTAGTGAAGATATTAACCATTCCAACATACCTTTATAACCAAAGAAACCTTTGGGCTTCTTACTGTCCAAAGGAATAAATGTTCCTATGACAAAGTCCCCAATAGCAACTATGAGGATCACCAGTAAGACTATCTGCGCCTGAAATATAAAGATTACAATCAGACAGAAGAACCTACCATTTTCCACAGCTATAAGTTGCAACACTAAGAATATATTCTAAAATATTTATATTTACTTGATTCAAAATTCAGCTGTGTCTTCTAATATTTGTTTTCCACAAATAAATAAGGAATGCTGGAGAAACGTAGCATGGTTTTCAAGAGAGAAGTACCAGCTATTTTAAAATTTAATATTTTTTTCAAAATGGAATTTGTTGTTACTATATCCCCCCAAAAGTGAGTCCTCTAAAGACGAAGTAGTTTAAAGGATTATTTATTTCATACGCTTACTAAGAAATAAAGTCTATGAGTAGATTGAGCAAACTTACGGCGAAAAGAAATAGAATGCACACCAACACTAGCAGCATAGTCTCTGCAATTGTGATCCTACTACTTTGCTTTATACTTTAGTATGTATTCACTAGAAGTTCTATTACATCAGGACTCAAAGAGCATTAGTTTGCTCTTTTATACAGTAGACTAGTTTATTTGTTCAGTCTTCATGATCTTGAGCCTTGTCTATGAAATTAAATTGCAAAGATTACCACACATTGCTTTTCATTTCCACTTTTGTTGTGAGTTTTCTTTTTTATTACTACCTAGGTTTTTAGCTAAAATGGGTTAAAACCACCACAAATCCTACCACACAAATAAAACAAAGTATTTTAAACTATCCAAGACCTCAAAAGAGCAAGCAATTATAAAACCAGATATTGAGAAGATTTTAGGTTATACATTTGAACAAGCAACCACCCTGCCCTATTATCCTCCGAGTTATTTAATTCCCCATAAGGGCGTATGCCAGTGTCTCTGGGAAAACTATTTTTAGTTTGATTTTTTTCAGGCCTAGGATCAGAACATACAACAGCATTGTAGCATTGCTGATGGCTAAACAGAAAAAAAAAAAAAAAAGTTGCCATTCCACACAATCTGAACAAGTAAAACAGGGTAGTACAGAGCTAAGTAGAGCAGGCAGGACAGCCAACAGCAGAGTTAGAAGACCACCTGAAGAAACCAGTTTGTGCATGATATTTAGATCTCTCCATTGCCAAACCTACAGCAGAGGATTCAGCTGGGTGCTCAAACAAGTCTTCGATAAGCCCAAAGATATTCAACATGCAGTTACCACAGCACCTCAACTGGCACAGTGCATTTAGGCTTCTCCATGAGGTAAGAGTATTTTCTAAATCTCTTCCTTACCTTGAAAAGTCTCGGATTTTAGAAAAAGAACAAGCTCCTAAGACTTCAACACAGTTGATTTGTAAGAAAACAGGAACTCTGCAAAGTCATTTTTGAAGTGTGCTTTCCTGGAATCCCAATCTTTCTTTATAAGCTTTTAGATCTACTTCAAAGGTATTACTATAGATTCCCCATGTCCCATTTTCCAAGGCATTTTGTAAGTCATGAGGAAGGCACAGGAGAAAATTGGAGATAACTATTATCAAGTGGAAAGTATTAGTGTTTTTCTAGGCTAAGCTGCATGTTAACCCACATGAAGCGCTTGTTGGACAGGTTCAGCTGTTTACTGTAGCTCTCACCTGCCTTCTTCCATGTTGCAGAAACCAAACCAACAAGCCTTGATGTTTGCATTGGGCAGGATTTTAAAAGTTACTGATTTCCTAATGAGGAGGAGGTGACAAGGAGGCAGCGATACCACAGCTCAGGTTTGATACAGAGACATTAGAATAGCGGGGATATTTCTATGCAAGCTATTACTATGGAACTGTTCATGCTGCAAAGCAAAAGCAAGATACTTCTAGAGACTTTAAATTGCAGGGGCCAGATTATAAGTGGACCTAATAAATAATTCTTTCAAAGCAAAAACCTAAGTGGTTGAGATTAAGGAGCACAGCGCTGTCTGAAGTTAGGTGCATACAAATACCATTGAAAATGGAAATTACAGACAGTGAAGGATTACCTGAGAAAGCCAATTAATTTTTACAAAAGTGTGCTATTTAATTTAACAGTACATGCCAAAGTTAATTCTGTAGATTAATTTCTGTAAACTCTTTCCTCTTTTGTGGTAGAGCCAAGTAATGTGTTTTTTTTCCCCCCCTAGAATTCCTGCTCCCGAGGGCACTAAACGCAAATATATTAAAAATACATCAACGAACTGAGGTGGTGTATATAGACAAAAGCATGAGCCCAAGAATAAAAAAAAAAAGAGGTAACAGTTCCTTACTTTTGCTTCCCATTCCATTCCCGCAACGGAAATACCCAGCAGTATAACTACCGTGATAGCTCCTATGATTCTGATGTCATTCATTTCATCAATCATCATGGTTCCATTTTCCTAGGAAAAAGAATACACAGTCATATTAGCAAGTGCTTATCTCCCCTAATACAGAACAGAATTCTGTTATTACCACCTAAAATTTATTAAAAGAGTTAACCTCTATACCACACATTTGCTTATTTTGTATTCCCTATATGGGCACAAAACAATACTGTTTTTTTGCCTTGTTTTACAAGTCACTGAATCATCTCAAATGCAAATAATCTTTTTTCTTCATAACCCAGCCCCAAAGAGAATGTCCCGTCTTCAGCTGCCAGAGAGTTCAATCAGCCAGCAAGGCAACAGCTACCACCTTGCATTTATGAAGAGATTTTACTCAATGTTCACTATTACTAGTAGTTCTTTTAATGCATTCCAGAATTCTTCCCATCTGGGACGAGTACGATTGGGTTCTTCTCAACGCCACTTTTAGTAATACATAATTAAAAGACCCAATCGGCAAATACCACTTTATTGTGTTTTATCTTAATGAATTATTTCTGATAAGCACAACTCCCTTAAAAGGGAGCTTAATGTAAGCTGCTATCACTTAGAAAAAAACACTCACTGATAAGAATTCAAGCATTAACAACTCATGATTCCACATCATGTATCTATCCTTCCACTCTCCATCCCAACGTGCCAGCTTGCACGTTACCACGGATTTTGCATTTTATCCTTTTAGGGAGATACATAGAGTGGGAAGCTTCTGTCTGACACCAATGACAACCTGTTCTATATCAAAAAGCCAGCAAATTGCAGTAATAGTTTACTGATATTGTAATCTTGTACCTCATTCCATGTCTTTAAACTGTAATACGCTCTGTTCTTAAACGACAGCTCAAACTGGCATAAAGGACAGGGTAATCAGCTCTCAGTAATCTCAGTTCTCAATAACTCATTCTCAATTCTCAATAATGTCAAGTCTTACATTCAATCAATAATCAATAAAGGTAATCAATAATCAACCCGCTTACCTTGAGCAGCTCCACAACTGTCTCTGCAAAACCAACAACATACATTGCTACTGCAACAGCATTGGCAAATGCAAAAATCAGACCTATGGCACCACCAAATTCTGGTCCCAAACTTCTGGAAATTAAATAATACGCTCCTCCTAAAAGACGGGGAAAAAAAAGCAGAAGTTGGGGGAGACACTATTTAAGCCTAAGCAGAAGAGATTACGAGGACTGGACAGGCATCAACAGAACTGAAGTTTACACAAATGGGACACACTTATTCTTGCATCTTTCGAGACGCATGAAAAAAGACCTTAACCTCAGTATTTTTGAATACTGCAGCATTGAAGTTTCAGGAACATATTTCAGATTTCTGAGAAAAGACACAAGTTGGAAGTAATCACCTGACTCACACACCACATCATATTATTCAGCTACATAATCACTTCCAAGATTAAAAAACAAGATATAAAATACAGAGAACGGTATTATTGTTCCCCCCCTCCAACCTATTCAAAGTGATTGTTCATAATTTTACTATTACACATTTTAATTAGCTATAATTCAAGAAACTAGCAAAAAGATACTGACACAAACCCCCTCAAGTTCTAAACCCATATGACTTCTTTCTTTAAGCTCTGCTGTCAAGGGAATGTTCTGTACTGAAATAAGACTGTCATAACGATCACATAACAACTTTGTTTTTCAGAACCAATTTTTCATATTTTTGAGCTTGAAAAATGCACATACGCGGCATATCACAAACAGAAAACAAAGTATCTAGAGCTTCAGGGAAGGGTAAATTCCGAGAGAGTTAGCAAAAGCACATTCCAATGTAAGGCTAAGAGTTGTGCAAGCAAGGAAATCCTCCAGTTCCAGATTTTGAGATATTGATTGACAGGTTAAAAGAAAAAACAGGAAATCCTTAACTCCGCTGCATTACCATTATTGCAGAAAGCTTGTAGGTACCCAAGCTTGACATACTTTGAGAATGCAACATTAAAAACATAAACTTTAAACAAGCACCAATATTAAAAAAAACATAGCACATAACAGGGAAGTTTCACAGGAACAATTGTGAACTCGTTCCCTAATTCTTGTTCTGAAGCACTTCAAAGCTTTCAATAAAACACTATTTTGCAAAAGTGATTCAAAAATATGTATCCTATAAGAATAATGCATAAAGCAATTCTTAAAAAGTGCTATTTAGAAACAGACACTGATTTTTTTTCTACAAATAGATATATCACTTAAGATCTACTTAACATAAAACTAAGATTGATAGCTGATCTTTCCTGTTGGGTTTGTTTACTTCGTGATCGTGAGGTTTTTGTCTTCTTAATCAACAGACTTGAATGTGCACAGAGAGAACTTAAACGCTTCTATTCTAATTCTTCTATTTGAATCCTGCCACACACAGATTCCACTAGTTACCATTTTGCAAGATCATGAAGCAGCCTGTTAGGCACTGGTTATTTACAGAACTATTTTGTAGGTACAGAATTGCTAAAAACAGTGAGAAAATCACGAAAGCGAACAAAAACCATTATCCTCAGGAAACAGAGATAATAGAAATAGACTGAAGAATCTCTTTTCAGATCAGATTTCTTTTGTTTTATTTATTTATATATATATATTTTCATATTCATGATAGAACTAGAATGTGTCTCTTTGTATGTTCTCACATAAAGTCCAGTTCATCCTATTATAGAATATATTTCTTAATTAGTAAATTCTATTTCAGGATATGTATGCATACAAGTGCACACACACGCTTACCTAACCAGTGAAGATGCTGGAGAATATTAAGCCCCTATTCATTCCTGCATAGGTCTTTCTGAGAGTGCTTATACTCCAAAAACTAAAAATAGAGAACGCTTCTCCCACAGGGGAAAAGCAAGCTACTAATCAAATTAAATTGCTAGACTAACTGTTGGCTTTCCATTCATATTATGATTACTTAAAGAAAATTAGGAAAACTCTGCTCCTCAGAAAACTAACTCTTCCCCACTCTTTACCTACACTGTCACTCATTTTTCCCATGCTAAAAGACACAGAAGAAATCAGAGGCTCTATCCTTGAAGTGTGCGCTTCAGAGCGATGACAAAATACTTTGAAAGACTTATGAAAGTAGCTTTACCTCCTCTTACAAACCCATTTGTAGCTATTGCTGAAGTAGATAGTCCTGTAATAGTTGTCACAACAGTGGCCATTGCAATAACCAGGACAGACAGACCTTTTGAAAAAGAGGAGAAAAGTGTAAGCCCAGCAGTATTAAAATGTACAAATCTTCAAGTTAATGGTGTTTAAAGAATTAGTCTGGCATATTTGACACACTTTTACTATATGCGGTCCTGCACGCTCAAGCGAAAGAGGAGTAAAGCAAAGTTCCTGGATACAAACAAAACTTATCAGACTGGGTAAGTGTGTCCTTAGTCAGTAGGGTAAAAAGCTGTATGCTAGATGAGAGACTTCTTGCAGTCCAATGCTAAGTTAAGCCTTTGAAAAAAATTATGTATATACTGCATAGTCTATAGGCAAATTTTAGTAAAGAGAGATCAAAAGGAATTTCTCTCTGCAGCTTACTGAAGGCCTAAACACGTCAGTTTTTAACAATACATACTTTGTAGCTAAACAAAAAAGTGAAAGTAACTTCATACTGGTTCAAGTTTTGATAAGGGTGAAACACTGGCAACATTAAGGTAATTATCTGCCCCTGTCTAACAACAAGTTCAGGATCAACATCTCTTTTGAACTGCATATTTAAAAGTCACCAAAGTAAAAAAATTACAGTACTAGTACACATACCTATCCCAGCTTGTCCTACAATCCATGATAGTCTGATGAAAAGCATCACACCCCAAATATTCAGCATACATCGTACCTAAGATAATAAAACACGCATATTAGATAGTCTAACATCTGCAGCTGTTTCCACTAATTATTCATTTCAGTTTTCAATATTGTCTGAATTATCATAGTCTTCCCTCACCGCTTCCCAAATTGCTTCACAAGAACAGATTTTTTAATTAAACAAGTTTAGGTCTTACATTAAAAAGAATAAAAGGGAACCTACATATCATTAAAAAGTTACTACCTTGAACAATAAAGTTACAGTACTTCAACATCTGATACAACCAGCATTTCTTGACAAAGCAATAAAATAAATCATTTGGGCCTCCACCTTTAGGATCCAAAATTCATACTGAATAGTCTTCAGAGCCCCATTTCAGATCCCCCACTACCTCTCTTTCAAGCACAAAAGCAATACCATAATAAATATTATCTTCATTTAAGAAGCAAACAAATATCCGAGCAGGAAATACTCACCTGGGTAGCTTATGCCTACTAGAAAATATTAGTTGCAAGTTTCAAAACCACTGAAAAGGAAGAGATTGTCTTCCAGAAAACTTTCAAGTGAGAAGACTTACAAGCTAGTTGCTAAATGCAGTTGGAGACTGCTGAACTAAAATTAGGTAATCTGAGTTCAGCATGTGATAACCCAGCGTTGTATTTGCAGCCTCCACCATAAAGTCTTACAGTTTTGGACAGTATGTATTAATCATGGTTTCTCTTTGCCAAATTACTAAAAATACATTAATACATACTTGTAAACAAATCCCTCATATCACCCTTACAAATTTTCATTCTTCTAAATGGTCACAGAGTCCCAGAGTTTTTAACCACCATGACTATGCCGGTGTTTAGTGTTAGACTTCCACAGTTTATGAGAAGATGACTTTTTGTAATAGCTTCATCAAGACTTCAGTAACATATGGCCTAACTTAGCTTGGATCAGCCAGTCACAGTAATTTTTGCTTCTCCAAAAACAAGCTTTCTATCACTTCTGTCCAAAAATTTACAGATCCAAAGTGAACACACAAAAGTATATTCTCTCAATGTGCATCTGCCTGTGTGACTTAAGATTCATGTGTACTAAAAAATTACAATTTTTTTGGCTTCTAAGAAATTATGCACCTGTGCTAAGACACCGCGATCCCTTTAGAACTTGAAGCCTTTAAGTATTTTTTTCCTTATATTTCCATATGAGGATAAAAGTAACCTTTACTAAGGCTATGACATTTTTCACAAGTTTCATACATGTGATTTTTTTTTTTTTAAATACAGAACTAATACAGCCCTCCTCCAAAAATAAGGCTACTAGAAAGATCACATCTCTGAGACATCAGAGCAAAATGCATCAACTTACCAAAACACCTTTTATCCAGCCAAACTTGACTACCCCTTTGCTGTCTGGTGTGTAAGTGGCAGCTGCTTCCCCAGCTGGTGTTCCTTCCTCCCCATTTGCATAGCCATCTTCAAAGGGCTCCTAGGAAAAAGGGAGATTGTTTATGTGCTTAATCAAGTCCTGAAGAAATTTTATACTGCAGTTGTAAGGAACACAGTCTGCTTGTGCAAACAGAGAAAACACATTAAAGGATAGCAAGGCAGAAGTTACCAAGGCTTTCCTTTATGTTCCCTGCATGAGACACAGCCTACAGACTTAAAGAAGTGTAAACCAAACGTACAAGGACAATTTAGGCATTCTGCTTCAGTTAATTCAAACAGATAGTAGTCAGAGTAATAAGTATTTCTAAAAATCAGTCCTGAAGCCCTGAGAAACAAACATCTGGTCTTTTTCTAAACGAGTTACAAAATCTCACTTTCAGTGACTTCTACTGCACAAAGTTTAATTTCTTAATCTGAAAGCGTACACTGTTCTGCCACAAATTATTGGTCTCAGCTACAGCATTTCCTGTAGTCCAGACTTGGCTGTCATTTGATCAGTTTTTAAGGAAATAAATTATTCACTTCCCTGTGGACTGTTCTACTATTTATTGTAAGATGATGATGCTGGAAAGGAACGTGGGAGAGCAGCATTTCAGGCAGAAGGAGGGAAGAAGTCTCTTTCCAAACGCTCCTCCCTGTTTAGAAGGGGAGGATGACAGACAGAAAACATCAGCAGTCCCATGCGCAGACACCAACTTGTGGGATTCCTTTACTATTCAACTGTTAGCTGTTCAACACAGACGTCTTAACTGTCTGACATGCATTAAAAAGAAAAAAGAAAGTGAAAAAAAGAAGCTGCATTCTTCTTTTTCAAGAGGCAGTTTTGTTTTGCCAAACTAAACAAGTGTTAAGTGTAAGCATTTAAACGTTTAAGTATTTCTTACACTTACTATAGGAAGTCTTCAGGAAGCACTCTGGCCGTAGCATAGTAGTTATCCAAGGCAACAAGCATAAAGAATGAATACACTATAAGAGACCCTGAATAACATTCACAGAATACTACTCAGCAAACAAGTTCAAGCCATATTTGTGAAGCAGCTTGCATCCTCACGGATGCTTAAGAAATGCTTAAGCAATTGGAGGCTGAATCCCAACACGGTAAAGGGCAAAACTCCTGTTCACTAAATAAGTCAAAATATATTGGACCCAATTCACACTTGAGAAACATGTTTTGTGCTGAAAGCACGTACAAAGTCAGGAAGCTTACTGTGAGACATTTAATTAACTTCCCCCTCCTCCTTCTCCTGGTACACTAATACCACATACACACCAACAGCACATAATCCAGAAGAAATGCTTACAAAACTGGCACTTCTGGAGAGTGTCATCCATATTCCCTCACAACTAGAAGTAAACCTCCCATCAGATAAAAATCAGATCATGCCAACATAATCCAAAGTTACTCAGCACAGATTCATGTCAGCCTTTCTCATCCGTATTCTTTGACATACAATTCTCAAAAACAGATACACCTGCCAGACTTCTAGAGACCCTGCGTGGCATAAGCTTTCCGCCACGAGGTAGGATTAACACTAGTTTACAGATCGTTACCTTTACCAGAGAGCTTTCTTAAATGGTTGGTCTTCTCGTCTCCAGGAGGGAGACAAGGAACAGAGAGATGCCCAGTTTGCTGAACTGTAACTTTTCTGGATAGGAGAGAACTAATGGCCGTAACTTCTTCCGCATAGCCTTTGACCAAACGAACCTGTTTATTTGCTGATTGCTCGTATCCAAACACCCAAACTTGAAACCAATCAAGTAAGAAATTGCACATGATCTATGCAGAGTACAAAAATTCTCAGGACCAAGAGAATTGAGGAGCAACTACATTTTTCATGGAATTAACCCTTGCATCTACATGTGAAGGAGGATACTATTAATTAGCTAACTTTTCTTTAATACATACAGCTACAGGTCACTCACCCGCTGAGCCTATGCTGACCTGTCTGAACCAGAAGAGATGGAAATTCTAGTCAGTTTCTTGCCCAACTCAGGCACTCATAATAGGAAAGAATAAGTCCACATGTTGCTCTGATATGCTGGATTACCCTTCCTTCAGATGGCTTTCCTCCAAATGCAGGAAGATGGGTTTATTAATCAGAGCTCTCTTCGGTTTTAATGCCTTGATTATTACTTTGTCTGGCAGTTTTCCTCACCAGGTACTGCTGTCTCTAGCGACATTTAACAGAAGTTTCTCTCCCCTTCTGCCCCCCAAAAATGGAGGGGGGGATTTGTTAATGCATAGGACAGATCAGGGACATTATCAAAAATCTATAACCCAGGCTGTTCTAAAATGAAAAATGTTATTTTGATATTTGACTTTTCACATATACAAAAACTTTTGAAGGCAATTCAAGGTAGCAAGATACTCCCCCACAGCTGTGGGAACGGAAAAGTTTAACATTCTCATTGCCACCAGCTCATCTGTTTGCTTCGCTAACTGAAGGACCCTCTTTGAGTTCCCCCTAGTACCAGTAAACAGAGCTGTTGCGCTAAAAGATCTCATGGATCACAACAAGGACCTTTCCAACGCCTTGAAGAAAGTAAAATTTATTTGCAGATTTAAAAAAAAAAAAAAAAACTAGAAGAACAAACTTCTCTGACTACAAAAGCCTGGCTCTGGTATTTCTGAACTCTACATAGAGAAAGCTTTCATACTTTTATCAAGGCTCTAACAAATCTCAGTTAATGAGGCAGAACCAATTGCAAAAATAAGAGCAGGGAACTCCCGATTTGACGCAATGTACTTCTATTTCTATACTATGCTGCTTTATCATGGGAAAATTCAACACGAGGCATGGAAATTTGTTGGTGTCCGCAATTCAAGCTCTCTGTAGGCTTCTACACTGAAGTTTACTTTCCTGTTGTACTCTACATTGCTAAATTAAGCAGCCACAGCAGCCTGAAAACAAAGAATCCCAAGATCACCTTGAATATTCTCAAACGCAGCCCAGGACACAAATGAAATCCTAAAACACGTTCTCAAAAACAACAAAATCTCCAAGCAAGCATACAATCGTAACTGCACATTATTATTCCTTCATGCAAAAAACACATTTAGCACATTTAGAAAAGCAGCACACTATGCTTGCAACCAATTTAATTTCAAAATCTGGCATAAAGGCAGCCATGTTTATATTATCTAAGCAGTTTTTAATACTCTGGCCAAGACAGGAGCCAACATTTGATAACATCTTTTGGTATTACAAAAGACAATGTCATGTTCCTAATAAGAAACAATAAAACCGTTCTTTGAAAAGGCTGGTTAGGGCAGGAAGGGGAAAGGCTGGAAGAAGGCTGTATCTTAATGTGTTGCAGTGATAAAACGTACATTACTGAAGTGGTTAAATGCTGCAATACTGAGTCACAACACTTTCTTATGAAAAGCGAAAAAAAAATCTTAATTTGCTGCACATTCAGGTTTTAGAGAAGGTTTAGAATACCTTCGGATGCAGTGTAACAGTTATAAACCTCAGGGTTTATACTGCTGGCTGAATATTGACAGAATCTACACATTAAAGAAAGCTAAGGCTTTTAGCAGAACCCTCAACCAAGTCCACAGCTCAGCCTGTCTAATTTTTTGACGTAGATAACAGATCATTACTGATCTTTTGAGTTATCAGTTACCACATCAGCTCCAAGTTATGCACACTACGAATACAAGAAAGAGTTTTGTTCTGTAGGTCTTGTCTCTCTACACTATGCAATATTTTTTAGGAAAATACTTTCAAGTACATGCAAAAACTTAATAACTGAAAGGTTATGGCTGGTTATCAGTGCTAGTGGGTGCCCGATAAAGAACCAGTGAGAACAAAGATATTACAAAGTGTGGGCACGAAAGAATTCCACTGCACAAGGCTCCAAGTTTAGCCCTTTAATGCCAGATTAATAAAAGCACCACTGTGGTCTCCGCTGTAAATAAATCAGAAGTAGTATTTTTCATGTGCTCATAAGAAAACACAATGCTTTTACTCAAGTCACATACTGAATGGAAAAAAAAAAACTCACTAGCACTATTTTAAAATGGCAATACATGTACAGTAAGATCTTCATAAACAGCCAAATAACACTAATATACCCCAGAGTTGAGGGGGGGAGGAACATGAGGGGAGGGGAAAGAAGAGAGAAGCCTTTACTACTTTAGATCAGAAACACTCTTACTGGCACAAGCATTTGCTACAAAAACATTTTATTCTTCTATTATCTAATGAGTCTAAAGAACACAAAGTTTCAGTGTTCACTTGTACTATTTAAGAAAAGATAAGATACATTCACACGCCGATGATTCAATTGTTCACTGAATGGGAATTTAGGCCAGAAACAGTTAAATTTTACTGCTACACAGAAATTTCCATTGCTGTACCACAGTGCACTCAGAAGTATAGATAATCTACTATACTACTGGATAATAATCTACTATACTAATATCTACTGGATATTTCATCTCCAGTATGGGTTCATAAGTACAACAGTAAGTTATTTGTGCCAATTATGAATAGCCTCTCCATTTATTAGAAGTGGATTAGAAAAGATTTATTAGCCAGAAGAGATTTTTCATACGCAGTTTGCAAGATATTAGCGACTGCAAAAGTTTGTCATCAAGTAAGAACCGCTATTTAGCTTTACTGAGAGTTCTGAAACACTTAATAGTTGTGTAAATTATGCAGCCTGCTTATTTGTGGTGAATTTATCCAGCTTCCATTTTAGAGGCAACATACTGAGATTTTGTTGAACTATATGAGGTGGCACCAAAACGAATACATATGAATTCATTTTATCTCGCTTCTATTCAAATATAGTAACACAGAAGGTTCAAGGAAAGGACAAGACATCCACTAAAGTTGTATTTAAGACTACATTGTGTTGAACAAGAATATCAGGCACCTTCTTACTGAAAGTTATCTAACTGATCCCTTCTCTAAATTTTTATTGTATTTCTTTCAAATTAATTGGATTTATTTGTACTTTGGAAAAAAACCCAGAAACAAACTCAGAAAACACTAGCCTGTTTAACTCGTTAAAGTCAATGAAAGAAAGATCAGGAAACGTTCAGACAGCAATCTAGGCTCAGGAGCCATGCTTTTGTAAGCCTACACATTACTGAGTTAATTTTTTAAATTTTATGGGTGAGTTTTGTGTGGGGGAAGGGGGAGAGGGAATTGTTATTAATAAAAGTATACCATTCAACATTAACGGCCAGGAAATACTAAACTTTTCAATGTGTTGCATAGTAATGGTAAGGAAATTCCAAACACTGAAGAGAGGTCTTCATGGATTCTTCATTTCCTACCACAGTTGGGTTGACTCGAATTTATGTTACTGCAGAATAAAACATCCGACACAATGTTAGGTTTAGACATCGTACTGCATGTTTCTTCAGATGTGGCAAACATTCTGCCAAAATATCAGGGTAGGGATTGCTATTAAATGCTCTTACAGTACTTGGGTTTTAAGTTTTTTCACTTTTTGACAGAATAGTTTAAATTTACACATTTTCTTTTATCTAGGTATAACCTCTGTGGATCCATGCTTTAAGTGGAAGGCTATACCTGAATACTCTGCACTTTTCTCACAGTCTGTCTGACCTGGAACGTCCTGTGTAGTTAATAACATCTTCAGCTAATCTTTCCTGGCTCCCATTACTCTCTTGCAAGAGATGGAAGTCCAAGAACCACCTGGACTAGAGCATTTAACTTTTCTCTTTCCACCACTCAAGTTTGACCAGTTACTGATTACAAATACCATACAGTAAGGTCTCTCCCTCATACACAGATTCCTTAGAAAGGCTTCACAGCTTCTTCTCCTTAGGATAAGGTACTGAAGCTGTGTAAATAACTAGCACTGTCAAGAAGGCTAAACAAAAAGCCTTCTCTTTTCCAGCTCCAGTTTCTGCAGCAAAGTACGTAGATGAGGTTCAGTTAAGCGTAAACACATTAATCAAGAGAACAGCCATTCACATTCAAAATTGTTTTTTACCTACCTATTCTGCTACTGAGCATGGTACTCTTGTCATTGAGCTCACTTCCAGAGGACAGGAAGCACCTTCTTTCATCAATTGAGCTAAATGGATCTCTGTCCTCACCAATTATAGAAGAAGCCTAGACAACTTGCTTATGCTTTTACCTAGGATTTTTGTGTTTAGAGTTGTTTAGAGCAATCATCACTGACAGTGGAATTCATTTTCAAGAGAATGAGCAACTTGAATACATCTTCTACAGTCCTCACTGCAGCTTCCATAGTTAGTGCTAAGCTGTTCACCACATCTTCCCCCAACAATTTCTTGCTATCTTCTTGAAGGAGGTCAACTTTACAGGCATCCGCCATTTTTAAAAAATTTCAGTTTGTGGGAGGAAGAATTGGCAAAAATTTATTGATCCAGATGTAGTATGCTAGCTGTCTCAACAGTCAAATAATCTTTACTTGCAAAGATTACACTCCTAAGTAACTACACTTCACAGTTACACACAGTTAAGACTATAGCTGCTAAAATACAAACTACACAAAGACAGTATAGAAACTTTTCAAAGAGTTAACATAAGTCAAAACAAGGGTGGAGAGAAGCTTTAGTTAGTTTCAGACATATTCCTCTAGTGCTAGTTATTAAACCAATTCTCCTAGGAATTAGGATTTTATTCAAGTCTCAAAAAAAGGCATTATTAGTCAGTCTTTAGACTCTATATAGTAGAAAGGACATATTTTCCATTCATCATATTTTTCCATTTCCTGTAACTGAGAGAGTCTGAAGAAGTATGTCTTGTGTTTGGGTCTGGACAGTTCTTCAAGAAAGAAGAACAAAAGAGTAAAGGATCCTGGTCTCCTCCCTCCAAAAAGCCGGGGGGGAGGCTCTTTGAGCGATAATTTCTTGATTATCCAGATATAATCTCTATTTGCATTGAAGCAAAAGGCCATTACTAGAGCAAAGCTGTCCCCAACAGTCATCATCCTTTCAAAGAGGAACTAGCAAAAAAAATAGACAGTCATATAGAGCCATGTACTTACATCACAGTCTAGGTCTCATTTGCATGAACTTTTTAATCAAGCAAAGTCTCAAATCTGATTGTCTGACTGAAAATACAAAGTATTTCAGTATTTAACTATAGGAAAGGAAAAACAGTTTGCACCAGTTTTTCACTTGATTTGGTGACACCAACTTATTTTTATTCACTTCTTCAACTTATTACTGTTCTAAATGGCTCAGATTATGTTCAGTTAACTTTCCTTCCGAGACTAACAACAAGTCACAGAGAGTTTTTAAACACTAACTTTGAAAGACACCTCGGCCAGCTCTGAAAACTTTCACATGTTTTCTGTAAGGGAACTAAACAGGTCTAGAAGAAAAGAACTGTTACAGGTAGCTAGTCTAACAATATTTTGCACCACTTAGCCAACACCCTCTTAAGCAGTGATCAGTATTGGCATAAACAATTTCTTTTGTAAGCTAGTAACACTAGCAATACTGTTGTTGACAAACAGCTACCTTCTCTACACCGACCTACCCGTTTTAGAAGTACTATCCATAAAACTGTTAGATGTTCATTGCTTTCATTTATGCCAAAATACAATTCAAGTGGACCTTCCATTGGAGAGACCTGAAAGCTTTCCCAAGCCTCCCTACCATTAAGATCCAAAAACTACACAGTCTGTACCAATATCCAAGCCTGCTTGAAGGAGTTATTTCTTTAAAAAGAGCATCAATTTACTATTTAGAACTATAAAGTGATGGCTATACAACACAAACTACTTCGCACATGAGGAATAACAAAAATCCTAGCAAAGAGCTCTAAAAAACAACCAAGTCCAAGCATCCAAAAAAATTACTTACTATTTTCACCCGATATAGCACCAGACGTAAAGGTTCTAAACGTTTAGCAACTCTGAAAGAAGACAAGCAGGAGAAAGAACAGGCAATCTGCTTTACAGTCCTTCCTGACCAGCAAGACAGAAGATGGCAAGAACGTAAGTAGCCAACAAGTTACCCCCACTAAGCAGTAATCAAAAGGACCACTCATGATGGCTAAAAACAACAACAACAACAACTCAAAACATAAAAACAACATAATACAGTTTTTTTGCCTAGCTGGAAACCATTCACAATTCTCTTAAAACACGCATCAGCAAAAAGATGCATTATAAGCACTGCCAGACAAAGCTCATTTTACCTGGAGCCTGAGCTCCTCATATAAACAAACAAAAGAAACAGGCCCAAGTGTGTAAAGAAGATGCTGAAGAATCTCATAAGATACAGCAACTGGAAATTAACAGCAGAAGCTGACTGCCTACAAAAGCAGAGTAACACAGTGAAAAACTCTACCCTGTCTACATCTCTCGCTACTCATGCAAGAGGTCTCTTCTGAACTACCATAAATAATTTCAAACAACTGTCATCTTACTACTTAACAACAGTTGAAGTAGAACACTGGCTATAGCTCTTTAGTAGGAAAGGAGCAGAAAATAAAACCAGAAAATCATTCCAGAACAAATAAACCATGGGAAAATTGGCAGTATGTCTGCACTTTGAATACGGCATGCAGTTCTGGTTCTTCCTCACCATTCCTCTTCCGAGATGAGGATGGGAGAGAGTTATCATGAGTTCGCCCAGACTTACTTATTTAAGGTTTAAATACACAAGCTTGGAATCATTAAGTAAAGTTTTCAGGCAGCAGTTTCAGCACAAGAGAAGAAACTTTACCACATAGCTTTGGGGTAAGCTGTGCAACTACTTGCCACAAACTGTGTGGATGCTAAGAGATTGCATATGTTCAACAAAAAATTAGAACTGAGAATTAAAAACAAAAAAAACCCACAGAAACTATTAAATACAAGAATACTATTTAAATTGGAGCTCGGTGGAAGAATCAATCACCATATGTTTGCCTTGTTACTTATACTCTTCCCTGAGCAGCCAGTGTTGGAGAGACGATACTGTGCTAGACAGACTTTAGGTTTGCCTTAATACAGCAATTCTTATGTTCCCAAGAAGTTTTAAATTTATGTCCATCAAAGCTAGAAACTTGAATTATAAAGCAAAAGGGCTGGATTTTAAAAAGGGTTTTGAAAGCATTAGAAGGACTTACATGATATAGAAGGGGCTGATCTACTCCAGGATTTCATGGATACAAAATAATGCAAAGGGAGAGTTTTGCCAGTTACGAAGGTGAGCAAATACTCAAAAGCTGGTAATCCTAGATCAGATACACAGACTGCAGTGTCTTAAAATGGAAGTATCAACACATGACTTAAATTCTGTAGTCTGAGAGCCACGTGCACGTTACAAAAGATTTGTTTATGGGGCATGATTGCTAGAAGTCTCATCCTGCCACAGTTCTCCCGAATTAAAAAAAAAAAAAAAAATTAAAAACTAGTGAGCCCAATCATAGACTCATTCTTCATTATGGCCCTCATTCTGATGAAAGAAAAATGGTGAAAGAACAGATCCTAAAACTGGAAGTAGGTTATCGTTTTTTACATCTTAATTACATTCTTAGTTACATCTCTAATTACTTCTTATCTACTGATATAACACAATCTGGCAAGTACATTTAATACTTCAAGCAGGGTAATATCCAAATGAACACAGTTATCTTTCACTTAAAGATTGCTACTCAAAAAGAGAACAGCTTTCACAGATGCCTAAATCAGTTTACAAATTCCTGATAATTCTTTGGTTAAAAATAAAGTTGCCAAGTTCGAGAAACAGATTTAGATACTCTGCAGAGGTTTTTGCAGGAATTAGACTGAGCATGAGTGATCAGTATTGCTATCAGTGAAAAAAAACACCAGTCAAGTAGAGAAGCAAAATGGCAGAAAAGATATATCAAGACATCTCTGTCTAACTAAACACCTCTTCAGCATTTTCATTAAAAAAAAAAAAAGAAAGAAAACAAAAATACACATTTTCAAGGAATTTGGGAACAGAAATCCTACCAACCAGCCATTCAAAAGCCATTTACACTAAATAATACATTCATAACCAGTGGAGCTCAGTATCAGACTATTCTTTCAAAGGAAGTTTTGTTTCATAGAATTCCAGAATCAACATGAATAACGCAGATAACGTCTTGAGCGTTAGTTCTCAAACAGCACAAATAAATACAAACACGTGGCCACACACAGCATTAAATCAATGATATCAACTGCAGATCCAAAAAATTCATCCGTCAACGCCTCACACGTTATGTACTTTATTGCTTAGTCTTAAGCCAGGAATGAGTTATAGCAAACTTGCTACTGGAATTTATAATTCCCATTGTCTCCCCATTGCACTGTTTGTCTCCTTGTTTTAAGCGCATATGAAACACTGCTACTATGCATGGTGGTTCCTATACCTTTACAGCCATAATCCAAAATAAATCTACTAACCTATTATATGGCAGCAAGAAGTTACTTACAGCAACAGGAAATACATTATCCAGATAAAAGCATAACTTGTTCTTAAAACCTGGATTCCTTGAATCAAACATGAAGAGCTTGAAAAGGGTTTTCTTTGACTGAAGCTAGCAACCAGCGGTTCAAGTTTACAGCCAAGGGAGCAAAACTTAAGCGCTTTGGCTGTATTACCTTCTCTACAATTACATATCTAAAATATGGCCGCAAATGCCTTTGGCATCTACTTCCAGAGATTTTTTAAAGAGATTCAAAGAAGCACAGAACACTAACGTTATCTTAAGCCAAAACTGAAGTCAGTACTTCGATTACAGTGGACCAATTTTAAATACAGAAGAGAAATTTACAGTTACAATTAACACGTCAACCAAAGAATTAGTCAACTACAAGTCTCTGTCATCAGCTCGTATTTTCGTGTCTTGCAACTCAATCCCTTTTTTTTTTTTAAACAGAGAAACATTAATCAGTATTTGTATAGATGCATATTAAATGTTACTCAATTTTAAAATTCATTTCTACTTTAATTCTTTCAGGATAGAGAATTATTCATTCTTCCTCCCAACTTTTAGCAGCAGAATTAAGTGCTAGCCAGACTAGCAAAACTTAATCAAGAAACTTACTCAAGCTGCTGATTTCAGCTTATGAATATACCACCCTCATTGAATGACAGTATACTTACAGAGGCCAGATAGGAGCCTTCTTTATTAATCTCACCATCACTTAGGTCTTACACGCATACAATTTTATTGACTGATCTCTAAGATAGCTTACTAGCAACACCAAAGCAATGGATTTTTCTTGCTAGTACACATTTGTTTGAAGAAAAAGGACTGGAAGCAACTTGCAAATGAAGCAACAAGAACTGCCCATATGTAAGGGCACTTTAATTGCTGAAACTAAAGAGAATCTTGTCTTTGGCTGATCTTGATGAACTTGGACTGACCACCTCAAAAAACAGACGAGCAACAACCACCACCACCACCAAAAAAAAAGAAGCTGAGAGAGACAGAAATGAATTTACCCCGAGTTACACAATTCGGTTAAAGTTTGTGATAATCCTTCCCCGTCCCTTTTTCTTTTTGTTATTTCCCTGGATATTTTAGGAAAAATTCCTTCTGAGGGAAAAATTCAGGGCAGTAGATGGCAGCCACAGCAACA
Organism: Struthio camelus; assembly: GCF_040807025.1. NCBI lineage: Eukaryota > Metazoa > Chordata > Aves > Struthioniformes > Struthionidae > Struthio > Struthio camelus. Next base: position 38,317,799 of record NC_090982.1, read on the forward strand.
TTCCTCAATCATTAACTTGTCACCTCACATTAAGTAATCCAGGCATTTGAACACTGCACAATATTCCAAGTTTGATCTCATCCCTTTCTTTACATTTTTCCTCTAATGTACCATTGTGAATTTTGCTTCTTCATCTCTTCATGATCAAAAAAGTAGTGATGCTTATCTAAGCATCTGATCCAAATAAAGTCTCTCTAAAGGTAGCTTGCTTGCTAACTCATCTCAAAACTGAGACAGCGTCAACATTATTTCATAACATATTTCAACAATAGCATAGGAAGTTCAGACTGAAATCTTTGCATTTCTTTAAATGCAAGTCAAAGTTTAGGAGCTTTGTGATCTGGGCTTCAACAGAGGAAGACTAGCTACATTTAGGGAGGGAAAGTTCCAAGGGACAGCATTCAAGTCTAGATAGCAAGATCTGAAAGCTTGCACCCAGCATACAATGACCAAGTCTGAACCCTTTCACATACAGCTTTTAAAAAAAAAAACTCACACATACACACACGCATATAACATGGCAGCAAAAGTCTGTCAACATCTGCAGGCACACAAGAGTCGGGTCTCCTCTCTACAACGCATATAGTGTTCCTCCCCCCCTCGCACCAAAAAAGATTACTTACAAGATAAGAGTATTTTGCAACAAGATTAAAAAAAAAAAAAAACTCTCTACATCCTCACATCTCAATTCGTATGCCTCTCCGTAAGTATAGGAGGGTATGAATACTCTAGGCAGGTTGATCATGTGAAAATGAAAGCCAAAGGGAAAAGACTTTCATTCAGCAGCTATTCAATGTGGCTAGCCTACGACAGATTTACAGCGTTCATGTTCCTCACTCCCAGAAATATTCTAGGAAAAGCCAGGCCTTCCTGGCAAGAAATAATCAATGTAATCTGCCACTAGTTAAAAAAAAAAAAAAAATTTTTTTAATTCTTCCTCTGCCAGGAAATACCTGGAAAAGTCTCTACTTATTCTAGCTATCAGGAAATTGCATCATTAACATCTAGTCACAGAAGAGGAGGCATGGCTCACTGCACAAACTGCAAGGGGGATCCGTTTGTCCAATGTAAGAGGAAGAAATACACATATGGTACTTCACATGTGGAGAAGGCATCCCAGCCAAGAAGAGCATATGCATTAATATTTAGAAAATTCACATCTCAGTTCTGGTTCTGATGGATCACTGTTTAATGAATGTTCCTGCTTTTGTATATATCTGCAGTAAGTCCTTTCCAGCCTAAGTCAAATCTTACCCTGCAGATGTTACAGATCTTTATGCAGGAGAATTGGGACCATCTGGTAAGGAACATGAGCTCAAAGCTTTAACTCATTCCCTGCTCTGCCCAGAACCAAACTACTAATTCCCTTACTACATCAAAGCATTTGATTCTTTCCACAAGAATCACTGTACTGTGAATGACAACCAAAGCAATTACTCACCACTGAATATTGATTGTCTTACTCCTTTGGCTATCCATTGAGATGAAAAAAGAAATCACACTTCTCCGAACAACAGATCCAGTTCTGAACACAGGTAGGTTTCACTTGATTATCTGCAAAACATGAGGCTAATACATCTCTAACAGCTAGAGAGCTTTTAAGTGTTTCAGCAATTGTCTTGGTCTCCAGAATGAAGTAGATGGAGCATTTAATTGCTTAAGAGCTGAATCAAATTCTATTAGCCAGACAGTTGCATAGCGGTTTTGCTAAGTATGGATCAAGAAATAGGATGTTCTGTAAATATACCTAAAAGAGAATCCCTGTTTGTCTTGCTGAAAAAGTTCAGTACAGAGAATTCCCAAGTCTTCTACACTACCCCTCAAAAATTAGGTTAATTTGAAGCGTTCTTGCTCTTAGCACCTTACAATTTTCACCTGTTCCTGCAAAACAGAATATTATCCGTTTCCCACTCAGGAGTTGAGGGGGAAGGATAATCATACCACAGTACAGCATGAGTAACTTTATCAACACTTCATTTTCTAATTATAATTCTATTTCTAAATGTAATGAAAACCACATTTAAAGCATAGCTTTGTAACAGATAAACAGTCTACAGAAGTAATTTAAAAAAAAGAAATCAATTAAGCATTGGCTGAACTTCTGCTAAATTATACCATCAAGTGGTAGATGTAGCTAAAGGCATGGTACTCTAAGCTAGCGCCACGCTGGTAGATTTACACAGCACAGCACTTGCTCGTACTGGTGCAACATCACATCCAAGCTAAAGCTGCCCAACTGCTTCCAGCTCAAAAGTACCCTACTAGGAATAGTCTTAGGGCTTTCTGTACCATACAAACCTTCAGAGTAAGAGTAAGTTGAAACACTAACCTGGCACTGCATTCTCTCTACAGCTGCAACAGGTGTTGCTGTTTTCTTTGAATTCAGAAACCTGAATAATCTGATACAGTAAGTTTTCAGAACAAAAGTTAACTCGGGAAATGAAGATGTAAGAGACAAGCTTCCTTATTAAAAGGGCTTCAGGAGATTGGATAAGAATTATTTTGTTACTTGCCAGAATCCTAAGTCAGCTAAATTTGTCAGCCACAGAAAATACATTTTAGTTAGTTTAGATATTAAAAAAAAAAAAAAATTTAGTAAGTTTATGAAGGTTAATCAGCATGTTGGAGTGGAGAAATAAATCAAAGACGTTCCATGTGCTCAAGCTGCAAGAACTGGACAACTCCCAAAGTACTGAAAGAAAGGTATAACAATTTTAAGTCCAGTAGTAAATTGTTGTTGTTTTTTTTTTTTAAATAGTCAACAAATGAGCATGTTGTAATTGCTATTTCCTATATCAAAAAAGGCGAGAAAAGGTTGATTTCTGTTTGCCCATGTTATTTGAATATTGCATGAGGCTTTAGAAAAAGTTCTGAAGGATGCAGAGGAAGATGGTATACCAGTTCAAATTACTTCAAGACAGCGATCTTGCCAGTCTCCTCCTCTGTGAGAATGTTTTTCTTCAGGAAAGGAAATCAGAGGAGGTCTAATCAAATACACTACCCAAGAGGGAAAAAACTAATCTGAAGATGAAGATTAATACTTATTCTGCAGCTCCTTCCTCTTTAACCAATTCTGAAATAGTTTATGCTGAAAGAAACATTTGTCAAGCTAGAGAGAAATTATTGCTGTTCTTTCAGGTTCTGGTCTTGAACTAGTCTTATTGATAGTGACAGCATAGCAGGTACGATTAGTTTATTAAAGGGCAGGCTCCTCAAAACAGGCACTCCCACCTTCTCTGGTTGTGCTCTTCTGTGCCTGCAAATTATCAGGCCCTCTCTTCTGGTGACATTAGTGCTTACGGGGCACAGCGAAGCGGGTCAGGAAACCGACCCAGTTTACCCAGTGGGAGTTTTCTGCAGGTTTGGTTTTTCTATTTGCTTTCTCCAAGTCGGACCAGCTCCTACATCCAACTCAAAGCTGTGTAAATACAAATGTTAGCCCAAGAGAGAGCGCAAGAGTTTACCCTTTTCAGCAGCAGCCCACCCTTAGGTTGCACAACTATAACTTGTTAACATCCTTCAGTTATCTCCAGCTTCTCTGCAACAAAACAAAAACAAAGTAGTATGAACAATGTCAGTGGTTTGCTGAAGACAGTTCAAGGATTGCATAGTTCCACAAGTGTTTTGGACTACGGAATATCGTCACAAAGGACGGATCAGGAGATTCATTATGCAGTTTAAAACTACAAAGTGCGCGTGGTCCTTATAAAACACAAACCCTAGAGGACTAATATGAATTGCTGCTGAGACAGAGCAGTATATTAACTATCACCATCATCAACAAAAAAAAAAAGAAGAGAAAGGAAAAAAAGGCAAGTGTGATATCAGGACAAGTAAAGTGAGGATTTTCTACAGAGAGATTAAAAAATTTAAAAAAAGCATTAAAATGCCATTTCATGTGATGCTGGTAAAACCTCTTCTGGGTACAGGTGCAGGCAGCTCAGTCTTTTTAAGAATGATGAACAACAACAGTTTTAGGCTTCTAGGAAGTCCAGAAGTACAGAAAACAAGACTAAAAGAGATTGCCTTGTTTTATTTTAGTAAGATGAAGTTCAGAAAGAAAAGTCAAATATTTTTTAAAAATATAAAGAACAGCAAGAAAGGAGTTAAAGGAGTTTGAGCTAAATTATGTTGACTCAAAAAACTAAGAAGCCTACCGTTGATAAGTAACATTTAGTAAGGTATTAAGAGACTGCAATCTGCTAGAGGGCCTCTGTCTTCATTTAATAGGGGGCAATAGGAGGAACTAGTTTTTAAAAATACAGACTTTACATGATATGGTCAGCTATCCTGACAGCTGAGAAACAATCTAGAATCATCTTCTAGTCTTGTGATCCTAGCAGAGACAATTTCTAAAGTTTCTTCCGTGCATCTTTAGGTGCCCTCTGCTTTCTTTACAAATACTGTTAGACACAAACCAAGAATTAAGACAAGGTTAGATGTGCAGCAGTCATTTACCATTTTCAAGAGCCTATACATTCTTTGTTAACAAGCAGTGCTGAATAAAGCCTTTTCACTAAGCTTAAGTAAACATTTGAACAGTTACCATATAAGAAGATCACAATGTTCTTTCAAGAAAGTACAAAACCAAAGCCAGAAAGATAGTTTAAAAAAAACTATAATTATCCAACCTGAGTCAAAGTCAATCCATCCTGCCTCAAAACTATCTGTAGCATTGCCTTTTTTCTTACTTCTGTCTCCAAACTCAGAGGACAGATGCATGGATTTCTGTGTGAGAGAAAGCAGAGTGCACAGTTGCATTTTTAAATGTTTTTTGTTTTGGGGGGATGGAGGAGAGGAAAGTGAAGATCTTTCTCTGAAATCACTGCCTTCTAGTCTGTCAAGGGAACTAACTAGTACATTTATTAAGCATTTAGCAAACAAGAGAACAAAACTACCAGTAGAGGGCTTGGTTCACATGCTATCTACTTACTGCAGCTGTAAGTGACTGAACAAAAGACATGTGTTAAGTCAAAATGCTTCCCATACTGCAAAGTTTTTTCTTCTTCCAAGAAATATCCCCCCGCCCCCAATCAAGGTGATGCTAGACTAAAAACGTTATACACTAACTCATGGTAGCGAATAACTAAAATATTGTCCAATTTTGAATGTTTAAAAAGCATTCACCTTCTAGAGGGCAGAACAATAAGGTCTATAATATTAGGGTATTGTTCCATTTAGGAAGATAAAAAGGCAGATTTCAAAGTAAAGAAGAAAATTCTTTTACATACTATAGCCTTACTTATAGATGTAGCTGACCTAGGCAGAACAGATATTCCTATACTGCAAGATGTTTGTTTTATTAGGCTATGTTAATGATGTTCCTGATGTTTTCTAAAGGCAGTACCCCCCCCCAGCTGCACTGAGGATACTGCTGCAACCACAACAAAATTTTATAGGGTTGCCGCTCAACTTCTTTGCCAATAACCATTATTCTCAACCCTAAATCTCTGGAGACCAACGCTGCTGCAAAGCAGCAATTTATCTATGACATTAGTGACTGTAACAGTATCTCCAAGTTCCCTCTACCATCCCTCTAAACAGAATGAAGATTAATTCATACTAACTGGGTAAGCAACACACTGATCACCTTGGCCATCTACAACCAGTGATAACTGAAGACAAGCCCCCTTGCTTGAAATGGAACATGGTAGATCAAGTTCAATAGTACGCAACTCATGCGGATTAGAGCATCAGAGCAGCCCCCAGGTGTGTTTCCACAACCAGTTTCAAGAACAATCCCTTAACTTCTGTGCTGTAAAAGTTACTGTTGCAATGACTAAATGACACTTGAGGTGATTAAACACCTCTCCTACCATGACACCAGGACAAACTCTTGTCATAAGGGACGCCTTGTGTACGTGTATGTGTATCTTCCTCAAACAGTGCTTTTCTGTAAGAACAAAACCCAAAGAGTAGTTAAACACACGAATCTTGTAAACAAAACTAAGAAAAACATTTTTCTGCCCTTTAATTGGCGCTAGCATCAATATTACTGGAATAAGTCTCAAGACATATTTACTTTTTTAAAAGAAGAAAAAAGAGTGCAAAATCCAACTGTAAGATGAAATAGTGAAATACAGAGCAGTGAACCACTTTATTAGGAAACAGAGTTTTGGATCAATCCTGCCACAAAGTAACTGCCAATTTTGATGCACCACATCAAGAAGCTAACCAAATCAAAACCAATTATATTTCCCACAGCAAATCAGGCATTTTGTAGGCATAATAGTACATTTCCATTTAGTGCAAGTTTTATTCAATGGTACTAGGACATATGAGGCTACCATGCTAAGTCTTTGACACACATACTGCACAAGTTAAGTTAGTGCAAAAGTCACAGCTGAAGAAAGGAGTTTAATTTTTCAAGTTTGTAAGCGCCAGGATCCTATCCTAAATGCAAGGTATTATTCAACACTAGACACCATGACCAGTAATTAGCAGGAGCTGAAGTCACTTTGGGAATGAAGATAAGAGATCCTCTGAAAGTCTGGCTAAAAAAACAAACAAAACCAGAAACACACAATGCAGTTTTATGAGCTTTTTTTTTTTTTATAATACCAAATGTAACAAAAAAATTGCAGATTGCACCCCCTTTTCTTTTTTTGAAACACTTAAAAACAAAAAAAAAGTCTTCTTCATGTAAATACCTATCCACAGCACAGAACAAATACATGACATTTTAGAAAATAGTAATTTGAGTTAAACAGTGCTTATAATGCAGCTGTTCTGAGAGTGATCCAGTAATTAGGTCCACCCGCAGATCCTATATACCATAACATATCAAGAAAACTCCTTCCTATGCTTTCTAATATAATATGAAGAAATCATGGTGTTTTTTTTTTTTTTTTTTTTTTTTTTTAGAAACTATACTTTCAGAATATGTTAAATTCTTTATGACACTATTGAGACGTTTCAGCACAGCACTTCCTTGACTTCTACAATATAAACACACTCAAATCCTGTCTGCCAAGGTTAAAAATTCAGGTAATTTTCTGCTTACAGGAAAGAATATCTAAGGACTTGCTCCCTTCTCCTCCTCCTCATCCTAATGTGGACCAGAAGTCAGAAATTAGGTGAAAATAGGCTGAATTTTTTCCAATGTTGTGTGGTTTTATTTACAGTTTATCTAACTCTATACACAAAACAGTAATTGGCCACTCCCATTCAATACTAACTTATAATCAGACTAAAGAAGAAAGTCAGTTAACTCTGTGGGTAGGGGAAAAGCAACAGTAATTTATTGTTACAGTTAGTAAGGATTTTGATATCTAATCCGAGATGTGCTATAGAGATACTTCCTTGCAACACCAAAAAATGACTTACATCTAAACAAATGAAGAGTCATGCTTTCAAGAAACATACTTAAGGAGTGGGGAAAAAAAAAAAATATATCAGTTCAGCTGCCCTGAACTGCCTTATAGACTGGGGGGAGAGGGGGAGGATTGGAAAGGGAGGAACATGGGACACAGGACAAAATGTGCTCAGGACGGCTCCATTCAAACCAGTATCAGTTTATCTCATTGACTTTAAAGGGCATGAACTTCACCCTTAAAAAAAAAAAACATGCAGATTAAGTACATCTTTCTTCTTGCCTCTTTCCAGTAGTATGTGGGCTACTATATAATCTTAGGAATTAGGTAACTACAGCATACATTATCTATAAAGAATAAAAAAGGAATCTTATCAGTGACACATATTATATAAACTAATGTCAAACACAGCAAGATACTAAAAGAAACAGGAGAGCCTTAAAAGAAAATAGGTGGAATTCCATGAGAAAACACATAAGGAGTGAAAGATAAGATGAAAAGAGTTCTGGAAGAAGAATATTCTTCATTTCATTCAGATGTAACCCACATGTTCCCTTTTTTCACTAAACCAGCAGAAAACCCACTAAAATATGTGCTTATTAGAGCATAGCCAAATACCAAGAGGCAATATTCCGACTGCAAGAAAACAGCATTGTGATAGTCTAATCTGGTTTCCCTTTTAATATGATCTAAAAATGACATCAAATTCCAGGTTCAGCAAAAGCTTGTCTTTTAATAAAGACAGTCTACAACACAAATAAGCTTTCATTGTAACTCATCTCATAACATACTGACTCTCCAAAAAAAAAAAAAAAAAAAAACTTGACATGCACAGCTTGAAAATTTTGGAAGCCTTGATCACAAAGCCCTCATCACATGCAGGGCTATTTAATGCGACTGAAGAGATTGCTTAATATGAAGGAGCTTCAACTATATCCATGCAATCTGCACCATTATGCAAGATGACCGTTTGGTTCAGCATTAGAGTGCAGAGGGAGAAGAGAGATGGCATGCCTTTCAGCTGATTACCAGATAAACATCTTGTCACCACTAATAGCTAGTGCATCCCTCTATACCTCTAGTATCTCTTCCAGTTATTTGCATTCCACTCCCCAACCTAATATTCCTTGCAGACCTGGAGCTTCCCATTTGCTGAAGGCAATACAGACTAGAAACAGAAAACTGATCATCTCCACATGAGAGCCTCTATCAGCTCTGGAGAAAACATCTGCCCTGCTAACATATAGTTATAGCTACCTCTTATGTTGGGGGTCTATCTCCCAGAAATATAGAGGAGAAAAGACCCACTGCACCACTGAAAGAGAACAAAAAGACATAAATGACTCCATTCAATCGCACTGCTCGTCTCTTTGGGAGCGCGGCAGGCTTTCACCTCCTATAAAAACCCACCTATATTTCAGCCCAATGCACAAGCCGCCAGAGCGAAAACAAACCCTGAACAGTAAATTTGTCGCCGAGATGTCACCGCACCGGCCGGGGGCGGCCCTAGCAGGCGGCAAGGGGGCGCCGGCCCGGGGGCTGCTGCCGCCGCTCCCCCTGACAGGCCGGGCCGCCGGGTAACGGCCGGCGCGCGCGGCGGGCAACGGCCGCCGGGTAACGGCCGGCGCGCGCGGCGGGCAACGGCCGCCGGGTAACGGCCGCTCACCTTGTCCAGCTCATCGTGCAGCTCGGCCAGGCTAGGCCGGATGAGCTTCTCGCCCAGGTCGGCAGCCGTGTGGCGATAGTGGTCTATCCGAGGCACAGCGTCCATGGTGTTGTGGCCGAAGGTGCGCAGGTAGTAGGTGTTGGTGTGGGTATCGTAGTAGTAGTGGTGGTGCCCGCCGGAGTGAAGGCTGCCCTCGCTCAGCACCGTGTCGCCACCGTTTTGGAAGCTGACATTGCCGCCCTCCGAGCTGCCGCCGCCGGGCTCGCCGGGGCTCTCATCTCCGGCCGACGGGTCCACGAAATTCACCCGAAACCGGCCCTTGGCTTCCTCGCTGCCCTTCCCTGCCACGCCGCCTTCCTCGCCCGCCTTCGGAGGCGCCTCCGGCGGGCGGCCGGAGCCCTCGGCGACCAGGTCCACCTGGAAGCGGCTCTGGCTCGGCGTGGGACCCAGCGGTCTGCCCAGCGCATCGCCCACCGCTGCCGCCAACCCCGCGCCGGGCTCCGCGCCGCCCGCTGCCGCGGCATCCTTGCCCTCCAAGCGCGGCTCCTCACCCACGGCCCCCGGCACGGAAACCGCCTTCTGCTCTGCGGAGCCGGACGGCGGCAGCGCCGTCAGCTCCTGCTGCTGTTGCTTCCCTTCCATGTCTCCTCCTCGGGCGGCCGAGCGCAACCGGCGGCGGCCCCGGCTGCTCTGAACCCCCCTCGCGGCGGCGGAGGCTCCGCTGCTTTAAACCGCCAACCAGCGCCCGGGGCTGCACCGCACCGGAGACAACGCAAGGCGCCGCGCGCGCCCCGCCCCGCCGCAGCGCCAGGTGATGATGCTGCCGGTGCCGCCGCCGGCCCTCCCCCGCCCACCGCGGCAGCCCCCCGCCTCCTTCCCCCCTCTTCCCCCCGCCGCCGCTTTCCGCTCGCCCCGGCTTCCTCTCAGCAGGAGCCGGCCGCACCACCTTCCTCTTGCCCCACGCCAACCGCCCTCTTCCTCGCCGGCTTCCCCCCTTTCGCTCTCTCTCGCCTTCCTCTCGCGGCACCGCGGCCCCCCGCCGCCTCAGCCCGCCCGTTAGCCGAGGACGCCTCCCCGCGGCGGCTCCCCCCGCGCCCGCGGCTCTGACAGCGCCACGCGGGGAGGAGCGGCCGGGCCGGGCGAGCCAACCGCGGCTTCGAAAGCGAGCGGCGGGGGGCCGGCGGAGCCGGGAAGGAAGCGGCTGCTGATGCCCTCCCTCCCTCCCTCCCTCACTGCGGCCGCTCCACCTGATCCCGGCTCCGCAGAGGCAGGAACTTGGCGGCGGAGGCGGCCAGCCCAGCGCAGCCTCGCTTCCCTTCCCCGCTCGGGAGGAGGCGAGATGCGGGGAGGCGGCGAGCGCCGCCTGCTCCCCAGGCTCCGCCCGCCCCTCGCTGCGGCGGCAAGAGCAGCGCCCCAGCCCGCCGGCGGCGCTCGCGGCGGCTCCTCCCGCCCGCAAGTATGGCCGCCGGCGCATCCGCCGCGCGGGGCGGCGGCGGCAGGGGGAGGGGCGGGGAGCGCCGCGCCGCGGCCGCAGCTGCGGTGGGGCCGCGGCGGTCGACCCCGCTCGCAGAGCTCCCAGCCCGCCGGCCGCGGCGGCGGCGGCGGCGGCGCAGCCCAGCTCTCGCGAGAGCGGCGGAGCCCAGGGGGGCTGCTGGGGGCTGCCGGCAGGCTGCCCCGGAGCCCTGCCCGCCGCCGGGGCCTCCGGGAGGTGTCGCTGCAGGAGGGGTAGCGCGGGCACATGGCGGGCAGGGCTAACGCTTGGTTCGCTCTCGTCGGCAGCTGATGGCCCCATGGTGCGCCCCAGGCAGAAGGTCCTCGCCCCGCTCGGAGATGATGCAGCCGCAGGGCTCGCAGGCCCGAGGGTCCGGCAGCAGCTTGCGAAGCCCGGGCAGGGCCGCACACGGCTCGGGGAGCCGCCTCGGACAAGAGGGCTTCGCCACCGCCGTCCGTGCTCAGTCTGCCAGGCCTGCTCTCCTGCTCCGTTCCCCTCCAAACGCTGCACAGAAATCTCCACTCCCGCTTGTCCCTCGCTTCTAGGCACCTGACCCTTGCTATACACCACCCAGCTGCGCCTAACTGTCTCCAGATGTAGAAGGAGTAAGTACAGCTCAGCTGAATGAGTGCAAAGATGGGTGTGTGCCTATGGATAAGCAGTAAATGCTGGCAGATGCATAGGAATGTTTGCACAAGAATATCTTGAAGGAGGAATGAGTGAGGACGGCAAAAGTAGCTGGTTATTGGTAGAGAACTGTTTTCCCCTTCCTCGCCTCCACATCCCTTCCCTGTGCGTGCTAAAATTCTCTTTCTCTGTGCATAACAGATCTAATGTAACAGGTCTTTTTCATGTGTCCTACATTGCAAGTCATTTTCCCTATTCTCTTAAAAGGTATTGTTTCCCCAACAGTATAGGTGGACAGTTATTTAATTTAAAAAATGCTTAGTGGAAGATAGATGTCTGGCTAATTCATTAAAGTATGGCTAGTTACTACTGAGACTGTGGAAGAGGAAGCTGAGAGCTGAATAAAATCCTTCTGCTCCCATCTTAAGAAATTAGAAGTGGATAGGCCAACAAAACCTTTCATCATTTATTTTTATTTTGATAATATAATAGCCTTTCTGGACTTTCCAAAAACAAGAAGATGGATGAGGAAAATACAGACCCCACAGAACGCAAAGCATGGAGGAGATGGAGAAATCCTACTATATGGCAAACAGAAAAGAAAGGAAAATGGAACAAGGCATAAGGTCCTAGGACTGCACATGGCCTGTGAGAAGGTTGAGAGAGTCTGCAGTAGTGATCTGTAACAGAACTGCCTGATGGGACTGCCAAATAAAATGTGGCTGCTACTAAAAAATACACTGCAATGAAAAAAAAAATATGAAGACTATTCAGTGTAAGCACTTGACTAAATGTTTCCTGATACAGTGCTACTCAAACATTAATACAATAGAGTTGGGGGGTCATTGGCAAACAAAACGTAACTATAACAACCTAACACCAACAGTAAATAAAGGTGAGTAATGAATTATTCTAGTACTGGATAAGATTATTTTACCACAGACTATTACATGCAAAGTATTTTTTTTTTAACTGCAAAATAGAATTCCGGATTCGTGGAAGGTTTCAGTGTCCTGTCCAAGACGAAAAATAACTATTGAAAAAATGCCAATTAAACTAATTACAATTAAACTAATGTTTGATTATACATAATATATGTATTTATATGCATATGAACTTAAAAAGACATCAGATTCAATTGGCTGAATGGCTTACTGTTATCAGAAATACCTTTCACCATTAGACATACCTTTTTCACACTGGAGGGAATCAGAGGGGTCTGTTAGAATGGCTGTCATTATTAACAAAAGGCGTTTCACATCCATGTAAACCTAACTGTAAGAACATCAGAACAGAACAGCCGTACTGGGTCAGACCAAGGTCCGTTTAGTCCAGCATCCAGTCTGCAGCAGTGGCCACAAAGAAAGTGCCAAGGGAAGAGTCTAAGAACAGGGAAAGCTAGGTCTTCCAGGTACTTTCCCAGCCTCCAAGCCTTTGCAGCCAACGGGCTAAGCAAGCCAGAGATGTTTTCTCTTTCTTGAACTTGTCTAGTCTCCTCTTGAAGCTGTGTAAATGCTGAGACTCTGCAACATCCTGCAGCAGGGAGTTCCACACATGAAAAACAAGGGATGAAGAACTGCGTCCTTTTGTTTGTTCTGAGCTTGCCATTTGCTAGCTTCACTTCATTTGATACACCTGTGAACTACTGGAAAACACAACCTCTTTATGGCCGTTCGGACTTGGCCTAAATTTCTTTCTCTCTCTCTCTCTCTCTCATTTGCCGCTTTTCCAAGCAGAAGAATCCTAGTTAAGTCATTTCTCCTACGGACGTTTTTCCACGCTTCTGGTCACCCTTGTTCGTCCTCTTTGGTTCTACCAGATCCTTTTTGAGATAGGGCACAGCGTTCAACATGTGAGTGCGCTGTGGATTACGTGACATTATAATGATGTTCTCTGTTTTGTTCTCTATTGCTTTTTTCTGCTGTGGAGTGCTGACCTGACGTTTTCCTAGAACTAGCATAATCCCAAGATCCCTTTCCTTAGTAATAATGATCAGCTCAGAGACCATCGTTTTGTGAGTGAAGTTAAGATTGTTTTTACGTGCATCACTTTTGCTTCATCCACATAACATTTCACCTGCCATTTTATTACCTACTCATTCCATCTTGTAAGGTCCTACTGCAGTTCCCCATAGTCAGTCCTCAGTCTTACTACCTTGCATAACTTAATATCATCATCAGCCTTTATCAGTACTATGAATAGGTCATCTATGAATAGGTTGAACATCAGCGGTTTCCGAATCCCCGTGGAACACCCCTGTTGATCTCCCTTCATTGTGTGAAATGATTTCTTAGTCCTGTTCTCTTTCCTATCTTAATATCAATTATTTATCAAAGCCAGGACCTTCTCTCTTATTTCATGGTTGCTTAGTTGCCTTAAAAGCCTTTGGCAGGAGATCTTGTCAAAAGTATTTGGAAAACCACATAAATCATTTCAGCCTTCTTATCTACATGCCTATGAATGCCTTCAGAAATCTCCAGTGTGCTCCCAATACAGAAAAGCTGTGCTGACACCCCCCAAAAATCCTATTTATCCTTGTGGCCGCCAAGTCTATGCTTTATTATAGTTTCTGCTAATTTGTCCAGCATGGACACCAGACTAGCCAGCCTGTAGATCCCCAGCTCTCCTCTCATACCATTAAAAATTGATGTCATATTTATGAACTCCATGTCCTCAGGAACAAAGGTGGCTTTAAGATGTTGCACATCAGAGTTAGTAATTCAGCTGTTTCCTCTGTGAGTTCCTCTGGATCTCAGAGTGAGTGTCATTTGTGCCTGATGCCTTGTTACTGTTCAGGCAGATCCCTCCTATTCATACTCTGCAAAGAAGTATGAAGAGGAAGAGGAACCTCTCCTGCCTCTGCCACAATGCAGACAGATGCCAAGAACTCATTTAGCCTCCCTGATATGGCCTTATCTTCTCTGAGTGTTCTTTTTCTACCCTTATCAACCGTTGGCCTTTCAGACTCTGAGAGGCTTGCAGCTTCTGATATGCATGAGAGATGATTTCGTAGTCTTTTACATAGACTCTCTTTGGACAGCCATTCCATGCCTGTGAACTGTTTTTCTTTTTCTTTGTTTTTTTTTTTTTTGACTCAACTTCAGTTTTTCAAAGGATGACTTATTTCTGCTAATAATTTGTCTTATCCCTGTGGTCTAGTTGTGCCAGCTTCCTTTCACCGTTTCTCAAGCTGTTCTTGATTGGTGGTATAAATTTGCTGCATCTTCCACATGGTATTTTTCAGTAATTCCCATGCCACCTGCAAGAACCTAACTCTTTTTAGCATTCTTATCCAGCTTTGTGTTTAACAAGCTATGTCATTTTGTACTGTTTCTGTTGAGCACAACTCTGGTGGATTTGGGGGGCTTTGTAGAAACCTTTTGTCGTTTCTGCAAAGATACGAACTCAAAGCAAGTTACGATCGCTGTTCCAGTGCAGCTTTTCAACGCTAACATTTTGAAACACCTCCTGTGTGCTGCTCAGAATCATAAGGAGGGTTATTTCTCCACTCATATACTCCCTAAGTAGTTGCTCCTCGATATAGTTATTGGTAGCATCTAAAAAATTTGTTTCTGTGTCACACTCCCATGTCACGTTTTCCAAGTGAACATGGGGCATAATTCATCTTTCCTTCTTCTTCCTTTCCTTTCTTCTTCTTTCTGTCTTCCTTCCTTCCTTCCTTTTTTCTTTCCTCTTCCATAACAAATAGAGGCATGCTTAATGTTGGTATTCTACTACTGCGTTATTTATTTTGTCCTTTATAGTAGTTATAGGTGTCCATCCAAATGAGCGTATTAAATAATACTGTCTTTCCAGAAACCTGGATGAAATCCTAAACAAATACTGTGTAGTCATGTGGCAACTTACCTGCATTTGTATTAAACTAATCCGAGCTTACAAGAAAAAAAGGTAATTGCAGCAACACTTCTGAAAGGCTGCCAGACAAATCCCATGATTAAGGCACTCAGAACTGAAACCCTTTAAAAGAGTTTTACTGCCAGCCGGATGTGGCAGAGGAACAATTGTTTCAGGGGCCTTGCTTGTTCTCTCCATGCTTTTGATGTGTCCTTGTGTGTATTCAGTATGCCACTGCCCTAACACACGCTTCCTTGCGCTGCTTTGTTTTTATTAGCCAGTTGCTAAGAAGACTACCTCTGAAAGGAATCTAGTTAGTAGCAGAATATTTCTAATATATTTGAAGACTAACTTGCAAGAGAGATGTGGGGTAGCTACTTCTAAAGACGTCAGTTTTTAATATCATATTAGCAATGTATTACTTGGTTGGGGGCAGGGGTGGAGGCTATACCTCATGTCCATCCAGAAATGGAAATTGTTGCAAGATGCTGTGCTGCTTTTTTGGTAACTGGAGGAAGAAATTTTAGCACCTGCTCCCTGCCCTGAGTTTGCAGGTATCCACATCAAGTTTTAAGGTGCTGATTTATCTTTAGTGTCTTAGCACCCAAGAAACTGCCCGTGTTCCCGTACCCATATCTATCCAGTTGAGACCAGCAAAGAAAGCCCCACAGGCGCTAGAAACCATTGCCAAGGTCTACATGTGACTAAATGAGATTAAACATGAAGACCTTTTAATTTTGGACTTAAATTATCACTTATCATCCAGACTGGCTTATTCCTTTTTCAGTCCAGCATTTGAAAACTGGGGTGTGTTTACATGCATTAGGAAGAAATTGTTATTCAAAGAGGAGAGAGAGTGGGTTGTCTTAAACTGCTATAGTAAGTTGCATCAATGATACCTTGAGAATATAGATGAGCATATTGTAAACATATCAGCTATGTAAATAAATCAGCAAACAAGCAGGCTTTGTGTGGTCTGGCATCTTTGAGGCAAAATGATGCTCTTCATGATTTTTTTTGTTATGTTTTTAGTCATTTCCACATGTCCCAGTCTCTAAGGAATTTTGTAATAAATAAAGTTTTAGGAAGCCACAGCTCTGCCTAAACGTAAAGTGGACAACCTGAATGCTCAGTCAGGCCACACCGGAGTACTAATTTTGCTTCCAAATCCTGCATGCATACTGCAGCCAAGTAGCTCAGGATAGACTGTACAGGCTGTCTCATCAGAAATCACATTTCTTTTTCATTTCTCCCTGAGCTAGGAAATATCCTTTGTTACTTTCTGTCTGACACCACTGCATGAACTAAGTCCATTTATTCTAGTTGTCTTCTTTTTTACCTCCTCTTCCAAATGATCCAGCTCCCTCTTCAGTTCACCTCTGCTCTCTAGGACTAAGTCCATTAAGTTGTCTGAGGCAATAATCTTCTGGAGAGGCAATAATCTTCTGGAGAGGGAACTTATAGAGAGAATAGCGAGAGAGGTAGCCGGAGAGGTAGCCAGAATTCAGGGATGAGGAACTGCTTTATCCTTCAGGAGTACAAGTGATTTCTGTTTCTCGCTTTTCATTTTCAAAGTGATATTTTGTTGTTTGTTTATTTAATCATGTCTCTTAAAGATAACATAACTCTTCAGTCTTTGCATCCCATTCATTAGCCACTGAAATGGATGTCCTTTGTAGTAGGCATCCACTGCATAAAGGGGCCTAAGGCAGTGGGTTGGCCAGCTGCCCACCAGTGCCCACACACAAGACATCTATATTTTCAGAAGCTCAGGCCAGCTTACCACATTCTACTCATGTAATTAATTTTCAGCCTTTTTCTTTTAACTCTCGCCATATTATGATAGTCAGTCCACTAACTTTTTTGGGGGGGGTGGGGGGGTTCCTTCACATTCACTAAACCCTCATTATCAAAAATGAATGGAAGTTACCCATCATTTATGCCACAGTCATCCTTTTATTTTGTCTTTTTTTCACCTTACTTACTTTGTTCAGTGTTTGGAAAACTCTTAGTTTTTATCATGCCTTACACTTGTAGAAATGTATTTTTTTCTTAGCTTTTCTTATGGAAAGCCATCTTAACATTTTCAAGAAATATCATGGCACAGTTTGTACTTATTGTTTAGCAACTGGTAGGTGAAGTGGTAGAGGTAATAAAACACAATAGAATAAGTAGGTAGTAATGTTTTATTACTTTCCAATATTATAATTTTTGTTATGATTACAAATATTTCAAAAGGTCCAGTAAGTGTTTGGGAGCTGCTAACTCTGGGAAAAGGCTATGATTGTGTGTTTAAAAAATGCAAAAAATGCCATTATTTCACAGAATATCTTTGGATTTCTAATGGTTCATCCATAGCCACAGAACTAGAGGTCGAGTAACTCTTCACTACAGTTGCACAGAACATGAAGCCCTCGATACAGATAAGCATCCTGGCTGCCCAGCTCTCTTCTGTACTTTCTAAAACCCACAAGAGACACTGATGGGTGCCAAGTTTCAATGGAGCAGCAGGGTACATACACTAGCCACTGGGGCCCGTCCACTTAGACTGAAATACAGAAGTGCATCCTCAGTCACTGCAATACTTCTGAGGTGGCTTTGTCATTTGTCAGTCTTTCTGCTTTTTTGTCCAGTGTTTTCATCACACCTGTTCCTTCACAGCCTTGTGCTAATGCTGTTTCCTGCCTCAACAGGTAGGCAAACCATCTGTCCATGTCACATCTTTCTATATTTGCATTTCCTTTCTTGAGAAAATTATCAGACCAAAATAAGGTAAAAGAATGGTTTAGGTATTGATCAACCATTTTGGTGGAAAATACTTGGATTACAATACATTTTTCTCAAAAACAGGAGAACAAGAAAATCCTAATATTCAAAAATAAGGGTATACTTGAAAACACAACAAAATCCACCACTATTGGAAAGTAAGGGTACAAACTCCTTATACGTAGCACTCCAACAGCTTAAATCAGTCTATTTTTAAAGTAACTTGCTAAAAGTCTTCTACGCCAGCCTTACAGAAGTTGAGTCAAATTCTATTTGATTTAAGATCTTCAACAGAAATTCTAACATACAGGTTAGAAGAGTGGGACCTGAGTGTAGGTACTGCCAAAGAGATTGATGTGTGGTACATGTTCCTGCACTTTTCCTTCCTTTCTGCTACCCATTATGGCTAAAGAACAAGAAAAGTCAGCTCTTTCTCCGTTCAGACTAATCTTTTCTTTCTTGTGTAACATTATCAGCTAAAGGGGCACTTAGAGATTACAAACTCTCTTTTGGAGCAGTGCAGGAGTTTGTGAACTTCAGACCCAAATTCTGAATGCAGCAGTGGTGAGGACCTCAATGGAACATAGAGAAAAACTTAGATGAGAGGTATTTTGAATGGCCAATTAGTTTTTCTGGAGCTGTCCATGTCCTCAAATATCCAAATCAAGTCAAATGACTAGCTCTAACCAAATGTGCTGAACCAGGAATTTCTGGGTAGTCTGATTCTTCAGTGGAAATGGAAAGTGAATCAGAAGACGACTGCAAATCTGACCTGGCCAGGGCAGGCCGAGCCCTGATTGTCCTTTCAGCCAATCCCTGTCATGGTTAGTAGCTATGGGACTCTTAGGAAGCCACTGCCATCTCCTAGCGTAGTCCCAAAGCCATGCCCCCTCCTAGCACCAGAAGGAATATGGTATGTATTTTGTGCCTCTTGGCCATATGATCGTTTTCATATGTGATTCACGAGATCAGGAAGGTTGACTTATCATAATAAGATACTATAACATAAAGAATATCGTGTCATTTTCAAATTCATTGATGAGTTTCCTTGAATTTTTCACTAGTATTATCTTTAGCTAATGAAAGCAATCTGGAAGGAATGAAAGCAACCAGAGACCCTTGATGACTTTACTGGTTAAAACCATCTACAATGTTTATTAAGTCTAGAATTTAATGACATTTATGACATCTTTTACTGATGACATGCTCTTCTTTCTAATTCTCTTTTAAAGTTTAAACCTAGACAAGGGGAAGTGCTAGATTAAAATTCTTTTAGTTCCCAAAAGGACTCAGGATCAAAGGATTGATTACAATAAACAATTTAACTATGTTAATTATTGTGTTCAGTGATTTAACAACAATTTAACGGAAAGTTTAAGGCAGGCTATTCAGAAGGCTGAAGTGGGACTTTATGCCAAGAAGATGGATACTAATTAATTCTAGGATGCTATTGAAGGTGGTTAGAAATCTAAGCAGAACAGTGCTCCAAAGGTTCTCACTTGTAAATGCCATAAAGGTGTTTAACAAAGAGGAGTAAAATAATCTTTGCTGCTTGAAACTGAGTAGTTCAGTCTTGAGGGAGAGATGTTATTGTTCAAATGTAAATCTTTGTACTGTTCTCTAATGTGGCAAACTAAAAGTCTGCCATATGCCAGCAGCATAAGACACTCTTTATCTACTCATTACACATTTTTTCACATCGGTTCATGAGTTCCAGTTTAAAGAGTTTACAATTAACTGTTCACAAAATTAAAGGATCTGGGAAAGGAAGTTTACTTCCGTCATATATCAGCAATAGTCTCTTTTACTCATTTAACACTAATTCATAATGTTTGAATAACTGAGGAGATACAGCATATAATTTCAGATATATGAAAAGATGAAAGATGCATGATGAAGTGATCTTACTATTGTGAGGCTTATGAAGTTTGGCAGACATCGAGGGATAAAACTCTGTGACCAGTAGAGGAACATAGACGTTTAGCCCATCACTGACACCAGGTGTATAGATGTGCTGTGTCCCAGTGCACAGAGAGCCTTTGGAGCGATAGTATGTAGGGGTGGGACCCTTGGGAGAGAATCAAGTTAACTTGATAAGCAGTTTCACTAATGCTGTCTCTCATCTTCAAAAGAGGAAATAAATGAGGGAAGGGAGGGGGACAAAGAAGTGGGAGAGGCAGTTGAGTAGTGGTGAAAAAGCATAATATATATAACCTATAGTGGACTATAACCACTTTACAAGCAGGAAGACTGAGGCATAGCACAGCTTGAATCAAAAATTATTGTAAGTGGAGGTGGATATTTTAAACATACAATACCCTCTCAGTTTTCATTTCCACATTTTTGTTCCACCCACAGATTCATCTGGGAAATTACTAATACCAAAGGCAGTCAAATCCATTATAATCTTATAAGCAGTGGGCACTGAAAACATAGATTTGTAATAAGGTACTTGTTTTCCCCTTGCTTTCAATCTTTATCTTAGAACTACAGATTGCATTACAGATATTGGTTCTAGGTCCTTTGTGTAGCTTTTTAAGATATGTTGGCAGGATAAGTTGCTGCATAATTTATTGTATTCCTGAACAATGCTAAATATTGTGGTCAAGCGCTCTTTTTTTTTGGCTGGGGTATTTTTGTATGCACTTTTGAAGGCTTTAAATGCTTAGGTAGTGACTCACCTGCATCTGTTCAAAGAATTGATCACTAACCTATGAAAATCATTATAAAAAGGCGTAGCCCCATATCCTTAGATGTGGAATCCAACCAATTTTCTCTTTATTCTTGAAAATATTTTTGAACGTTTCTTCCCAGGATAAGTTCAGGGTGACCTGAATAAATGGCCACTGGGATGAAATTTAATGTCAATGAAAGTTCATTGGAAGAAATAAAACGTTCTGTACATATATGTGATACTTCTATGTCAATATGAACCGTTCAAAGAAAAAAAATCTTAACATGGCTAGCACATCTTAATGAAAACCCCTGTCATTGTGCAGCAGTGATTACAAAAAGGAGGACACGCAGAGTAATAAAGAAAATGTAATAATATTCAATAGGTCAGTCATCTTCATTTGAAATAGTACAGACAGTTCTGATTACTCTTAAAAAAAAAAAAAAAAGAAGGGTTTCAAACTGTAAAGGACTAAAAATATTTAGAGACTGAAAACCCTGAGGTTCTGTAGGAGAGGTCAAATAGGAGGGGTCCTCCTAGCAGACCCGTGCAAAATGATGAAAGGCCATGGAGGAGAGAAAATAGAGAGCTGCTATCTACCTGCTAATAAAATAGGACAGTCACTGAAGTCAAAAGGTAATGTTTTTGGCACAAGGCATAATTAACTTGTTAATGTAAGTGCCATTTACTTAGGTAGGTGGGAAGAAAGGACTGGCCATATAAGTGACCAATGAAAACATCAGTTTTCAGGCAGAATAAAATTTTAAAGATCTAAATTTGTTTGCGTAAAAGTATGAGCCAATTTCTGACAAGGATTAGAAAGAATTTCTCCCCAAATCAGTTCATTAGTCGCTCCTCTGGGTTTCCTCAGGCTCGCTGCTGATTTATCTGGCACTGCCACTGTTAGAAACTAGGTTTCCAGATGGTATTTGCAGTATGTAGGCTTTTCCTCCTTTTCCCCATTCAAAGGCAGCTAGTGGCTGCGTGAAAAAAAAAAAAGAAAAAGAAAAAGTAAAAAAGTATTAGCAAAGGAAGCGTAGCCTCTGCTGATCCAGTTGCTCATATGGGCCACTGGGACCATGAGCCTGTCATGGTCCTGCACAGTTGGATATTGACTGCGTTTGACTCAGCACTCGGAAGGCAGTGCAAAAGTGATCAATGAGGTACCTTTATAAAGTGTGGAAAACCAACTCCAGCAGCCCAAAATCTGATTCAAATCCCAGTAGAAATGTTCAAAAGAGAATCTACTCTATTTTCTTCCCCTTTGATGAAAATTACATAAAACTCCAGCAAAACAGATACCATTTTGCTCTTGCTTTAATCAGCTAACCAGTTCATATTTTTAACACATCCTATAAACAGTTCATTTAGACCAGCAGGGAGAACTACTACCATAACTATAGCTCATTTCCATCCCGTATGTCACACTGTAAAACTGCTGTTTTATCCAGTTTCAAAAATAGATGCTTCAACTGTGTCAAAAACCATATGGCAAACATCACCCCCACAGCACTGCAGTCTATTGTCATCAGCCATTGATGTCAGAGGGAATTAGTATCATAGGCACTCCTTAATCTTTCAGAATGGGCTGGAAGGAAATGTAGAAGAAATACTTCCCTGCAGCTGTCTTTGCACATCCTCTAATTGTTGGATCTGGTTATCCTTCTCAACTAGCACATCAAAAACGCAAAAGTCTCTACATGTGTCTTTTTGCATTGGTCCGTGTGTCTTGTTATCTCTTTAGTCTGTCAGTGAGCTGTAGTTTTCCTCCTATCCCTGCATAGCTATATTTTGGAAGAATATTTGTAATTTTGGTTTTGTTTTGTAACGGAAGTGACAACTGATTCTTCATTATTCTTGTCCTCCTGGTTGACCCCGTAATGACAGATGTCACAACATCATTCGTTGTATGACTGCTGTCTCACCTTACAAAAGCACATCTTAGAATGAAATTTACCTTCCATCTATCACTATCTTGGCTCATTTACATGTGAAATTTTGAATCCTTATCTGATTTTTTCTCCTAAAACTATTGAGATATATACATATATGTATGTATGTATGTATGTTTTTCTTACTTCTCATATTATTTATTATCTGTCTTTCATCTTGGTCTTTGACCAATAATGCAGCTTGGGTCTTAGCATGCTGAAAGGTATCAGATCCCAGAATGTAATTTTCAGTACTGCTCTAGGCTACTGAATTTTAGAAAGAATTTAATGACCTGTACCGTGTTGAAATAACCTCATGTATAATATATGTATTTAAATTTACATAGCTAAACCCCAACTCACCAAATTGTGTAAGCATGTTTATCTCCTTCTGTACTCAGCAAAGCATTAAGGAGTGTACTTAACATTAAACTTGTCCACGTCCACTAAGTTCGAGCACTTTGTTAAAGAGTTTTTCCAAGCAGAGGTAGATTACTAAAAGAGATCTCTGATGAAACAGTATTTTACAGTTTGGCACACTGAAAAATGAGGTAAAGAAAGGAAGCTAATGAGGAGGCTCAAAGTTCAGGATTGAAATATTTCACCAGATAATGTGTTTAAATGTTTTCACTGAGAAATGTATTAATCCAAATGATACTTGCATTGAAATTCCCTGGATTTATTTATCCAGCAACTGAGTGTAGTCATAAGCCACAGATGACAAACTTTATGTCAGAGTTGAAAGATTCATAGAAAAATTTTATATTTGATTCCATAGCTTCTGCTCTTCAGATGAACATTTACTGTCATGTACAACAGGACTGTCCATCTAAGGGCATTGTAGTATGTTCTTGTATAAATAGAAGGAAATAATCTGGCTCGTATTTTGGGGGAACTCTTAGTAAATTTTAACTTCTAATGACAGCTATTGCAAGAAATTACTCCAAAGTATTTTGTGTGCTGCGGCATATACACTTCAGAAGTTATTATTACAATAGTATACAGAAAAAAAATAGTTTTTTCTCCACAAATTGGTGCTTCTGTTAGAACATGAAACACCATAACTTTGCTGATTTGACAAGTATTTATATTTAGGTAGAATATTAATGTACCAAATTCCTTGTTCCAACAAGAGAGCAGGTGTCTTCTTGTTTTATCAAATCAAATGAGTAAATCCCAAATATGGCATTTTTGGAAGGCAGTGCTTGTCCCTCCACTCATTCTTTGGCTTTCTGTCCATAGGTTGCTGAAATGTAGACATGTCTGGCATTTTGCAACTATACACAAGATCTTGTCAATTTATGAAAAATTACCATGGTATCTTGGTACTAAAGTGAGGCATTATTAATTGTACCTAAGACATTCTAAAGGCCTCCCCTAATAAAATTAGCGGAAAACTTATACTTAGCAGTGTTGCATGAAAGCTAGAACTTTCATTTCATAATCTGAATGTTTTGCAAGCATTCACATCTTTTCGACCCACTCGTTCTTCTACTCAGATTTCTGATGGTATCTCATTTATTTTTTCAATTAAAAAATGTAATATATTGTTTTCTTCCCAAAGAAAAGGGATGACTTTTCTCAAGCCAGGGTGACTTTGTCGTAAAAAGTTCCTTTATCGTAATTTTAATATATAAATGCAAATGTGATTCATAGAGTTCTACGGTAGTGGGGTTTTTTTTGTTTTGTTTATCCAGTATACACAGGAAGGAAAGGTCAGGACCAAAGACAGAAAGTTCAAAAGTCCAGGACAAAAAGTTACGGCTCGTAATACATTTTAAATTTTTGCAGCTGTTCCTGTCTTCTTCTGTACTATCCAGATGTATCAAAATTCATATTTTTATTCTGGCAAATGTCATATAAACACTAAACATTTCACACAGAATAAGACACTCTTGATTTCGTCACCTGCATTTTGACTTGGAGACGAGTCAAATTTCAGAACTATTTTTTACCAATGGAGTCATACTGTAGATATTAGGAAGAACACAGTACTGAGATAAAGCATGGATTCAGCTGGCTAATTATTCCATTATTCTACCTCGAGGCTGTTTCAGTTCTAACTTACATCTATGTTGTACCGCTTTTTTAATTTAATTGATTAAAAAAATGAGTAAAACAGAATTCCTTGACTCATCTGTTATAAAAAAAATCCAAGATAAAAATTCATTTTTATACTATTTTAGCCCTGCCCTGTCTGTGAAATATTATGACCTATATGCAAGTGCTTTTCAAGTTTGCAGACTGTCTTGGTAGTAGATATGCTTTTGCCTTGTTCTGAATCTGGTTAGTACGTATTAGTTGATATCCTTACGACAGCTTTATTTTCCCACAATTATTTTCTAAATATGAACTAATTTTTCTTCATTATAGTTATTTTTCAGAAGTAGCTGTAGCAGTTTATTACAGTACACTAACCAAAACATATACCGGTAATGAGTAGGCACTATTGATAAACAAGGAAGAGAGAACATCAACACTTCTGCATTAAAACTCTGTCTAGGAAATGGAAACTGAAAAACCTCTTATATGTTTATTATGTTCAGGAAAGCAGGGATTCTTCAGTTAAATATGACTTAATTATGACAGTTACTGTGGTTTAGGCAGTACAGTATTGGAAAGTTACATATATATATACCCCCACACAGACATATATGTATTTGGCCAAAATGGTATAAGCAGTGTGGCTAATTGGCTCTCAGTCATTTGTTATCTTCTTAATTTCACAAAAGAAATGCTCTACTTGGGATTTCATCTCTAGTGAATGAAAACGTACCTATCTCAATTCTCAAATTATTATTGCCAAAGATTCCAGGGTACAAATGACCTTCAGAGAACTCTAACAAGCAGACACTTTCTCAGTAGTGTTTTGACTTGGGAAAAGATGCAGAAGAAATTATTTCCCATTCCTTCTCTCCCACTCTTTTCTTGTAAGGGATAAGTCTGTTCCATCTTGTCCTTTTCTTCCTCTCTCTCCCTCCTCACAGGCAATAAAAGCCCTGTCTTTCTTTTGTTCCCTACAGCCACGCTCACAAAGCCACCAATATATACATCACTTTCAGCAGGCAAAGAGCCATTCGCTGTGCAAAAACTTACTGCTGGTTTTATTAGTCATTTCTCCTTACATTGCAGGCCTAGTCTGAGAAGGAATAATCCAAAGACAGTGACAGAGCAGTCTTTTGCAGAACTCCTATCTGACCTTCCTCCAAATGCCAACATCCTACGACTTACCTTTGCAAAGCACCTTCTCTCACTCTGCTTACTGAAACACTAGGGACTTGCCTATCCTAAAATAGGCAAAACACTGGATTAACCATTTGAGTGAAAAGTTAACTCAGATAGTCCTTTAGTTTTGCAGTCCCATTCTCTGCGGAAATTCCCTTATTTACTGAACAGAAGCCTCAATTAACATGAAATGGATGAGCTCATTCAGCTAGGGCACCTTGTCTTCCTAGGGTCCACCTGTAGCCAGTGGAGAGGCTTGGCATTTTCAGAAGGCAGTTCACCGAGCCAAGGCCTGAATCACGTTCTGGAGGGTGTTATCTCCTGCTGGTAAGAGAGGGAGGCTAGGCTAGTCAAATTCTTAATTTAGGCATCTGTAAAGTACATAAAATAAGGTGGCACTCATACAAGTCAAAGATGTACGCTAGGAATAGTACCTCAATCGCAACTTTGGACTTCAGAGACCAAAAGACAAGAATGGAAGAGGTGGGCTTCCTGTGGCCTCAGTTGTTCAAAGAGGGTTGTTTTACACAGGAATCTACCACTAGAGAATAAAAACTTGGCCCCTGGATTCAGCGTGCCCAGATTTCTTCTAAATTCTTTTCCTATCTTGAAAGGAAGTAGTCAAATTATTCTAGCCCTGACTTCCAGTGGCTGAAGACGACCTACAGAGGCAAATTTGACCAAGAAAAAGCATAGTGGTCAGAGATACTAATGGAGAGGGAAAAAAGGGAAAAAAATATTTTGAGAAGGTGCGTCACCATTGCCTGGGAGCAAGGCAAATCAGTTATACCAATGACATTCATGAAACATGTTTGTCTAGCCTGTTAATAAAGGTGGCAAGAGTGGACTTCCCATCAGCTCTCTCACTTCTGGTGTTTAACCAGCTTTGGTGCTCTGCCCTTGGAGAGCTCATTTGAGCAGACATTTGCCATCTGCCCTACCCTCACACCACATAATTCTCCAGCTCCTCACATGAAAGCCTCCGAGTTAGTGTTTGTTCTGCCTTTTCATATCTAGACAATACTTCACCTAGCCAGGGCAGGTGTAATATTGGACTCATTCAGTGCCAAAAGTAGCAGTTACATGTTCCTGGATTGGCCTTTACATTCTTATCGAACTTGTCAATATGTACGTAATATGTTTTTATGGATTTGTTTTATCTATACTGTTCAACCACGAGTTGCAACATGTAAACGTTTGTCTGCAGTGAGTCTATACTTCTCAAGGACATTTTTGAAAAAACAGGATAAGACTTCTCAAGAGGCTACTTCCTAGCTAAGTAAAAACAGCAATGAATTTAATAATAGCAGCTTATGAATAAGTATTGTAATTTTTAAAATGTCTAGTTTTATCACAGCAATGCATCTCCTGGAAAGATCATTCCATAGCATTTTCAGAATTAAATAATTTTTACCATCATTTACTTTTTCATATTTTTCCGTATATATCTTGCATTTTCTACATTTTCTACTGGAAGCACCCATGGGGAAATATGCAGTTGGTTGTTTTTCTTCCTCCTCCCAGGTGTAGAAAGAAATGGAGATTTAACAGTGATGGTGGGACAGAATATTTGAGCTGCTATAATATGGACAAGCTGTTACAATCTTAGTGGTCCTATAACTGGGATGAGTGAAGAGTGAGTTATAGAAAATGTATATATCTGTGCCAGTTCTTTAATTTTACTGAACTGACTAAATCACCAGAGGTAAAATAAAAGCAGACCTGAACTTTTTTGTCAGAACTTCAAAAGTTTTTGGTTATCATCGAAATATAGTATAAATGTTATGACTCCACAGTTCTTGATTTTGGCTCAGACTGTGATTAGAATTGAATTGTTTCCAGCTAATCAGAACAGAAATTAATAGATGCTTAGTAAGAAAGCTCACTTTATGTTATTTACAGTCTCATCTAATCTCAAGACATTTAGATAGCTGAGATAAATATCCCTTTGGTTTCCACTGTGAACAGAACCTAACCTGTTTCCGAAAGATTACAGAAACCTGAGGTCTGTGAAAACATAAAATACCCACTGCTGTCTAAAATAGTCTTCCGTATTTTTCAAGCACCCACAAATTCACAAAACTTAGATGGCTATATATTGTACAGTCATATTGATATTCCAGATACAATAAAGGAAAAGAGCAATTTGTGCTATTTAATTGAGATTAGGCAATCTGTAAGAATGGGACTCACTGTCTTAGGTATAAAGATACGAGATAGGACAGAGGGTGTTTTATGTTCTCCAGAGCAGGCATCTATTAATAGAAATGAGAGTCTAGAATATATCCTCTGTGTAGCCATAAACAATTTAAAAGCATAATTAACATAAATAGCCAGCAGATGTCATTTGCGTTTTAGGCTATTAAAGCCAAAAGGCTATTGTTATGGCAATGAAGTACTTCGATAATTTGCCCTTTAGGGAATACAAGATTTTCTCAGATTTTGAAATTAGCTTTTATTAGGTTTCAGTGGAAATTGGATTAAAACATTATCATCTATATTGTTAAAAATTAAAAATCAGCATCAGATAAGACAAAATTTTTTAGTGTAACATTAATGTAGTGTGAAGTGGATTAAAATATGATGTTTTTAACTTAAAATCTAAATCCAACCCTCCTGAGTTATTGATAGCAAAACTGATTAATTTCAGTAAAAAAAAAAATCAAGCTCTAAGTTCTGTATGATGAGCAAAGTTAATTTGAAATGAATTTAATTAATTTACAATGATCTATCAATAAAATCCTTAGAATGAAAGAAGAGGCACTTTTCTGTTTAAATTCTGCCGTTTCTATTCAGGTGAGCTAAAATTCAGTGTTGGAAGAAGAGTCTCTGAGCAACACATTTACACGTACTATTTTAATACATTTTTAAATTTCACTAAACCTGACTAGATGCTTTGGTGACCACAAATGGAATTACTTGGTGCTAAAATGTCAGCACATGCTTAAGCACTTTGTTGAACAAGAGTCTAAGTGGCTAACTACAGAAGCACCTATTTTAATATAACAAAGCCAGATGTACACAACTAATAACAAAATGAGATCTTTCCCACACATTCATGAACTGATAAGTACTTCCACACTTATTTTCACCTCTGAGGCCTTGCATTTACTTGCTTTCTACTGAATACGTTAAAAATGGAATAAACACATCCAAACAAACTACTTATCTGTCAGGCAGAAACAACAATTTATACACATTCTGCTGGGTATTGAACACTAGGTTAGATCTTGATAAAGTCTTACATACTTCAGCTGAGTTTAGAGTTACATCGTCTAAAATAAACTCAGTATAAATATTTTTGATACTTTGGTATACTTGACAACGCAGGGATACCTGTTCCGTATGTCCGACTTCTATAAAGTAAACAACTGAGTTTTGAGTTATTTATATTTTTCCTATGCATATCATTATATTTATAGTATTATTAAATTCCATTTTAATCATGTGACACTAAAAGATTGCAATAATTATGTGAATTTTGCAAATGCCCTATATGTTGCACAGTGATTTTCCTGTGATCCAAAATGTTTAAACGTCTTCTCATAAAGTGTTCATAAAATACTATGTGACTATAAGGTAATGGAAGCGTAGACACTGAGAGCTACTACAGGAAACCAAAAGGCGATCACTGTGCATGCTTGTATCAACTGAAAGTTATGCTGGGATCCAGTAACTATTTTCAGCGGAAGACAAAAACATCTGCCTTAGCCTGAGATCTCTGAAATTGAGCGTCTAGTAATATTAAGGGTACTAAACCATTCAAAAGAAGTCCAATAGTGATAGTGATGGAGTTAGTTAGAAACAACACTCACGTATTCTGGTAGCGATGGTGACAATAAAAAGGCAATCATTGCATGGCTGCAGGGAAGGCCTTAGCGTCTTGTACCCTCGGACAGAAAGTTCCCTTGTAGCCAGTTGCCAGTAGCAGCATTTCCACACCTATACAACTATCTGTATTTTTTTAAGCACCGTGAGTCCAGTCTCACTTACACATGCATGGGCAAAGCCACCCAAGTACTTAAGAGAGCCCTAAAAAACCAATAGGTGAAACAGAAGCAGCAGAAAGTGTTCCAAAAATCTGCTGGTACAGAAATGAGCTATTTTTTTATTTCTGTTGCAAGGAACCTTCCTGGGAGGATCAACCTGGCATCACTATGAACAAGGGAGATCTACAGAATCACTTCATGGATTGCTCAGCTGTTGCTGAGCATTTTTAAACTGTTACGTGGATTATGCTGACCTTATAGGAGCATTGGATAAAATGATCCCAGTCATTTAGAGTTTGTCCCCAACTTCATATCATTTTACTTCCACGTGAGCAATTTTTTCTAAGTTTGACAGACCCAGGTTTGTGTATTGGTTAAGTTCTTTCAGCCCAACCTATCGGAGGCGCCATATAACATTACTAGGAGGGCAGCTTTGAATAGCACACAATGCTTGCTCAGTTTATTGATTGCCTGGATGCAGGCAGGACAATGAATACTTCAGGGAGCTTCCAAATATCTTTCAGAGGTAAGATGCTATAAAAGTTAAAAGAGCTGAGGATCAGGATTGTCCAGGAGTTCTCAGTCTTACACGCGTGGCCATATGAGGAAGTCTTTAATGGGTGCCGCGACTGAACTGTTCACAAGCACTGCAATGCTCACGAGCCCCCACCATCGCTATTACTGGCACTCTTCCAGCATGCCTGATACCTATAACTTAACGGTATCATGAGAGAAGACAGGTTCCTAATAGGGGAAGCACAGCGGCGGACTCGTACAAAACTCCTGGGGACTCTGGGAACTTGTGGGAGGAAGCCAGTATGAGCAAATGATAGACAGGGGGTTTTGCAGGTATAGACTAAGCTACCACCAGGAAAGGATTCATAGCTGCAGATCTTGGGAAAGAGCCCATCAGCTGGCTGAATCAGGTAAGTCATATGCTCCCCTCCTCAGCTTTTCTTTCCAGCTCATGCTTGTTTTATCTTCTGAAAGTCCATTCCTTCCAGAACTAGCTCTCCCAAGTAGTGTTATCAGGAACATCGACTTCTAGGATAATGCTGAAAATCCGAGTGCCTGCAGGGCTGCCTAGAGTTTGCCGTGCAGACTTGCGCTAACCTTATTCTGGCCTGCAGCCTAAATCAGAAATGCATTGATTCAGAAAACAATGTCTGAGTATCTGTGGCCAACATTTTCAATAGTAAAAGCCTAAAGCAAAGATCCAAACCTACATTCAAGTAGATTAACTAGCAACCTCCTAGCCATTAGTATTCTAAGTTTTGAAAACCAGGTCATAAAAGTGCCCACATATGTAATTTTTTTTATCTTTCCCTTTGCACAGGATGTACTGCTGTACAACACATCAGCAAAAACCTATCCAATGTCCAGTGTCCCCCACTTAATGCTCCTCTTTGGGATGTGGCCATATTTACACGATGCACGTATTCAACTGTATTGACTCAGGCTTGTTTCCAGCTCCTTAAGTATGGCGTGAGAAACCTAAACAAGAAACTGTTTAACTTTCTACAAATCTGCAAGTGTGTGATGTGTTACGCACATCCTCCAGTTATCCTTCCTTTCAATAATATTCTAGAAAAAAAATGACTATGACAAATATAAGGCGATATGTAAATGAACCCTGAAAACACTCAAAATTGCATGCAAAATCTCACTAAGGTGGAAAAGCAACAAAAGGAAAGCTACAGGTTAAGAAAAGCAGCATGGTGCACTGATTCTAAGAGTGCTTTCCCTTTGTGGCATATAAACCCAACATATATTGAAATAGATGTTCTATTTTAAAACGCTAAGTAAATATTAAACTTTCACATTCTTTATCTTATTGTTTGCATTCTTTGACACTTGGCTGCAACTTGCTGCAAGTTTCTCAGATGAAGTCACTTTTTAGCAACATGGCAGATAACTTTGAAGTAATACAAACAATCAAAACTTGTAAAGACAGACATTTCCTAAATGTTACAGTGCTTCTCACTAAGCGCACTTTTAGAGATGGAGAGTGATGTTAGCATTCCTGCAGCTGCAAGAGGCGAAGCACTGCTGAACTCTCTCTGGATCAGCCAGGCTCAAGACATCAGCTTTTCTCTTTTTTTTTGTTTGTTTATTTTCTTTTTAAGAAGTGGGAAAACCTGTGGCAAGCATAGGCTTTTTGATGGACTGAAAGGCCATACTGCTGAACATTGTTAAAGCGCTACCTTTATGGATTCTCTTCTACAAGAGAAACAGTAGCCCTGTGAAGCTCTTTTCTTGCTTTCAAAAGTAACCCCTAATCCTGCAAAGTCAATTAAAGATAATTAGGAACCAAACATACCTAGGAATTAGTTTTCCTGTGATAAGAACTGAGGCTCCTGTGCACTTCAGTATGAGTGTCAGAACTTAACGAATGAAAATTAAATGGCCTGTATCTCAAACTAAGCACTAGCATTACATAGAATTTTGAGAAAATTGTCATTTTCCCCCTTTCGCAGCTCATGCCCGTTTTATGTAAAATTGCCCTAATACTGACCAGAAAAGAAAATTCTAGTGTCAGTCGGTATATTTTGAACATCTTCTGGATATTAATATAATTATCAGATATTTAATGATAAGTACCTTAAAGAAACAATGTTTGGCCACAGCTTTTCTGAGAGACCACAAAAGCTATTCACTTAGAGACTGGTCTGTTTGTATTGCTGCATAACACTGATAACACAATACCACATCATGCTTATGGATTCGGCTCACCTTCCCATAATTAACTTAAGCAAAAATGAGGTAATTTATTCAATTAAGTTGCTTAGCAAAACTGTATTTATCAACAGATTTTATTATATTACGAACATCTTGTATGTTATAGCAAGGCAAGAGCAGTAACATAAAGAAATCAGGAAGGAATAATGGAATTAAAATAACCTTTTCTTTCCTCCCAACTATATATGAACCTGCAAAGTCTTGATATATATTTATATTGTATTTATGCATATATATATATATATATATATATACACACACATATACACACGCACACATAGGTGTGTTCTCCTGATATAACTAGTTTGCTATCTTCCAAAACTCTTGCTAGCAGTAAGCAGGTTCTAACCAGAGGACTAACCACATGCTTCTACAACGCTAAGCTAGCATAGATTTAGCATCTGGAGTTTGAAAACATTGCCTCTTCTGTAACACGACAGTCAGATGTGTTAAATTTTGTTAGAGATCCAAGCTACAAAATAATGCCAGTGAACTTCAAGGTATCTTTCTCTGTTACTAGAAGTTGCCAAAAATCAATAACAAATTTCCCTCCTATCCATGAATGCCAGTACAGTCTTCCAGGGACCAAAAACTGTGGTTTGCTTTTGCTATTCTCAACAGATGTTTATAAAATAGTCTCACATCAGATCGCTTTAGGATTGTCAGTGAGAAGTGTGTACCATCAACGGTTAGAAATACTGCTCTATCCTCATTTGGAAACGAGAGGGAAAAATGTAATTTAAGCTACTGTCACAGTCTCTAGGGGTGGGATTTATCACTCCTAACTTTAGCCATCTAAATTTAAACATCAAGTTTAAATTACTTCTCTACTCAAACACTACGCTAATGGAAAGAGAGAAGCACCTCCCATGGATGATTCAGGCCGTCTTAAGATAGAAACCTAAGACGGGTGGGAAGTGCCTCTCTTTCCATTTAGTAGAGAGGAAGCCTAGATGATGAATTTAGACAGGACACCTAACTCTTGAAGAGATAAAATGATTCAAAAGAAATACCAAGAAATTGCATGCCCTGGAAGAGGAAAGCCACAGAAGCCTTTGTTAGTGAATAAAGGGAAGTTATTAACACCTGATTATGAGACTGCAAACTAAAGCAATAAATTAAAAAACAAATCCTGAGACTATCTTTGAGGAATGGAGAAAAATTAATACTTTACCAGCCTTCTCTAATAAATTACCTAATCTTAGTGTCTAACAGTGAAGTGTTGGAGGGAATCGTGATTCATCATCATTTTGTGACCTTTCATGGCTTTCACTGTGCTTCGTATATTTATTTTTAGTTTGACTTTTACACATTTTCTGTCAGCGGTTTAAGACAATTCAGTCAACTGCTATCAGCCACCTGCCTTGGACTTCTAGCCCGCACAGAAGAGGAACCATGCTGGAAGGGAATTCAGACAAGACTGAGAAGTTCTGCTTTGTCTGGGAGAAGAGCCAAGTCAGGTATCAAAGGGCTACAGGACTGACACTTGAACTCAGTGGTGGAACAAAAGGAAAAGGGGATACTGCCTCTGTTCATTTCATGACAAAAATAGTCATAAAATCTAAGCTGTTACCTCTGAGCACGGAAGCAATGGAGATAAAGTACTGTATCTTTTCAAAAATATTAACTTGTCTCTCTTCTGGATCTTCCCAGGTCCTCACTTCAGAGGCATTCTGAAGAGGCTTTTGGACCTGTACAAACTCCCCATGATTTCTTCTCCTTGTTTCCTGCGTCTAACTTTGTCTAAGGTCTTGGCTTGTAATCTGCTATCCTCCTACAGTTCCTTATGGCAATGTCTCAGTGCTATCCAAAAATACATGTGTTCCATAAAGAAACCACCTACTTGCTTGGAACAGATATTGGCATCCTGGGTCGTGTTAGATTGTACCTTCAACTCACTAACTTCCTTTCCGAACAATATTCTTCCAATTTATTGACACAATTTCAATGAGTCATTTGGGCATCCAGTTTAACCCAAACTGTTCCAAGTTAGAGTTCATCTGGAACTGAATCCCTAGATAATCTGTGGAGGGGGAAAGGAGAGGGGGCTCCTGCTCATGAATTGTTATACATGGATACTCATTTGCTTAACACACCCAGTGAAGTCAAAAAAGGATTACTTCACAGATATGCTAAGGTGTGGTTTGGAATCAGTCTAGTATACAGAGATGATATCAAATTCTTTTGCTACTCACCCAATTTCAGCAGAACTCACAGCTGCATAGCATAATCAAAATTATAGTCATGTTGTTGGTGGGTAATTTGCATTTCTTATAACCAGCATTTTATAAAGTGGAAAAATGTTGACCAAAGACACACAGAAATGTAATTTGAAATTACAGAAGAGTTAAGCTTTTCACATTACCTCCAGTTTCACACGCTATTCTCTTTTACCTTCAGCATTATGTATGCAGACAAGCATACTAATACCTTTGTTACATAACTGTTCAGAAATGCTCCTATTTCACAGGAAAGATGCATCTCATTCACACACCTTATGCAAACAAGATATAAACTACTACACAAGCGAGGACATGCAACGCTATATTTGAAAAGGCTGTTCAGGTGAAGTCGTCATGGCCCTTCCCTGGGCCAAAGAGTAAAACCCTCCCTTCAGCTTGTTTTCCTCTGTTCTTGAGATTGGCAAAACACTGCTACTTCATCTCTAATGAGGAAGAGCTGTGCAGTGGAAAAACAATACCCAGTTAGTGTTCAAGGTTGTGTTGACCCCTACTGAACATACTAGTATGCAGCAGATTCAACGTCGACTGGACAGGTTTTAAAGAGATAACCCAAATGATGTCAATCACAAGAACGTGCATGTGAGTTAACATATGCTTTTGTAAATCCTTATACTCAGCCCTCACCTTTGTCACAGTGTGAATACAGCTGTAGAAAAGCAAGCTGCTCAGTGAGCAGTGGAATGAATCAACTGTGATTTGCTTTGGTTTTATGTCTAGCAGATGCTCAATTTTGATGTCTGAAACGATGCGTATTCCAGTTGGAGGCTTCACACAGCTGGGGCATATAAGTAGTCTGTCCCAAGCGCAGATTTGTAGTTCACGGGGTTTTTTTTGTTTTTTTTTTTTCCCCCCAACCCCTCAACTGGGGTATCTCCCCTCTAAACAGTCACTTTCACAAAGCCTATGGGAAATGAGTTATCTGAAAGACCTCTGCTTACTGCTGCATTTTTGCAAAAGGTACCGGGGGGACAGACAGTGTGATTGTGTTTTTGATAAAAGACTGGACGGAAATAATTCCAGAAGCATTTTTTTCTTTGATAACTTCCTAAATGATAGAAGCTGAAACCAAAATGTATTCACAAATCTTCAGACACAGAAAGACTGTAATCTTTAATTACAGTCTGATAAGCGCCATCCTCCAGGAGAGCACTAAAGCGACAAAAATCATCTCAGGCGAGGAAACTAAGAAAATTAGCTTAGACTAGATTCCTAGCAATTACCACATGCTAAAGAGAGAGGAGAAATTTTTACCAGAAAGGTAGCTCATTATTCTAAGAACGTTTCTATATGCAGCAGAGGTACCTACAGAGATACCCTATAACTTGAATTAAGTCAACTTCACATTAAATTAAGTCGATTTTACAATGTAGTTATTGAGGGAGGGGAGAGGAAGGAAGTATACCGAAGTAAGAGTAGAGAACACTCATAGCAGGTAAGATGCTGAGAGCTGCCATTCCCTATTCCTCCGCTATTCCCCCTCCCCCAGGTCCAACTCTGGTACTTTTCCTGTAACACTGCTCACTGCAGGGCAGCTTAGGAGTGTTTTGGCAGGGAACAGTCTGCTTATTCTCCCTGGAGACTGCACAGGGATCATAAATCCTCCTTAGAGTTCTTAACCCTTATATGTAACTGACGGCATTCGTTTTTTGCGCTGCTAGGTTTGAGCGAGCAGCAGTGCTAGGGTGCGGGGAGAAGGCACACATGGTCCAATTACTGGGTAGCCAGTCACACACTTCCTAACCTTATTCATTTAATGGATTTTGCAAGCAGAACTCTGTCAGCCCCTGTACTCTGAAAGTGTTCTGTTCAGGACATCCTAGCGTCATTATTAATAGTTACAATAGAAACGGGTCACAGCTTGCTTTTATTAAGGGCTTCTTCGTTCAGATCATACTAGTGACTTTTGACCACTTTTCCCTAAAACTCTGATCTGTTACATGTCCCCCTGATGTTTTCTTCTTGGCAGAACTGGTGCCTATTTCGTGCCTCATACTGCTATAGTAGCAAGTAAACGGGTCCCAATCTTAATCATGACAGGAAAATGAAATGTGAACGCTGATGATCTTATTGGAGAAAAAAGGAGATAATAGATGAAATAAGCAAATCAAGTCAGCTATTTAGGTCATGGAACATTTTTCCAAAAGATTATCTTTTACAGCTGTCTAAAAAAGAGATTTAAATAGGAGAACCTACCCTTTCTAACCTTACTTCTCACATCTTTAGATGAGTATGATTATAATTATACTATTCCAAAAATATTTTTCACTTAGGCAGCTGTTCCATATTTCAAAGCACAAGTAACATTATTTGCTCTGTTTTATATGCAAAAGATTAAGTTACATGTTCCAAGTGGCACATGATTTTACTGTTACCCTTGGGGAGAAGATTCATGTCTCTTGTCTTCTTGTTGCACTAGTCCAAAGCTACAAGAACCATTTGTGGAAGCTACTGGAATGCTGACGTATAATGCTTGGGGTTTTTCCACTGTTTTAGCATGCTTGGCGTTAGTGTTGGCTAAGTATGTGTTGCTGGAGATGACAGAACGTTGTCTCTTTTTTAGTTTATGGGGTGGGGGGGGGTTGCCTCTTTTACATAAGGGTTGCTTTCACAGCGCTGATTGCTTAAGGCAAGTGCTATCCAAATGTGTTTGGATGTATGCAATCAGAGGCATGTTTTGCAACTTTGTCAGAATCCAATAAATAGACAGCAATTAAAAAGAGATTATGAGATTCTAGTAGGCGGGCACACAAGTTCCTAAATAAGGGCACTTCCCACACTTAAATGTTTGCCAATATAATCTTTAAAAGAATCCACTTAGTTCCTAAACTGCTGTGATGCTCCATTGTCTGTTAGATATCATAAAAGCTTATTTTATACAGAGTTTAGAACCTGAAACAACAGATGAAACTTGATACACTGGGGATAAAGTAGATTGTTCAATGTAACAGCAATTTTTAACGAAGGTCCACATATTTCTGTTGAAAACACAGTACCCTCTGGTTATCAGCAAATCGTGTTATGACTTTTAAACTTCTCAGATATCTTTAATGATAAACTGAACTGCCAGTTGGTACTTCCCAATGAAGGAGCAATTAATAGTGTAGTTATAAAGCCCTCTGGGTACTTTACAGACCAGCTAATTTCATGTGGAGGGTTCATTATCCACAGTGTGCACAGGGGAAGCACATATAGACAAAGCATCTATTCCCAGTTCTACCAAATTCAACCGGAAATTGGTCCAGAACCCATTCCCAAAAGCAAGAAAGATGTAGAGGAGCGTATTTGCCAGCTTTGGCTCAGAAAGCTAAACATCATGGTTTTTAGTATGATTCAGCAAGTCCTTTGTACTGGCTCTCCATGGGGTTTCCAGAGTTAGCTGCATTCTGTGCAACTCCTCACCTTCCATGGGAAGTTACTGCTGGGAAACTGCCAAGCAAGCCCATCTGTATCTCAGTGACAGTTTTAGGATGTATAAAGTAGAGACTATTTTGAGATTATTTCCTTCTTACTCACTTAGGACTTAGAAGTTGAATTCCAGTCTATAGAAGCATGAGTAATGCACCATATTCCAGAATAGCAGTGATTTTGTATGGATTTCTTAAAAAGTAGGGAGGAGGCACCTTCCTGATAGCACATGTATCACTGAGAACATGAAGGACTTCAAAATGTTATTAGAAAAACAGTAGAAACTGCTATATTATTTGCCATGCACAAGTAGTTTCTTGCAGTGTGAAAGACATGAGGGTATCAAACAGTAACTCTTCAGAAAATGGATAGACTATTTAGGAATATGTAGTTTATGAAGGACAATCTTTTTCAGGTTGTATGTGGGAGGTTTTGGGTATTATCCAAGATGACTCAGTTTGTCTAGCTTTTCTGAGTCTGTGACAACCCAAGTGACGCAAATATGAATTACAATCATAACAAGCCAATACCGCTTTTTAAGGTCTCCACTGTTCCTTACAACACTTATTTTCCCTTAAACAGAACAAGTGTCTTTAAGATACTATTTCTTATCTTATTGATATGACAGTCCTCAGTCATAAGTTTTGTACACTGACAATAGCAACGCAGGCAATTAAATAACTCCTGTTTCTTGTCCTACGGTCCTAGTACCCCAGGTCAAAGTACATTGAGCTTTCCAAAGGCACACAGATTGCTGCAAGCTCATAAGGAATTTACTCTTCAGTAAATGCTTTTCCATTCATACAAACAGAGGGGAATAACCATCTGATAAATATTCCAACCCACATACACTGCTTAAGTTGCTCCAGGAAAAAAGCAAGGATTAGGTAATGCTATTGCTTACAGCTCGCAGGCTTGACCCATTGGAAGTTCTGTGAACAAAAAAGTCAATCCCACAACGTTAATATTTCCAGGTTCTATAATATGATGTTATTACATAAACTTTCCATAAAACATTCCTAGCCTTGTGCACCATGAGACAAACTGACATCACTGAGGAGCTATTTCTTTAATGGTACTTTACTGAGAGTTATCCCATCTTAAGAATGACTATGAAAGAGATAAGAATCAAATGCCTTCATCTCATTTTATTAAACAGCGAGTCTGATGTTCAGTTGGATTTAAAGTTTAGAATTCAGCTCCAGAAATTAGAACGTAAGGGTAGAATTTTTAGAAACAGCAAATAGTTAAATACTCAATTCCCACTTAGGCTTTTAAGGTGTTACCAGAATCCCTGTCAAAGGGGGCTTAGAGTGAAAATTGGTTTCCTTCATAGTTATTGTCAGTCTCAGAGTAAATGGACCACTCTGTCCATCTCAGGGCTACAAAACTATTTTATGAAGCAGTACATCCCAGCTGAAACAAATTGGTCTTGCCTGTGTTTGACACCAGCGAGGACTATGTTTCAGGTCTGAGCTATAATAAACACTCATCTGGAACTAAGGTATGCTTGAAAACACAAAATTCAGCCTCACCCTTCCTCCTTTGCTTCTCAAGGATAGGCCCTTTGTTTCAGGCTGAGGCTTTGCTGGTGCACTCCCTAGATTGGAAGGAAACTGCAGTTTGTTTTTGGAACTTTTGCCTTGGAATCTTTCTGTCCTTCCCCAGCTCCCTTTCCTCCCTCTCAGTTTCTTGTCTTTAATGAAATAAGGAGTTCAAAAGGCTGGCGACAGATGTCTTTTGACACAGGTGGCATTTAAGATAAAGGCCTGACGCTCTTTGTTTTCAGCTCTGGTATGCCATGTATCAACAGTCAGTTTTAATGCCCAAGTCAGATACGCAACTGCTGTTAAGAGTCGAGATTAAAAAATTCTGAAATGATTTTTCTCACGTGAGGACTTCAAAGAAACATGAAAGAAACATACAACTGTTCAGCACATGTGAAATGTGAATTTTTAAGATATTAAATGAGCTTTTTGGTAAGGTCATTAAAATGTTAATAGAGAAATGCTTTTCAATACCCAGCATATTCCGCACATCAGGAATCCAGTTCCCTTTTAGTTAAGGAAAGATATTTATAGCCATATGTCCATCTCAAGCTACCAAACAATGTCAAGTAAAACTGCTTTCAACTCTGGAAAACTCTGTAAAACACAATACTAATGATAATCTTTGGAGAAGAATTTGAAAAACTCCAGGAAACGTAGAAATTTATCCCTGCCCTGACATGCTAAATTTTCCTCTTCTGCTGGTAAGAATTTATTAGACTTATTAGTATTAGACTTACAGAGTATCCAAGGAAAGACTCTGCCTGTTATGCCTACATTTTTAGGGTAGTACTAGTGTTTGAAGGCTGCTGCACACTGCACTAGACACAGGGTGAAGGAAGACCTAGCTGATGTGGGCTGTTGCTGAACCTAAAGGGGGCTGTACCTTAACCCATTAGTGAACCAAGAGAAAACATTCCAGCAAACAGTTCAGAAATTTGCTCCCCCCTGCACAGTCACTTGAATCCATCGCCAGAAGAGGCTACATAGCATTTCTGCAGCTGAGTTTATACCAAGTAGATCAGCAGTAGCTTCTACATATGCATTTTGTAGAGTCAGGAATATTTCCTGAATGGGAACTACCTACCTGTTTCATGTTTACTTCAGAAAGATTTTTTTCCCCTCTTATAGGAGGGGGGAAAAAAAAAAAAAGAGAAAGAAAAGCACTGAAAAGAGAAATAAAAACATAAAACAATGAACCCTTTTCCATACAGAAGAGACAGGGAGCAGAAAAGCAAACCTACCAAGGAACTCATTAAAACAAAACAAAATATGATATTCCAACACGCTACAGCACTGGAGCATTCCAAATCCAGTGGGATTCCACAGTAACAGTCCCTATAACAAGGCATCGCATCGGTGTTATCACCATGTTTCAGGATATTGCTGAAGTTCCCCCTTTGTAAATGAAGAGAACATTTAGCTTGAGGGTCTCAAGACTCTGTACGGTTCGTATTGAAATTACGTTCCAGAGAGTCCTGCACTTTAAAGCCTGCACTTCCTGTATTTAGAGCATGTTTAAAAAGTTTTTAGTAAAAACTGTCGTCTTTTTCTTCCAGAACACCATGATTTTCTTCATGCAACTTAAATTTTCTCCATGTCTGTCTTTTTTGCAATGGAGTGTAGCAGAATAAGTAACTCCCAAACTATAAAACTATGAAAAAGAGAAAAAATCCATGTAATCTGTTTTCCTTTTGCCAAATTTCTCAAAACTTTCCTCACTTTGAAAAAGGTACAAATGGAAAAAGGAAAGACCCTAAATTTCTTAGGTTCCATTGTCTTCAGTGAAAAAGAGAATAATGAGATGGGACAGAAAGAAAGAAAGAAAATACATAAAAACGCATTGAGTTTAGTTTCAAAAATGTTCCATTTTTCAATGAGAAAGTTTTGGTCAATCCATCTGACTTCTCTATAACTACCAAAAGCACACCCTTTCTTTTCCCCTGTTTTTGAGCTTCTTGCCTTTTCTCACAGTAGCAAGCAAACATAAAAAAAAAA
The DNA here is from genome assembly GCF_040807025.1 of Struthio camelus. Classification (NCBI taxonomy): domain Eukaryota; kingdom Metazoa; phylum Chordata; class Aves; order Struthioniformes; family Struthionidae; genus Struthio; species Struthio camelus. The sequence goes on from NC_090982.1 coordinate 38,359,269, forward strand.
AAAAAAAACAAGCAAGCAAACACCTAGCCTGTCAAAATAATTTCCTACTGCTTAAAAGAGAAGTCAGATTTGATGTCATCTGTGGCTCAGGGCCCTCAAGTACGTCCTCTCCCTTTCTGCAGACTACTTTGCCAACAAGACAGCTTGATTCATGGAGGACGGTATATTAATTCTAAGTGACCTGCTTCCTGGGTATATCTCACCCAGCCATGCGCAATCTATTGTGTTCTCTTTGATGAAACTCACAGTGCTGATATTTAGAAAGTTGATATGGCCCAGCAATGAAGCCATTGATTCCCATCCAAGAAGTTAATCAACAGGACACATTTTCTTCAAATGTGATGTCTCATGAATTAATTAATGCAATTCAAGATCCTTGTGTGTTGGAAATGTGCCTTGTTATTTACAGACTAAAGCCAAACACTTTCAACCTGAACAGATGATTTGCTCTACTAACCTAGGGCACGTTTAACCCACTGCTTAGCTGCTGAAACAAATAACTTCCTTTGTAGGGGGTCAAGAATAACAACATGCTTTCTCTTTTAAGTCAAGAGCATCTTAATTGCAAAAGCACATTGCCTTCTAACAAGCTGAACTCTGGACTCCTGAGAGAAGATGAAAGCACAATAAAACATGAAGCCACATCTTCTGTGAATGATGGATTCTATTTATTTTGCTGTCTTAATTTTGTGGGAAAGTCATGTAGCCAAACTATTTTCTCCTGAAATGGGCACAAGGCCAGAGAGAGTCAAGGGATTTTCACTTTTTCTATTTTTATAATTTTTACGAGCTGTAGAGAGTTGCCTGGTTTACCTCATATGAGAAAAGAGGCTGTCATGCTCTGGTCGACCAACTGCAGTAAAGTAGAAGTTAACTGCTAAAGCATGTTGCAGAACCCATACAACACCACTATTAAAATGAACTTCTAAATCGGCCAACTATTCTTTCAGGAATTTTTGTAACATGTACAGATGAGTAAGAGATGCTTATCTAGAAAACAACCTCGTTTCTTTGACAAGAGGTCTAACAGCTCCAAAATATAGTAGTGATGTATTTTGGTGTTCTGTGTGTGCCATCCCATCGGCAAAATCTGCACTGACACGATTACATATCAGCAGAAGGGTGCAATAAAAAAAAGCATTAAGCTAATCAGAACTATATAAACACATTAAGATAATCAACAGCTGGTTATATTACAATTAGCTATAGCCTCTTTTCTACGACTTTTTATCTTCCCTTCATGATTCTACTAGTCAGTCCTTTGCTGAGTATTGTCTCAAGTTAGACCAGAAGTTTTTTCAGTGCACTGGCTGTTTCTATGTGCTTGTATAACGTGCAACAGAATAAGCTAGTACTGCTTGAAGTCCTCAATACCACTGTACCTTTAATAAATAATATGGTAAGTAACAAGCAATCAAGACAATGTACTCATTGTGGGGGTCAAGTCTGCTGCATACAAACCAAGACCTTTGTAAACTCTTATGAAGACGCTTACTCAGAATAATTACTCTATTTCAATCACTAAAATTAAAATGTAGTCCTCTTCCCCTCCCCACCATCCTTAAGCTCCCTAAAGTTGTTAGGATGAACAACTAGGTAAAGCTTAAACAGCTTTCCGGCTTTTAAATGAAACTAGTAAACTAGAACATGCTTCTGAATTCATAGATGGAAAGAGAAGCCTGTAGCCTACAGCATTTAAGACCAAAGTACGATTAGATATGAAAATTATTCAATTTTAAAAAAACTTTACAGGAATGAATCTAAAACTCTAAATTCTCACCAGTCAACAGCTCAGAAGATGTACATATTGAAACAACTAGACCTGATAATCAGCGATTTGAATTAGACTTGACTGCCAAGTTTCAGCTTGTTGAGAATTCAGAGGGCAAAGTAACCTCTGTGGAAGAGAAATTACAACAGCAACTGACCCTTAAAATGAAAGCAGTACCCATTGTGCCCAGGCCTGTAGCCTGAAAGTTCACATGGTGATAAGAATATCTTATCATGACTGAACCCTTGAATTTGTTGATAAGTTGTTTCTTTTCTTCCTTTTTCCCTCTCATTAAATTATGAATTGATGGCCCTACCGTTGTTTCAGCTATGTGGCTGAAAGAGCAGCATAATCCATGACATTAATAATAGGAGCAGAATTTGTGAAATACTTAAGTATTTGAGAGACTCTTGGCTCCATATGATTGCATTCAAGGACAGATGTACATGCAAATACCCATAAAATTATTTTCAGCGATTGGGAATCACATATCATACATTTAGAAGTGCATGATCAAGTAAGTGTATTCAGACTGAAATATCAAAAGAATACACGTTGCTAATAATCCATAGGCAGTCATTTGCTTGTCAAAATTTTCAAATACATTCCAATAACAAGCAACTTACAAATGAGTCCTGCTGTTAGGTAAACTTTGCCCAAAGCCGAAAATTCCAACTTTTGAAATGTTTATTCAATATCAAATCTGTAGCAGAACACATAACAACAATGTAATATATGTGCTATCTTTTTTTTTGTTTTAGTCTTTCAAGCTATGAGAGGTCTTACGGACCTTATTGTAACTTACTGCATATAATCTTGCCCTAATATCGTGAGACTACTACAGAAAAATCTAGGAGGAGATTAATCTTTCTGTACGTACCATACTTCAGTGATGGACAGCAAGTAATGCATAAGGCTGCACACCAAGTGCTAGGATAAAAATATTAACTGGCTATTCATTTCATAATCATCACCCAGTCTATGCACTCTAAAAGAGACTGATGTGATACGAAAATACTCTAAGTACTTATTTTCAATGGACAATGTCTTTAAGCGCAAATTATATACCTAAAATACCTTTCTTCAGTTTTGAAAAAAAGACTGAAGAAAATTATTAAATAGAGTACAGAGAATTAATTAGGCCATTTTTGTTTTGCCAAATTGCAATCTTACTCCATGATACAATAGAAAATCATAATCAAAGCAGGAGATACTTTTAGGCAAGACCAGCTCTAGATCTAAATATGCGTGCAACTCAAATTATTGATGTTGCTTTTGGGGAACAGCAGCAGAGAAAATCTTAGGTTAAATTAATTTAAATCACTAAGTAGATTAGTACAGAAAAAAATTATTACCCTGTCTGTGTGTGCTTTCTCTTAGTGTCGAGGCACGTATTGTTCTTTAACGCTGGGACAGCCCTTTGAGCTGACCGCTTTTACTGCTTACATATGTGCACCTTAAAACTACAATCAGAATGACTTACGGGGAAAAAGGCCTCTGTAAATACAAGTTTCGATTGACATGCTCTTTTCTTTCCAAGTATATTTCAATCCATTCTCAATCTATGTGAATTAACTTACTGTCTATTTAAACTGTCTTCACTCATCTTTCCTGGAGTACAGTATGGTTAAGATATCATCACCTTTTCAGAGAGCTTGATTTGTAGAGAATAATGCTTTAGAGCTGGGGCTATGGGTGCTCTCTTAGGCCTAAGGTGGGGAGGAGATGTTTTCTTATCGATTTAATTGAACAGATTTATGGACTGTGGACCTATAACTTGACCTGCTAAAATGGAAATAAAGATTTCAAATCAGATCTATATTACTGTTAAAGAGCGTATTTTTGAAGTGAATTGCAACAACTTAATTGAAAGAGATCCCTACCCTTTCTATCCTCCAAATCTAGAAAAAGGCCTTAAAAGCAGTTGCTCTCAGCAATATGCAAGCTTCTCTGCATGGGGGAACTGACCAACCTTTCTACAGCACAACAACTGCTCTATCATCACCGTGCCAGTAAAACTTGCATGTATGAACACTGCTCTGGAACAAATGTGGGTGTTTTTTGCTTAATTACACTATCTGGAAAATCTGGTCAGATGTCTTAGGTAAACAAGCCCTTTGTCTCAGTGTTCTTGTTCCTCTCGCTTGCTGACAAAAAGTAGCTGAGCAATTATTTGTTCACTTTGTTCATTTCTGAGCAACTAATGCATCCTCAAAGGTATCCTCAGTATTCTCCCGCCCTTCATTCACCTGAATTTTCTGGCCAGAAAGCAAACTTTCCCACTTATCTTAGCAAGAGCCTGATAGGCACTCAGATACCAAAGAGACAGAGGAGAGCTCAGAGTGCAGGAAGACATCCATCTCATGTGCTGCCACATGTAAATGGCAAGTCATCCCCAAAGAATGCACCAGATGATGCTTTTGAGATTCTCTTTCCCTCAACTAGAAAGCTATTTCTTTGAAATATCTAAACTTAAACAATGTAATTTAGTGGTTGAGTGCCCTGATACATTCCTTAGAGCAAACAGAAGAGTACAAAGTTCTGGTTTTTCTACTCAAATGTGCTCCCACTTAGGCAGAAAATATGGAGAGGTAAAAAGGGTTGACTGTTATTACCAAGATAAAACCTAGAAGTAAGTATTGTCATGGACCCTTCTGGATTCCTCCTAGCTAGTAAAACTGTAATCACGACGTACAAACCATTCTATTATTCTGCTTTATATAGCATATGAGAAGCTGCCGAGGCAGCTTTCAGATCCCCTTTCTGAGCAGGGCTATTGATATTTTCAAAGACTTTCAGAAGCAGAGTAAATTGCTTATTAAAGTTCTATTCAGCGTCTGCACGGAGGAGTCTTTAATATGCAGAATAAAGCCAAACAATCTCTCCTTTGCCTGCCTTGCCCATTGGTGCCTAGCACTAAAAGTTTAAGAGAAGGCTGGTATGCAGCTAAGAAGGAAAGTAAGGAATTTGTGATTTTTAATTCGTATTGATACATTTCCCCTTCCTTTGTCCAGCTGAAATTGGAAAGATTTGGGCACTGGTTCAGATGCTTCTGAGGCAGCTAGTTTCTCCTTAAATTCCTGACTCATTTCCTATCTTCTTGGAAGTAATTTTACCCAAGAATTTGTCATCAAGTATTCTCCCTACTAACAAATACCCACTCTGTTTACCTTCAGAAATACTGCAATGCGCTATGGCTCCAGGGTGAAAACAGAATTAATATTTAACAAAACTTTCTGAACTAGAAGTATTCTACTCCATATGCTTTTCTGAAACTAAACATTAATTCAGTCCTGGAAAAATGATGTACTTAGCCTTTCAGCATTATATCAAGAGAGAGATTCTCTCTCTACTCACTCGGCTCACTGTCAACACTGTCCGAAAGGAAATGATGGAAAAATAAAATAAGCGCCTGCACTCTAAGGTTTAAATAAGGTCATGGATGCATATAAGAACATGTATTACATGACTGTCCATATGAAACAAGATACAGAGTTTTGCATATATATATATATATATACACACACGTTTTTAAACAAGCAGATATTTAAAGACTAATGATATTTAATGTACAGATTCCAAATATGTTGTTACACACCATTTTTAAAGAAGAATGCAGAAATACTGAAAACTCTCTGCAGAGGAACGCGTATGTTGGCAATATTTCTTTTATGATACACATCTAGCAACTATCATTATTACCTATTTCAGAAAGCTAACATGAAAGACAGCTTTTAGAAATGCAAGCAAATAAAATACAAAATAATTACCTGACTGCACTTTTTATATTTTAGTTCTCTGTGTTACACTTAGGAAAACTACCCCAAAGAAGTTAATGTCTTATCCAGTATCACACCACATGTCATGTGCAGCCTTGGCCTCTGCTGCTCTCTACCAAAACCCTTGCTAGACTGCCGCATCAACATTAACTAATACAAGCAGTAAGTCACTTGAGAGCTACTGGGGAAAGTAATTCCAGTTAATATACAACAGAGCAAAGTAGAATCTGCTGTAATTTACACTAGGAATTGGATTGACCTTTTCTATTCACACAGCATTCCTCTAGTATTCCCTGGAAAACATGAAGGTAGCACTGGACTAGCTCTTTGCATCCTAGGCTATGGATTAACTAGATGTATGGAATTGGTCCTTAGTGTAGAAGCCTCATTTAAAATACATGACAGATTTTCTCATAGTCCGGATACTTTTCAATAATATGTTTTAATTAAAAAATATCAACAAAAATAGCCAAATCAATCCTACAGTTAAAAAGGAGGAGAGGGGTATTTTTATTATTTTATACCACATTGCTTGCTGATCTTATTTTGGAAACTGCTTGTGAAGGTTTAATACCAAAACCACACAGAATAAATCTGATTAATTCAGAGGATAATATGACCTAAATAAAACATAAGTACAGACTGCCTGCAATGTCATTAGTTTTAGAAAATGCATCTCTAAAGCATGGTGAAGTTTGCAAGTGCACACACTCAAATCACTTCTGTAACAATCAACCCATTTCCAATTATCAGTATGAAGCTATACAGCGCCAGTGAGGAGATGCAGCTTCAAATATAGCAGCATATTCTGATTTCCTTATTAAAGGACGCAGAATAATAATAAGGTGCTACTCCATATTTAAACTATTGTGATAATGAAGATCAGAGATTGGCCCACAGAGAAGGCAGAAATATCTCTGTGCAAGACAGATACTGCTTCTTCACATGCCTCACCTGAATTAGAATAATCCTACACTATTTCTGCCTCAAACATTATTTAATTTCACTGATATGTAACAGCTGTCAGCTTAAAAAAACCACAGGCTCAGCACAGCCACAACCATAACAAACAATGACCTTGGCTTATATATAGTAGCCATGGTAGCAACTGAAAGGACTCTTCCCACAATGAGTTTGGAGGAGGGTTTTAATCTCAGCTTCCCATGACTGAGTGTCTCATCAACACAGCAAGGCTGAGAAAAAGTTGTGCAGTTCAGACTGCTACTCTAAAACGCAAGCTAATTTGCGATGACCCTATAGGAGTTTTGCTTCAGTCCTCTCTAGGGAATATCCCTGCTTTAGAGGCTTTGCTTACAGCTACTCTTAGTATCATAAAATTCCACTATTTTGTGTGCGCACACATACATATATATTTTTATATACATATTACATATATGCATCTCAAAGTAATAGAATAATCTGTATATGAGGAAGTTTTTTCACATTTCTTGTTAGTCTGGGCAGGGGAATCAAGTCCAAGTCAGAACTCCGGACCTTGTTCTCCATCTGACTTCTGGAAATGCCTTTATACCCCTTTCATTACATGTGTAAAAAGAGGGCTACTACTCTTTATGTACCTCAGAAGAAAGTGGATAAATAATTCATCTCTTTGAAATACAAGAAAGGGAAAGGAAGCTTTTCTGAGTTTCCCCTCTAGCACATATAATTAATGGCGTGCTTTTCTAAGTCAGTCAGCTGGTATATTTTTTCCTCCTATCTTTGGGCAACGCAAAAAGCACTCAAGAATTAAAGTAAAGCATAATGTGATCAGTTTAATTGCCATGTTCACAGATGGCAAAGGTCAAACTTGAAAAACGGAAGAAAGCCACTGAGGAGTTACACAACTTATTTTATGTGCAACACATTAAATGTAGGAGTCCAAAAGACCTGTTCCAAAAGACCAAGGAACTGATAAAGAACTGGTAAGAAGAGACACCGAATTACCCCTTCAACATATAGTTAGGGCAAAGTGCTGCATACCCCACAGGCTGGCTTATTCTTCAGTGGAGATCTACACGTTCTGTTAAGAATAGTGGCATGTTTACACGTTGCTTGAAACTCCTAGTCCCTGTCCAAATCACCTTGAACACAGTATCAGAGATGTCCTCTTGGCAGAATTTTCCATTGAAGCTGTACTTTTTGATGAGTTTGTATGGGAAGCGCTCAAGGCTCAGAATATAAGCTACCTACCTGACTTGCTTACTTTTGGCACCTGCTGCCCTGTCTGAGCTGAACCTTAGGGCCTTCCTCCTCCTGTTGGATCCAGGCACTCAGCTGAAATCAGCCCCAGCAATAGTCAGATTCTTCTGCTTACAATTTGGTTGTAACAAAACCCTCCTTGTAGCTCATTTTAAAGCTACTCAGTTAACCTTCTTGGCAGAATAAGCTACTAGGGCAACAATAAATCCCAGCTTTAATTGGATTGAATTCCTTCAGAGCCTCTCAAACTGGAGCTCTCTAGTCTAACAAGGAGGGGAAGCTGCTGGCAAGAACCAAGGAAACAAGTTCTGGCTGCATCCTACCTGCCTAAGGAGCTAATCCATTACATAACGTATTCAGAGAAATGAGAGTCTGCTTTGCATGGAACATTTCAATATCCCTAAAATGTTCAAGAATAAATATGCTAAAGAAATTCAGCTTGATTCATTGTGAAGAGAAGCTATTATGTAGCTGACAACTTTTGTCTGGGAGACTTCCCTCATCAATTATGCTACATAAGCATACAGCAGTCGGATTGAGACTATTACTGCAATGTAGCCAAATGGCGAGAGAAGCGTGAGCTTCAGTGCCTCCAGTTATTTACAAGGAATGTATTTTCATTCGCATAAAGGCTATGTTATTCCCTACTTTCACTAGAAATTTAAGCTGGACAAAGACCTTCATAGCCACTCAGAGGTCTCTGAGTAATGATAACGTCCCACTGATTCAGATTCTTACATCCCTAGTTACAGGCAGACTGTTTATTATTCTTCCTTCTTAATCCTGCACAACTACGCACACAAAGCAATGTAGGTCTTGAGTCTACCCTCATGAACTGAGCATGGGAACATCTAGCTAACTAGCAGATACTTCAGGAATCTCCTCAGTCCTGAGCTGAGAAGTGATAGGTATCCTATCAAGTCTTCCTTCTGAAGAGTGCTAGCAACCTAGGCTTACTTCAACCCATAAGGTTAACAGAAGCAAGGTTAAAGGAAAGTGTCATTGCAGTGCATTGAACTATTCAGATTTGGAGTTTAAAAGTGACCAGATATCCTCAGCACTGCAGATGCTTGTATGTATGCCTATTTCGAACTAGTTGGAAATACGATCCAGGGAATGCTTCCTCTGAGACAGCGATGAGGAATTAAGGAGGTAAAATGCAGAGTGATAGAAAAATACAACCATATAGGGCCACAGCATTTACACAGCCATTTCTTCAAATAGAGGACCTTCTCAGAGTTCTGCTTGTGATAGGAAATATTCAGAACTTTAGTCACACAAGTGACCAACGAAAAATTTGAACAAAACTGTGGGGAATTTCATTATCAAGACCATTAGGCCTCTATTTCCACATTCCATTGTAAAAATTGCCTATTTGGACACGCCATAATGCCTATGCTGAAACTTATGAGTGATCAGAGGACAGGTTTAAGGCCATATTCACTGACTGTTCGCATTCCTTATCTGCTCAAGCACCTAACTGCTAGTATTTCAGAGTCCTCAGAGATGTCTCAGAGGACTTTATACTTCACAGCTAACTTCGAAGCACATTTTCCTGCAACACAGGTGGCCTGCCCAACTGTTTTTCTGTATCCCATATAGTCTTGTGGGAATGTCACTTATCTGACACAAGGCAGACAAGATCTTCCTAGAAGTGTCCTTAGTAACCCCCCCTCCCCTGCTGAAATGAGGGATATGCTTTGTAAGTAGGGGAGCCCGAGAAAAACTCTGCACTTCAGGCTACTCCTTAGATCAGCTTGTTCTTCACAGGGTCACGGAGCACAAGTGAGTGGGTGGAGGGCAGGCATCAGTGGATGACAGGAGCTGAGCAAATACTCAGCTCCCTAGTCAGTTCCTGGGGCTCCAGAGCCTCGTCCACCCTGTTCAGGTAGTGGCCTGTGGTTGTTTGAGAGTATAGCCAGAGCTGGGGTAGTGCCGGGAATCTCCCCGGGGGGGCATAAGGATGGCCTCTGCCAGAAGAGAGAAAGTGAATCAAAGCCTTTTCCCCCCCACTGCTGTGGATCCCCTCTATCTGGAGAGGACTTTCATATTTAGTATATTCTCAGTGACAGAGTGCTGCAATCACCATGACAGATGCAGTTATACTCGTGGGGATGGAAAAAAAAAAAAGAGAGAGACTGACAAGCAATGTCAGTGCTGTCTTTTCAAAATCTGCAGAGAAGCACAAAAACAACTAGAATCGCAAAGAGCGTACAGGAAAAGGTGCCAACATTGGATGTGTAAGAATAAGAAAAGGAAACATTAGTGTCACTTAGTAATACTTCCTTGGAAAACTCACAGCCTCCAGTAGCTGGAACCTTAAGGACTACCTGAATCAGAAGTAGTATATTTAACAGCCCTTGCTGGATTTTTCTTCCATGAAAATTGTACAGTCACTTTGAATCCATGAAAATTTTCAGCATTCCCAGCTTCCTGTAGCAAGAATTTATATAACCTAACCCCATTTAGTTTTAGCTGAAACTCCCAGATGGTAGTTTCATTAGCTACCTCCCAATTCCTGTACTTAAGAGGCAATGAAAAATCATTTGCTTTTTCCCCCTGACGCTAATGATTTTATTGACCTCCATCTGGTTCCTCTTCAATCTTTTCCAAAGGGAATAGTTTTAACTTCCTTATTTCTTCTTCCAAGCCATTCTTTCTCTTTGATCACCTGCTTTGCCATTCTATGAACCTTCTCCAGTGCTACTGAATCCTTTTGCAATATGGGCAACTCAGAACTACATTCTGAGAATTCAAGATGTGGCAGCTGCTGGCTTCAACTGGTGCCGC